>NC_135315.1:47507137-47835470 GCF_048772815.1 Callospermophilus lateralis
CAACTTGGTGAGATCTTGTCTTAAAAATAAGAAGACTGGGATGTGGCTTAGTGGTAAATTGCCTCTGGGTTCAATTCTTAGTACCAAAAATTAAAAAAAAAAAATTACGTATAAGTTTGAACCAGTTACTATGTAGAAAATATAAAAAGGACATACAATAAAGGCCTTGTGAGGCACTCGTAGGTACTGGTGATGCAGATCATTGTGGGCCCAAGAATATCAGGGACAATCCAGAATCCTCGAATTGGAGCTGGCTGCCTGGAGGAAAAAATTCAGTTAAGTTACAAAGCGGCAGATGCAATCATACTAAGAACAAAGACATAACCCAATGATACCAAGAACAAAGAACGTAACCAGCCTGTGGCCTTTTCAGGCCTAGGCTGATAGTTACCTGGGATATGCTATTAGTGCCGTAATCTCAAAAGTGGTGATGTGGAAGCCTGTAATAAACCTCTGATCAGTCTAAACCAAACTGCCACTTATCAGTCTAAGAGGCCATTTACCAAGTCCCTCAGGAACCTACAGGCTCACAGGGTTTATATCTCAGAGGTCACAGTACATTCAAGTTCACTCTTTTATCAGCTCACACGTATATGTGTCTCATGTAGTGCCTAACAGATTCAATGAACTTTAGGGTATATCTCACATTACACATTCAGTGAAGCCAACATCTATCATAGGACTTCATTTAGTGCACCTAGCATACACCTCCCTCTAACTTCCTTCCTACTTCACCTAAAGAAACTGCAAATTGTGGCTCTCAAATGGGAACTGTATCCCTGCCAACACACTCTACAACTGGCCCCCATGAAATCCCACCCTCAGGCCACAGCACGTTTTTGTCCCTCAACATTTGTGCCATTTTCTCTCTCATCTGAAAATTGCACACTGACCATTTCTCCTTTTCCCCCTTTAGAATAGCAGTCTTTAGACAGTAATAAACAACACATTTCCTATCCTTTTTCTAAAGGGGAGGGAATCTGGGAAATTCTAGAATTTTACTTTTGTTATCAGTGTGAAGCCCACATTGAGAGAGTGCTTACATATTATATAACCAGTACCCAGGTCAAAAATTAGAATGCCGCAGCAGCCTCAGTCCTATGGTTCTTTGTATTGCCAAGTCTATGATCACTGCTCACCAGTTCCTTGCTGCCTTCTCTTAGAAACAGCTCCTCCCTGGTATCCTTGACATCCTTCCCTTCAGGTTCTCCTTCAGTGTCTCTGGCAGCCCTTTATTCACGTTTCCTTCCAGGGCTGGGCTCCTGTCTCTACCCACTGCTCATACTTTAAGATCACTTCATGCAGATCTCTTCCACTCGTCTCAGGCCCTTTACTGGGTAACCCTACATTGGAGCCAGAATCATCGCTCCAATGCTGACAATCCCCCATCTCTAGTGTCCTATACAAGATCACTCCAAACTTCAGACCTATTATCTCCAACTGCTAGTAGGCTCCTCCACTTGGATGGCCTACAGAGAACATAAAACTCTAGATGCCTGCGTAATTCATCTTCCATCTTCCCAAATTCACTCATTATGTCTCCAATTGTCTGAAAGGTATCACATTTATCCTTAGAAGAAACTTTGGAATCATTCTAGACACCTCCCTTTTCTCTTATTCATCAAATATTTACTGAGTGGCACTCTGTTACACACTGAGTAAACAAAAGACCAACAGAATATACTAAGAAACTGCTTTCTTCAAACATTGTAGTAGTGGTGACAGATATTAAGCAAACACAAGTTACAATACAAGAATATAATATGATAAAAAGAACAGGAGGTCCTCTGAAGGAATCAATCAAGGAAGTCCTCTGAAGAAATGACGGATTAGCAAGAAGAGTTAAGTGTCGTGTAGGTGGTATAACCTTTAATTCTAGCTACTTGAGAGGCTGAAGCAAGAGGCTCACTTGAGCCCAGGCATGTGAGGCCAGTCTACAATATAGCAAGACCCTGTTTCAAAAATAAGAGTAAGAGTTAACCAAGAGGATAGTAAGCTAGGGTCAGGACTGGGACAGAGAAAATAACATGTGGAATGGCCTTGAAACAGGAGAAAGGTTTTGATGAACTTCTTTTATTTTTTTTAAATTTCTTTTATTTTGATTTTTTTCTCATTTAACATATATATAATAGGTTCTTTGTACTGGGATTAAAAAAAAAAAAAAAATATATATATATATATGCAGTATTTACCTTGGAATTCAAGACCATATTTGAAGTTTGAGAAACAGCTATTTATGCTTGTAATTTAGATGTTAGTATGTTGTTTCTCTCAATAGTTTCTTGATACAAAGACAAATCTGATGTTTAATAGCATGAAGAAAGTAACTGGAAAATTAAAAAAGTTAATTTTGATACTAGGTAGCTGCTTTCCTCTTCCTCCATTACTATTCAAATTGGTCATAAAAGGTAAACAAAATATTATGCAAGGGCTGGGGATGTGGCTCAAGCGGTAGTGCGTTCGCCTGGCACGCGTGCGGCCCGGGTTCCATCCTCAGCACCACATACAAACAAAGATGTTGTGTCCGCCGATAACTAAAAAATAAATATTAAAATTCTTTAAAAAAAAATATTATGCAGGAGAGGCTGAGGCAGGAGAATCACAGGTTCAAAGCCATCCTTATGCAACTTAGTGATACTTTGATTCAAAAGAAAAAAATTGAAAAAGGTTTGGGGATGTCACTCAGTAGCTAAATGTCCCTAGTTGAACTTCTAATTAACATGATACTCTTGGGATGAAGTATTCTAAGTATGTATGTACTTGAATTACTGAAATGAACTAGTATTATCATTGTATACATGGGAGAGATGAGCTTTACCTGCATGGCAGTGGCTTTGTACAAAGGATATGTTCTACAAAGCATTTCTGTTCTGTAGCAAGTTCTTGTAAACTATCCTTATCTTCTTCATCTATAAAGGAAAACATAAATTAATTGATGCTTAGACAAATCTCCATATTAAATGCAATTAAAAGTACTTTTCTCAAACCATTGTTTCTAAAGGATTATTCCCTTCTAACAAAATATCCTTACTTCAGGCGTCTAGATTTCTGCTGTGGAAAGGAAATTAAGGTTTTTCTTGGTCAGGTTGCAAATGGAGAAACGTTTCACTGAGAATAATCTCAGGAATAATTCCCTTCCACAGTCTTCCTTTTCAACACTAATTTTTTTTTTTAATAATATCCTTTGGGCCACCAAACTCTCCCATTCTGAAGTGTACAATCCAGTGGGTTTTACTATATTAATAGAACTGGATAGCCATCACTACAATTAATTTACAAATATTTTCATTTCTCTAAAAGAAACCCCCAGACCTATTAATGATCACTCTCAGTTCCTACCAACTTTCTCAGACCTAGGCAACCACTCATCTTTCTGCCTCTGTGGATTTGTCTATACTGGACTTTTCATATAGATGGTATCATAAAATTCATAGTTTAACTGACTTCTTTCACTTAGCATGTTTTCAAGTTATCCATGTTCATCCATATTAGAACATGTTATTAGTACTACATTCCTTCTTATGTCTGAATAATATTTCATTGTGTGGATGGATAGACCCATTTTTAATAATCTATCAGTTGATACACACTTATGTGGCTACTATGAATAATGTTGCTATGACCACCTGTATACAAGTATTTGTGTGGACATGTTTTCATTTCTCTTTGAGTATATACACAGGGGAACTGCTGGATATATTGTAACTCTGCTTAATCCTTTCCAGAACTGCCAAGCTGTTTTTCAACCACTGCACCTTTTACATTCTCATTAAGCAATCTGTTAGAGTCGCCATTCTTCCACAGCCTCATCAATATTTGCAATTGTCCATTTTTTTCCCCCCTTTTGGCCATCTCAGTAGATATTCAATGATATTTTATTGTGGTTTTGTGATATTTCATTTCCATAACGACTAAGGATGTTGTAAAAGATTTTCTGTTATTTATATATCATTGAAGGAACAATACGTATGCAAATCTTCTGCATTCCCCACCACCCTGCACCCTTTTGTGGTTCTGGGGATGGAACCTGGGATCTCATGCATGCTAGATAAGCACTATACCAATGAGCTACACTCCCAGTCCCACTTTACCCATTATTAGGTTGGACAAGTCATTTTATATTATTGAATTCTAAGAGTTCTTTGTTCTAATAAGTCCATTATCAAATATGTCATTTACAAATATTTTCCCCGTTCTGTGGATTTTCATTTTTGTGACAGTGTCCTTTAATAATAACTTGTTTATCATCAAAATTTAAAACTTTATCTATTCGTTCTCTAATTGTGCTTTTGATGATATACCAAAGAAACCACTGCCTAAGCCATGTTGACAAAGATTTATGCCTCTTCTAAAAATTTTATTGTGGTAGGTCTTTCATTTGGGTCTGATCCAATTTGAGTTCATTTCCACAAATGGTATAAAGCAGGAGTCCAAGGTAAATATTTTTGTATGCAGATACTCATTTGTGCCAGCATCACTTGTTGAAAAGACTATTCTTTCTCCACTGAATCGTTCTGGCATCACTGAAACCAAATGACTGTATATATAAGGTTTATTCCTACACTCCCAATTTCTATTTCATTGACCTGTTTTTGTATCCTTAAGCCAACATGGTACTGTTTTGATTACTATGGTTTTGTGTTCTGAAATTGCAAAGTGTGGACTCGCCAATTTTGTTTTTCAAGACTGTTTTGGATATTCCAGTCTACCTGCATTTCCATATGAATTTTTAGGGTAATCTTGTCAATTTCTGCAAAGAAGTCAGCTACAACTTTGAGAAGGATTGCACTTAATTTTTAGATCAACTTAGGAAGTACTGCCATTTAACAATATTAAGTTCTCTGATCCATGAATATGGGATGTTTTTCATTCATTTAGGTTTTATTTTCTTTCGTTGTCTGGTAGTATTAACCGTATATCCTGCATCTGGCACAGTGATGCACACCTGTAATCCCAGCAGCCTGGCAGGCTGAGGCAGGAGGATCAAAAGTTCAAAGCCAGCCTGAGCAACTTAGTAAGGCTAGGGCCTTATTAAGTTAACAAGACCCTGTCTCAAAAAATAAAAAGGACTGGGGATGTAAAGCACCCCTGGGTTCATTCCCCAGGACCAAAAGAGAGAGGAAAAAAAGTATATTCATCACTTCTTTTGTTAAATTCATATTTTATTCATTTTGATTCCAGTATAAACAGAAATGTTTTCTTAGCTTTTATATTGTTCATTGGTAGCAGTTTCATTTCTGTGCACTATTTATACACTGGTCTTATATCCTACAAATTTGAACATAATTACTAGTTCAAATAGTTTTTTGGCAGATTCCCTAGAATTTTCTATATAAAAGGTCATGGTATCTAAGAAGAGAGTTTATTTCTTCCTTTCTAGTCTGGATATCTTTTATTACCTTTTCTCAGCTAACTTCCTGTCTAAGACTTCTGTTACAATGCTGAAATGGTATGAAGAGATAGCTCTGTTTTGCTCCTTATGGGGAAAGAACATGTTTACAATTAAGTTGGTCACTGACTTGGGGTGATTACCAAGCAAAGCCTTGAAGTACATGCAGGCTAGTGGTTTCTTCTTGCTATTAGTACAATACAAGGAAAGATAAAATCAAGGGAAGAAGTTAATAAAATGGAAGAAGGACCTGATGATATTAGAAATTCTCAGTCTATCTGGATGGCAAAAGATGATAAAGAGATTCACTGTCAGAAAATCATGCTATAGACAAAAGGCTATGAGTATGGCTATACTACTTTATTAAATATTTAAGATGGTTAGAATATTTAGTCACACAGAATAGAGATTGCAAGTGTGACTTATTCAGCCCTCACATCAGAAATCCAGAAGTAGAGTTGGGATTATCTAGGAAGGATCTGTGGTGGATAAACTACTTACCTACTGAAATGAATCTCTATGATATACACAAGAAATCCAAAAGTTTCTTGAGAATTTTATAACAGCTAGAACAGTGCTGGTTTGGACTAAAAAGACTAGAAAGAAGATGAGAGAAGGCAGTTCTACCTTAAAATTCTACAGGTAAGAAACAAGCTGATGAAACTATATAGCTACAAACAAATGCTACCATCCCTAAAAGACGCAGGACAAGTCAACTTGAGGATTATCCCCAGGCCTTCAAATCTATGAGTATTGGGATTTGGAAATTGCTTCATCCTGTAACAATTTCTTCCCTTTTGAATTGAAATGTCTGAAAATGGTATCCTTCGCCACTCCTGCCACTATGTTCTGGGAACTAGTAAGTTATTGTGTTTCATGGTCCATAAATAGAAAAACTTCACCCATAGTTGATTTAAATGAAAAACTCATGAGATTTGGATGAGATGTTGAACTAGTGTTGCTGTTGTATTGTTTGAGATTTTTGAGAATATTAAGGTGAATATATTTTGCATTTGAGTCAAATGTGAATCCTGGAGGTAGAAAAGGAGTGGACTGTAGTACACAGAATAATGGATTCTCAAAAGATATCCACATCTCAATCACTAGAAACTGAATATATAGCAAAGGGGAATTAAGATCACAATTAAGATCATGCAGAACTTCTAACCTACAAAACTGTAGTAAAGTTGTGGTATTTTAAGTCAGTTTTTGTGAATTATTATAGCCGCAGAAGAAAGCTATATAGAAAGCATTATTCTGTCGGCTATGGATTCTTCGGAGATGCTCTTTATTGGTCTGAGTAAGTTCCTTTCTATTACTAGTTTGTTGACTGCTTTTTAACATAAAAGCTGTTGGATTTTCTTAAATGCTTTTTCTGCATCTATAGAGATGATCACATGGTTTTTGACCCTTATTCTATTCACATGTACACTAAATGATTTTCAGATGTTAAACTAACCATGTATTCCAGGGATAAATCCCACTTGGTTGGGGTGTACAATCCTTTTTACATGTTGCTGGATTTTGGTTTGCTAGTATTTTGTTGAGGATTTTTTGTCTACATTCATAAGAGATATCTGTCCATTGTTTTGTTTCCTTGGATGTCTCAGTCTGGTTTTAGTACAAATGTCATCCTGACCTCACAGAATGAGTTAAGAAGTGTTCCCTTCTCATCTACTTTTATGGAGAAGCTTGTAAAGAATTCTTTAAAAGTAAAGCCAACTAATCCTAGAATTTCTTTTTGAATAGTGTTTTTTGTTTCTTAATTAGTTTCCCTATCTTTCTTAGTATAGATCTATTCAATTTTTAAATTTTGTCTTGAGTCAATTTTGGTAGTTTCTTTCTTTCTTGAAATGTGTCCATTCCACCTAGATTATCTAACTGGCATACACTTTTTCACAGTACCCTTTCCCTTTTTTTCCTTCTTTGGTTTCTGTAAGCTTGGTAGTAATATTCCTTTTTTTGGTACCAGATTGTTATAATTTTGGGCTTTTTTTTCTGTTCTAGTTTTTGGTACTCTAACTAAAGATTTGTCTTTTTTTTTTTTGGTACCAGGGATTGAACCTAGGGGCACTTAACCAAGAGCAACCACCCCAGCCCTTTTTTTTATTTTGAGACAAGGTGTCACTAAGTTGCTTAAGGCCTCAGTAAATTGCTGAGGCTGGCTTTGAACTTGTGATCCTCCTGCCTCACCTTCCAGAGCTGCCAGGATTACAAGCATGTGTTTTCATGCCTGGCAAGGTTTGTCAATTTTGCTGAACTTTCTAGAGAACAAACCTTTTACCAATTTTCTATTGTTTCCCTGTACCAAACTACTTGTTTGACAGAACATCTAAAACCTACCGAAAAACACATAAAGTTAGTAAACTCACCTGATCCAAGAAACTTATGAAGTTTATGAATCCAGGTTAACCCAACACTATGTACACCAGCTTCATGAGTACAGTGATATCTTGACGGACACTTGGGGTCTGCAAATAGACTCATTAATGACATAAAGGTATCCATTAGAAAACTGAAATAATTTACCTTAGTAGTCTACAAATACATTTGTTGATGGAAGTCTGTAGGAATTTCATACTGTGGCACCACATCAAGGAGTTTGAAATTTTTAACTTTTAAGTTCAATTTTCAAATATATTTTAAGTAAAAAGTCCAATAAAATTCAAATGTTAATTTTCTAGAAAACAACAAAGTGGAATCCACCAAAGCATGAAAACTTGCTGTCAGGTAACTCATTATGCCTTTTGGTCTATGTATACATTTATTTAAAGTTCTTCAAGATAAATGGTGATTAAGAATGATAGCTCTGTAGAAAACTTATGCTTCACATCTGCTTAGATGAACTAGTTGAAGTAAGTGCACTCCAAAAGCACAGTTACTACACTGACTTCAGCATAACCCTTCAGTGAATATTCTGTCATAAGTAATAAGTTAGGCATCAAATGAGACGTGAAGTTTTGTATTTTCATAATGTTGATTTACAGATAGGTCCAAAGTTTATGACACTAAGAAATGGGAGCAATTGTTAATTAAGATAATGTAACTGGCTTTGAACCAAAATTTTCTGTACTGCCTTTGAGTCTAGTAACAATTAGGACAATCCTGAGGGTTGCAGTTGTAGCTCAGTGGTAGAGCACTTGCCTAGCACATGTGAGGGCCTGGGTTTCATCCTCAGGACCAAATAAAGATAAACAAATAAAATAAAAGTATTGTGTCCATCTACAACTAAAAAAAAAAAAAAGTTAAAGATGAGCTCCTGAATATATTATTATTTGTAAATATTTATCTCTGTGGTTAAGAATTTTAAAATATTGAAATAACAAAATATACAAATAATGTACAAAGTAAATTTATTTTTTCGTGTACCAGGGATTGAACTCCTTAATATTAAATTTACAGTAAGATAATGTTATATTATCTTTATGTTTTATATACTGGAGTTCTGCATAACTCTTTTTTCTCTTTTTTTTTTTTTGTAATTAATTTTTATTGTTGGTGGTTCAAAACATTACATAGTTCTTGATATATCATATTTCACACTCTGATTCAAGTGGGATATGAACTCCCATTTTTACCCCGTATACAGATTGCAGAATCACATCAGTTGCACATCCATTGATTTACAAATTGCCATACTAGTGTCTGTTATATTCTGCTGCCTTTCCTATCCTCTACTATCCCCCCTCCCCTCTTTTTTCTTTCCACATTTTTTTATTGGTGCATTATAGCTGTACATGATGATGGGATTTGTTATTACATATTTGTACATGCACACAATTATTTGGCCAGTATTGTTCCCTAGCACTCTACCACTGACCACGAAATCTACTTTTTATAGGTGCAGGAAAAAGTCATTATTGTACATCTGAGTGAATTCATACTGAGGAACACTATCTTAAAACTTGAGAATCATTTGTTTAATATTCACTGGAGAGAAAGTGACTAAAAGGCAAAAAAGAACCCAGTTAACTTTTTAATTTTTTTATTTTTTAGGTGTAGATTGACACAACACAATGCCTTTTTTTTTTACGTGGTGCTGAGAATCGAACCCAGATCCCGCCCATGCTAGACGAGCGCTCTACCGCTGAGCAAGAATCCCTAGCCCCCCCAGTTAACTTTTTTAAAGGCTGGAACCACAAAACAAATAAATTACCTGTGAACAGGCTGTGACTACTTAGTATAAATATATATAATGGAATAAAAGGAACTACATTTAATGAATTCCTTACCTCTGTGAAGTTTAATTGGACATGAAAAGTCAGAATCAAAGGGATCATCCTCTCCAGATGCCAATTTCAGGGCGAGTTCCAGTTCAACACATTCAAACACATACAGAGAAGGAATGAAGTCAGCCTTGGAATCCCAGGACTTTTCTGACTGTAAAAGAAGTACTATAATTTTGATACTGCATATTCATTTGAAAATAATCACAATTAAAAACAGGAGAAAAAAGCTGGGTCAAACAATGCTCTCAAATTCTTCTTAATTCCATCCCCTTTCTTAAGAATGTGTTGATCTTCTTGAGAGAGAGAGGAAAAAAGTATACTTCTTTAGAAAGATTATTATATGTTAATAAGTAAGTCTATAGAAAAGTCAGCTGAGTGGTTCAAAGGTTCCTTTATTTGCTACCAGAGACTGCAATACAGAGGTCAGAAAAATAAATAGGCAAATTGGTGGACCAACTAAATAGTGCAACCTAACTTCTATCTGTCTAGGTTTTTAATATGCTTCAATTATTTGTGTTTAATTTCCAAAGGACCAGATGTGTCAGATATAAGCTAAAATTCCTCATGTATTAAACATTCATATTGGGCCAAGAAGTATACCTGGTGTTAAAGATCTGAAATAGACCAATACTAGCCTGCACTTACTGTTTGGTCATCTTCTTCTTCCCCCTCTAGCACAACACAGTGATACAGCATTCCTGATTCAGTAGCAATCACTAAGATATTGGGAACACAGGGTAAGCAGAGTATAGCACAAGCATCATAACCATAGTTATCTTCAGCAGCAGGATGCATGGGCAATGGACCCAACAGTTTTCCAATATTTCCAGGGCTAAAGAAAAAATAAAAACATGTTTAGGAAATGTTAACAGAAGATAGATATGCCCATCCCCTAAAACCATTCTTTGACTTGGTCTTCCTCCAGATATTATACAATCACCATATACAATATAATATATTCCCAATATCTCCACTTTTTCACTTTCCCACTAACATTCCAACACTCTTGTGGTTCTCAACCTGAGTTGATTTTGCCCTTGAGGGGACACTGTTAATATCTGAAAGCATTTTGGATTGTCACAACAGGGGTCTGTGTGTGTAAAATTAGTATCTTGTGGGTAGAAGCCAGAGATGCTGTTAGATATTCCTCCACAGGTCAGCCCTTCACAACAAAAAATCATTCACTTCTTTCTTTTCTCCTGGTACTTGGAATTGAACCCAGGGGCACTCTATCTGGATGAGCTACATCCCAGGTTTTTTGTTGTTGTTGTTTTGAGACTGGATCTTGCTAAGTTGCCTAAGCTAGGTCAAACTTGTACTCCTGCTCAGACTTTCTAAGTAGCTGGAATTATTGCTGTGTTATCACCACACCCCACAACCAAGAATTATACAGAACAAAATGCCAATAATGCAGAGATTGAAAGGTTTTACCCTAAGCTGCCTATGGTAGCCCTTTTACCAATCTATTGAAATTACTCTGGCAAAGATCATCCATATGGTTCTCACTGTGAAATCCAAAAGGCTTAAGTGACGTTCTGCTAAATTAACTTTGGTTAACAAGGACTGCTTCTTGACACCTTAACACCCTATAACAATTTTTTCTTTCTTTCTCTTTTCTTTTTCTTTCTTTTTTTTTTTTTTTGCAGTATAAAGATGGAACCCAAGGCCTTGTACATTGCTAGGTAAGCATTCTACCAATAACCTACATCCCTGACCCTCTAATGTCCTTTGCTAATTTCTTTCTTAAATACTGCTGTACTCCAGTGGTCTGCTGTTTTCAAAATACACATTTACATGGTAGCATATTAAATTGTGCCTGCTTTAACTACCCATATATTCTGACAACTCCCAAATCTTTTCTTCTGAGATGCAACTACTCTTCAGAGCTCTGGATGCACGTTTTATTTAATTAGAAAAACATATATATTTAGTCCTGGATGGTACACCCAATAACTGATGACTGAGATGGGGAAGCAGACATTTAACCAGAATTATTACACCATGTAATAAGTGTAACCAAAAAAAAAAAAAAAAAAAAAAAAGGATGTACTGGGTACAATGGAACAACAAAAAGGTACAAAGACAAGTCAGGTAAAAAGGTGTAAAAAATTGGAAACAAATTATCTTGGGGGATAAGAGGGACATAGTTTATACAAAGTTCTGGAAACATGAAAGGCAAGGAAGTAAGAGGGAGGAAACTTAGCTTACTATGATAGGAAGCAAAGTAAAAGCTCTAAAGCAACAGAAAAGTAGCTGGACAGATATCTAGAATTGATTTATGAAGTAGACAGATTTTATATTCAGAGTTATTCTGGGTGAGTATATCACTAGAAGTGTAAGTCAGGAGTGACAGAGCTTCATTTTATAAAGCTCATCTGGTAACACTGAGGAGGACAGGAAGGGTCCAAAATTGGATTAAAGGAAACTACTTAAGAGAATATGATCTGGGCAGAAGATAAACATCTGAAGCAGGAACAAAAGAATGGTGATAAGGATGTAAACATTCAAGAAACTTTTATCATAAAATCAATAAAATTTGGGACAATTAGATGCAAAAGGATGTAGATAACTACAAGTTTGGGCCTAACACCACTAGGTAGATCATGATGTGGACAAATTAAGGGGAAGAATGGTAAGGATGATAATGTTACCACAAAATCTCCCCAAGATGGGGTGGGAGTGTAACTCAGTGGAAGAGTGCTTGCCTAGGTGTATACAAGGCTCTGGGTTTACCTCTCCAGCACTACAAAAAAACCAAAACAACAACAACATAAAAAACCCTCCCAGGAAAAACATGTGTGAAAGGTAAAGAACATTTCTGCCAAGGGAATGTACTCAAGAGTAAATCTTCACCATTCTGCAATATCAAACTCTTTCATCTTTCTAATCTTCATCAGTTGGTATACCCTCTTCTCTCTCCGGGAATCACTTCAGCTTCCAATTCCTTCTACTAAATCCTTCAAGTTCAAGCTTTAATATTACAATTTCCTCAAAGTCTTCTAAGATAATAGGACTAAGCATTTAATTCATCAGATGCTCGTAACAACCTGCGATGACCTAAGCACATTACACTGCACTTTACTACAGTTATTTAGTTGAATGCCCTTTTGTTAAACAAGGAACCACACAGTAGGGACCTTGCCTCCAAACTTGTATTTCCATAGTCTGCCACAAGGTGCACCCTGAATAAATATGTCAAGTTGATTGGTAAGTAAGTAAATAAACTAATGTTCAGCACTTGCCCATTTGCCTTTGGTTACAAACCTTGCCCAAATCTTATCCTCTATTTACTCTCTCAACCTAACAGATGACTTTCACATCTTCTCAATTGTCTCTCACCGCTTTACATTTTCCAAGCATCCATACAATATTTCCACTTTATTCAGTACTGTCTCACATTGATCATTTATAAGAAATCTCCCCCTGAAAAATAGTTTCCTTTCTTGATCTCAGTATTTCTGTTAATGGCTCATTTCCTTATCCAAACTGTAACTAAGTCTTATTGATCACTCCTCTGTAGCATCTACTATGCTTCATTTCTCCCTTTAAACTACCACCACCCTTGTTCAAACTCCTAGAACACAATCGATTTTGCAACACTTTCCTTACATGAATCTTCTGCTCTAGCCCAAGATGTCTAATCGTTGACCCTTGAATGAAACTTGTAACTTGCTTGTTTTTACATTGTGCTTTATGCTGCCCTTATGAGTGAAATGGTTTTACTCTTCCTTGATGCTTCACTTAATCCTGCATGAGACTAAATCCCACATGACATGAATCTGTCTCCATGAAAATTTTCTTAATTTCTCCAGTCAGAATGATCTCTCCTTGCTCTGGATTCTTACTGTGTCCCAGTAATGTGGTATGGGTAATTACCTCTTCATGTGTATATTTATCTCTTTCTCCAAAAAGTGTATATTTATCTTTTTCTCCACAAAAGGGCAAAAGACACCAGATTATTATCTAATCATTTCCATAGTGCCTTGTTCATATAAGATAAACCATAAATACTTTTTTAGTTAGCCTTATGAACACAAGCAAATTGTATCTTATTCTAAACTATAGAGCTTACTCAAAAATGAGGAAATCAAAGTTCAAATGATCTGTACCAACTCTTTCTCCAAAATGAGCAAAGCAAATGTTTAAAGGGAGCTCATTTCCACAAACTCAGAAATATGGTTTCCCAAATCTAAAGACAATCAGTACAAGCTTAGTTTCATTTCAGGTAGATTACCACCCCAACTTACCCATGCAACAGACTGACATATGTAAGGAAAGTCTCCCCATTCTCATATAAGATGTACAGTGGGTATGCCACTACTTCATCTTTGCCTTTTTGTCCAAATATATTCTTTGGAACTGCTGTCAATGGCCCAAAGTCAAATGCAACTGCGGTTTCACCTAGAGATGCGGTATATGCCCTTCTGCAAAGAGATTTGAAAAAACAACTTTTGAAACAAAAACAAAAAAATCTCTAGTAACAGGAGGTGGGTAAATACAAAATTTAGACTTAATGGAGTGAAAAGACAAAAAAATATGATTATAAAGAATGTTAACACTGGAAAAATTTCATAAAATTAAGTAAAAAAAAGAAGGCCATAAAATTGGGCTGGAGTTGTGGCTCAGTGAAAGCACTCGCCTAGCATGTGTGAGGCCCTGGGTTTGATCCTCAGCACCACATAAAAGTAAATAAAATAAAGGTATTTTGTCCACCTAAAATGAAAAAAAAATTTTTAAAAATGAAAGCCATAAAATTATTTGGTGCTGCTTTAATTTTAAATGGTTTAAATACAGATATATAAATAAAAAAAATTCATGCATACATGTATAAATATAAATAAAAACATGGACTAGTTGTCTCCAAGAAGCAGGATTCATTAATTCCACAAATATTTAACCACTTGCTCTGTCAGGCACTATTTTAGGTTCTGGGAATACATAAGCAAAATTAAAGGCCCTGCCATCTGGTGAGAGATGTACAATAAACAGAGAAGAAATAAACATAATAGGGGTTGGGGTTGTACTCAGTGGTAGCACGCTTGCCTAGCATGCTTGAGGCACTGGGTTCGATTCTCAGCACCACATACAAATAAGTGAAAATAAAAGTCCATCAACAACTAAAAAATATTTAAAAAACAGAAAAGGGGAAAAAAAAGAAATAAACTAATATAAGTTCAGAAAACGATGTTATGAATGAAAATAAAGTACGGCAAAAGCATATTGATGGAGATGTAACTTTAGGCTAGGTAGTTGGGAAGGACTCTGAAAAGGTAATATTTGCACAAAGATCTGAAGGAAGTAAGGAAACAGCTCTATAGTTATCTGGAGAAGGAACAATTGAGGTGGAGGAAAAACACATGCCAAAGATCTTAGGTAGAAGACGCTTGGTATCTGAAGAATGTCAAGGAGGACAAGGTGGCTGTTGCTCTGACAGCCATGGCACAGTGGGAGGAATGAAGCTGGAGAGGGAGTCAGGTGATAGGCATATAAGTCTTGGTAGATTCTGGGAAATCAATGGGGTGAGGAGAGCAGGGAAGTAGAGTGTCTGAACTAAATCAAAAACATCATTTTGGCAGCTCTAATGAAGCTAGGGAATAAGAGATTATAAAAGATTTATATTTTCTTCCTAATATTTTTCTCTATTTTCCCCAATTTTCTACAATAGATATGTTACATGTATAATCTGGAAGGACAAATTGTAAAATCATGCTGCTATTATATTTTAAAGTATAGTATAGTTATCCAAAAAGACTTAATCTATAAAAGGTTAATAAATATTGTTAAACTAAAATCACAATTTCACAAAGTTTAGAAAGTCAACATCATTAGAAGGTATTATAAGTAACATCTCTCTTAATAAAAGGAGAGTTAAATTAAAAACCAAAAAAGAAAGGGAACAGAGAAGTTAATTTAAGTTAAATTTAATTGACACTTAATAAATATTGTAATATACCTAATCATATTAGGTATCAATGAATGAGTACTCTGTGTAAACCCCATGCCAAGCACTTTTTTATTATAAACATTAGTTCATATTAATTGTACAAATTCATGGATTTCACAGTGACACTTTCCCATGTGCACAATACTATGCTTTCATTGTAGTCAGCCTTCCTACTTTCCTCAGTAACTCTCCCTTTTCTCTTCCTTACCCTTTGTCTAATCGTTCCTCTTCTACGTTTAAGACATCATTTTTTTTTGTTTATTTCCATATGTGAGAAGAAACATGTCTTTCTGTGTCTGGCTTACTTTGCTTAACATGATGACCTCAGTTCCAATTCTTTTTCTACAAATGACAGGATTTCCTCCTCCTTTATGGCAAAATAATATTCCATTATGCATGTATGTGCATACATCATATTTTCCTTAAACATTCATCTGCTGACAAGCACCTAGGCTGATTCCATAGCTTTGATATTGTGAATAGTGCTGCAATAAAGATAGGTATGTAGGTATCTCATTCATATGCTGACTTTATTTCCTTCAGGTATACACCCAGGAGCTAAGCAATTCTTTATGCATCTCATTTATTATGTACAATAACCTAAGAAATAATCAGTAATATTTTTTTATACTCATGGAATACAGTCATGAAAATGAAGCTCAATGCAATTGGGAAATATGCCCAGATACCACAGCTGGCAAGGACTGGTAGGTTGATACCAGGGGCAAACCTCTGGACAACACTGCATTTACTCTGCTGCCTTTTATCTAGATCATGTGTCTCTCAAAAGAAAGTAAGTTGATCAGCTATGGAAACATGTTGCAGGAGAAAATGCCCTGACCCAAGAACAGGATCAACCCCAGAGGCAGGTATTTGCCAGTGTGGAGATGGATGCACTAGAATTTAAGCTGGTGCTATAAAACATTCACATCTTATAACTGAAATCTTCAGTTCTGGGGCCATCAAAGAGAATTAATGGTCCCAGGTTAGTAACAACCCCTGGCTCCTAGCAGAAACAGTTGTAAATCTTTTCTGGAGGAACAAACCCCCAATTCAGGCCCTCAATAATCCCAAATATTAGGATTAAGTAAATGTAAGTTCACAGTCAGTGATCAGCAATAAGAAAAGCAACATGATTGCAACTGAAGAACAAGGACTTCAGATACTGAAACTGTCAAATATAGAATAACTATGTATAAAAGAGTAACAAAAACTAAATAAAAAATATTAGATATGACCATCACAGAGACATAGAACTTCAGAAATATTGCTACTGTGTGATCATGTATGTATAGTAATCACCAGAAACACTCATCAGGAGGCAAGAGGAATGGGATTTGTGAGTTCAAAGGGTCATTCCATTAAGTGGTCAAAGTAGACATGAACATGTGCCTGTAGTGGGTAAGAAAACATGAAAAGAAGCCAAGGTCATGGGAGAATCAAAGGGTTTAAGTAGGTCTCCAACCCAATACTCACTTTTTACAATTTTGTAATTATTTTATAATGTACTCTCTTATTAATTTACAATAGGAAAATCCATTTCTGCACTCATTTTAGAATTTTCTTGAAAAGAAAATAATGTTACAATAACATTCAGATTTATAACTTCTTGTTACCTATTTACATTGCCTACCTTTGCTTACTTCTCACATTACCAAAAGCATGCAAAGTCACCTCTGAAAAATCTTGAAATCTCTTAAAACTACATTTATGATATCAACAAACAACTGAACAAACATTTCATGACACAAATAAAAACATACCCTTTATTGAGTATTAGACTCTCCTCTTCTGCTTCTGAAAGTACAATCACCTTAACAGGTGTCTGTGGCTCACGGAGAGAATAAATTCTAGCAATCAAGAGAGAAGAAAACAAGTACTTAAAATTCTCCTTCATTTCCTAAAATTGTACTTTCCTCTCAATCTAGTCAGTTTTTACTTGAGAAATTTCCTACCAATTATTAAATCCCATTATGTCCCAAATATTCAATTCTCCAAATAGTGCAATGAAATTGACAAAAGTGCATTAGAATGGGTTGGAAATGATCTATAGCTTATATATCCTTTATGTATTTTTTCATATATTTATGAAATATATTTTTCTTATATGTGTGAAACACATGTATTTTTCAAGTACTCTAATTATTCACCTATTACTTTTCTCAATAGAACTCCAAAAACAATATTTTAAGGTGACCATAAGTGGTATATTTGTTGTTTAATTTAAGTTTTATAGTGTTCTACATATATGATGGGATATCATCAGTTAACCATTTCTTTGCCAAAGATTTTGTTATTGACAAAGAAGCCTGCTTCCTTTGTTCTTTATATAAGAGGGAAGTTTCTTTAGAACCTGAAGTAATGTTCTCTATCCATATCAAAATTTCTTTTCTTTTTACTTGCAGCGTTGGGGCCTTGAGCATGATGCTAAGCAAATGCTCTACCATGACACAAGCCCCCTTAAAAAAAATTCTCTCTCCTCCTTGGCTATGAACCCAGCCCCCTTTCCAAAATTCTCGCCCCCCGCCTGCCCCTGCCCCGCCATGGGGATTGAACCCATGGGTATCTACCACTGAGCTACATTCCCAGCCCTTTTTATTATTTGAGGCAGGATCTTGTTAAGTTGCCCAGGCTGGCCTCGAACTTGCAATCCTCTGCTTTAGTCTCCCAAGTTAGTTAGATTACAAGTGTGCATCAGATTAGTCAGTCAGATTGTAAGTGTTCAGCCTTATTCAAAAACTCTGAGAAGCCTATACCATTGCACCTCATGTTTTCCATCCTGGGTCCTCAGCTGTACTCTCTGCCTAATCATTTCACTATTGCCCCAAGCCTGCTAGCTTCCCTTTAGTTATAATTATCTGTCTCTATTAGACACCTAAAGATAATATCTTCTTTACATTCCAAATGCCCAAATATGAATAACATTTAGCTTGCAATCTATATGTGTTTTGTTATATGAAAACACTATATCATATCATCCATATTTTCAAGGGAAAAGTATAAAAGTTAAAAAATTTTTTTTTCCAAAATCATTTAAATTGAAAGTAATTTAACCAGTGTGGTGACACATGCCAGTAACCCCAGCAACTCAGGAGGATGAGGCAGGAGGATAGCAAGTTCAAGTAGACCCTATCTTGAAATAAAAATAAAAAAAGGGCTGGGGTGTAGAGCTCAGTGGTGTCTCTGCATTAAATCCCTAGTGTAAAAAAACAAACAAAAAAAGGTAACATATTTCACAGTGTGTATGGCTATATTAAAAGGGAAACTATTTTTCAAAAGGCTGGTAATGTCATTATTAGAAATCAAATGTCGCCCATAAAGTCTGCACCAAATTGGTCACTTATCTTTTTCCACCAAGAATTTTTTTTTTTTTTGAGAGAGAGAGAGAGAGGGAGAGGGAGGAGAGAGGAGAGAGAGAGAGAATTTTAATATTTATTTTTTAGTTTTCGGTGGACACAACATCTTTGTTTGTATGTGGTGCTGAGGATCCAACCCGGGCCACACGCATGCCAGGCAAGCACTCTACAGCTTGAGCCACATCCCCAGCCCAATTTTTTTTTTTTTTTTTTTTTTAAATGTGTTGATGAGGATCAAATCCAATGCCTCACACCTGCTAGGCGAGTGTACCACTGAGCTACAACCCCAGTCCTCCACCAAGAATTTTTAAGCTTGGTTTACTCCATTATCAATAAAATGTGACAAGTACTTAAAAAAAAATTTGTAATGACAAATTGCTCCAAATAAATGCACACTCACTTTGGTCTTCCTAGGTTCCTACAAGTCATCACTGACTTCAAAAGACACAATAGTAATTCAAGCAATATTTTGTTGGAGAACAATAAAAGAAATGTTTCTCATAACAATGAGTGGGAATTTCCTTTTGCCCTCAATGTTCTTTCTGTCAAAGTTTAGGGAATGAGAACCGCTAAATAACCCATATTTTTAAAAGAATCTTCAATATTTAGGACCAGCCAGATAGGGTAATCTCAGACACTCAAGAGGCTGAGGTAGGAGGATCACAAGTTTGAGGTCAGTCTCAGCAACTAAGCGAGGCCCTAAACAACTTAATGAGACCCTGATTTAAAATTAAAAAATAATAAGGGCTAGGGATTTGGCTCAGTGGTAAAGCACCTTTGGCTGGGTTCAATACCCCAGTACCTAAAAAAAATAAGAAAGAAATGGGACCAGATACTTCCTTTAAAGCTTAACATGAGTTAACATGAGGAAGTAAGGATGTGACTATGCTATCTCACTACCATTTTCCCAGCATATATAACAAGAAGGTTAAGAAGAGAAAGTGTCTAAGAGTTCTTGGGATTACAGAATCATGTTTGTAATGGGGCAGTTTCCCTTCCCCTCTTTCTTTACCTTCAACTTCAAAGCCAAATGGGTGAGCAAGGAAGGCTCTTAGAGAAGGACCAGGCAGATTTGGAGGTACTTATAATAAGGGAGAATGGTGCCTCTGGTCCTATCTGAATGCAAGGTGAGTTGCAGAAATCTATAAGCCATCAAGGAAATTCTAGGATGAATCTCCTGTTACATCCAAGGGTCTAAGAGCATGCATATACTTTAATTATTTATCTGGAAATTTCTAAAGAAGATATGCTAGAGCAGCCTAAGAAAGGATTATGGTATAGTACATCCAGTTCTCTGCAGCCCTTGGAAGGCAGAGAAGAGACCTCTGCTCCATATAAAAGACCACAGCAGGTGATAAGGCACAGGAGATATCAAGTTTGCAAATACTCCATCTTCAGAGAGGGTTTAGGGCATGGATAGCTGACAGAAGCCATGGGAGAGAGATCTCCTCAGTGATGGAGGTAGCTAAAAGTTAAACACTGGGCCCCCAAAACACTCCATCTGTGCAGAGATTACCATATCATTGGAGATAATAAGCAACAGATGCAATAAATTAAACCAAGATCAGGAATACCTGCCCTTCCCTGAAAGCAATCAGTTAGGTAAGATCTCTGCCTCATCCACTCACCCTCTCTATCCCCACTCTGAAGAAGAGAAGAAAGAGGAGGCAGCCTCAATCTCTACACTTCACTGTGTGGAGTGAAATTATGAAAAAGGAGCACACCCTCTCTAATCATTTCAGGTCCCTCCAGACATAGGTCTGACCTATGAAGGGTCTTGGATAATGGTTTTGAAAACTGACTTCACAAGCAGAGCTTTAAATGAGACACACTAAGTTTTAGTAACTAAAAGTAACCAGAAAGCCAAGGAATCTGTATAAGATGCTATTAAGGGGGTCAACCATTCCACAGGGAAGCAAGATTTGGTAGAGAACAGGTAAAAAGCAGTGATTAGGAAAAAAAATATAACTGGAGATATTTATACCTCTGTTTAGTTGAGTTCTCCTGATACACTTTTTACAAAAGATAGATCCAGAAAGTTAACTGAGTGGGGATAGAGCATTTAATCACAGAGTACAAAGCTTGGAAGGGGCTTCAGAAATTATCAAATCAAATCTGCTCATTTTAAAAATTGGAAACTAAGCCCCTTTGCTTCCAAAAGAAGCTTAAGATCTCAAAGATAATAGAAGTGGCTGTGGAGGAAAGATTCAAATTTCTCATTTCTACTTATATTCTCTTTCCCCCGTGATACACTATCACCAAAGGGTGACATGATGAAAAGTTTGGGGAAAACAGTACTTATAGGAAGGAACAGGAACAGAGATACTGGAGGCAGGAAGGCTAGTTGAGAAGGAACAGCAGAAATTAAAGCATGTAACTTAGGGAAAGCAGTTTGGCAATTCTTATGAATGAGAATGGGTTACAATAGCCATCAAAATAAAAGCATTCGAACATCCAGTGACTCATTTAGTGTAAACCTGAGCTGTGAATGAGCAAAGTGAAAAAGAGCCTTCACACTTGCAAAGGTACAAGAGAGGTATAAAAATAAAATTTACCTTATTAAATTGTCTGATGTTAACAGCACTATGTGAGGATCTAGCATTTCACTTGGATACCAGGCAGCATGCTTTAGAGTCAGAGAGGTAGAACTGGTGAAAAATCTCTCAGCAATTGGAGTTGTGCTAAAATAAAGATAACAAATTTTTCAAAAATATTTTTAGAACTTGAATGAAACAATAATCTATTTTAATATTCACTGCTTTTCTTTCCTTCAAATTTTTCTGTTAAATCTTGAGGAGACAGCATTCAAAGCACTTATTCAATCAATATTACAGAATTGAAATAAAAGCATTTTCTCAATTGTAGCATATTTTATCAGTGCTTTACAAACATTTTTCAATACAGTATCTGATCTGATCTTTTTATTAGTAAGAAATTATCATTATTATTTTGATCTAGAAAATATACAGTTCAAAGGGATTTCACTTATATACTATAGAGCTAATAAAAGGTCTCCACCTTATATTCTTTTCAGTAATCATTCAGATCTTCATTTTTCTTTATTTTTTCAAAAAGAAATTATATATAAAAATAAACATCTAAGCAAACTTCTGGCTCCTAGACAATATGTGCTTTTTAAAGATCATATTTCTAACAAATTCAAAACATAGCCTAACTTCTAATAAGACAGAAATGTGACAATTCAAGCAGAATAAAAGAATAACCACACATATACTATAAGCATTCATATCACAGAAGCCAGTCTGAAGATCATAAGGAATGGTCAGGTTCAATAGTAACATACTTTAAGAATCCCTGATCTTGAATAATTCTCTGTATGTATAACAAATTATGTAGACATACAACTTACCTACAATTCACTGTTGCTTTTCCACCTTCAAATTCAGAATTCTTCCCCCATCTTTTAGGTAATTCTAATACCATAAGTCCTTTTATTCCTATGAGTGCTACATGATGTTGGGTTGGACTTAACAAGACTTGATAAATTTCAAACAGAGGTGGATTTATGCAAAGTAATCTCTGAAAATTAAAGCAAATTGGTCAACATAGTTATTTTTAATGTAAATATACATGGTAGACATTTGAAACCACTATAATGCTCTAATTTTCTATAATTATAGGACAACAAAGCATTCCGGGTAAGTACCAACACTTGGGTTGATGAAACATTTTTAGTCATTTAGACTGAAATAATAAACAAATGCATCAGATTTCCCCGTTTTGATAATTAAAGACTGTTACATCTAATTTTTCAAGCCTCAACCTACACCTACAACTCCAGTTTCAAATTCCACCATTCCCCACTTGTTCTTTACACCAATCAGATGAATCTGTATTTCTGGGAAATCATGATTATGCCTCTTTGTTTTGGTGCAACCGTTCCTCTTGCTACAGTGCCACTTTTCTTATTAGCCAGCTAACAAGACTTAGCACATTCTCAGAAACTGGGCTTCTATGCCTTTTCCTCCCCAAGAAAATATTCCTGATCTTATAAGCAAGAATAAATGTATCTTTTCTGTAGTTTCACAGTTCCTTCTGGATAATTCCACTATTCTGCATTCTAACTGACTTTTTTACTTGCTCAATTCACTCATATAGCTATGGATTACTTGAAATGTGCCACTCTTCTCTGTATCCTAGCTTAGCATGTGGCACATCATAGACTCTCAATATGTGCTTAGTGCAACTTACGAGACCATGTCTCAAAATAAAAACTGGGCTCAGGATATGATTCAGTGATTAAGCACCCCCTGGGTTCAATCCCCAGTACCCCTCCAATTTTTATATATGTATATATATATATTTATATATATATGTGTGTGTGTGTGTATTTAATGAGTAGACAAAATAAACTCAGAAGTATTAATAAATAACTATTATAATACAATAAAATGGTTTCAAGAACTTTTAGCAGCAAGCAGAATGCTGCTTTAATGCTGATATAGAAAAGATGAAACATGATATTTTAAGGGGGTTCCAATAAGTTATTTGTCTTAGTATATGTTCTCAAAAAATTCACTTTTTCTATTGGTACTTTCCATTTTTTCTCTCATAACTCCCTCAGATCCCCATTTTCTTTCTACTTTCAGTTATAAAATTATGAGACTGCCAATATGTCGCCTTTCTTATGTTTAGAGAAGCATCCTAAGTCAAAATCTTTTTAGATCAGACTGTTCCAAAATATGAGAATTCTACTAATTGTTATGGATGTCTGTAAGCATGTGTCTTTTAGCTGCCTTTGCTGTTTCTAAACACACTGACTTTTTTTCTCATCAGAGGTTCTTTCCTTCTGTTCTCTATATTCAATCCCCAACTTCTTTCTACTTGATTTTGACTGTAACTCAAATCAAACAGAGGACTGAAACCTTGCTTCTGATACATATCTGATCACATTAATTTATTTGTAACAATCCCAGAAACTAAGTTTTTGTTATTGTTGTTCTTAAAGTCACTACTCATGCTTTTATTAATATTCAATGTCATAATGCATGATAACTGCTTTCTTTTTAACCTTGAGTTTTTGAGATTCTAGAAGTCTGAAGGTTTTGAAGATGGTCACTAGTATTTTATTGGGAGCTTACATATTCCAGGTACTGTCATGGGCTGGGGAAACAAAAATGAGTTAAGGTACAGAGAGAGACACACACACACACACACACACACACTCCCAATTTTGTGGTCTAGAAAGAAGACAATAAATAAATAATTTTAAATAGTTTACTGTGCAAAATACTACATAGCATATAGAATGCTATGATAATACTGTGTGCTGGATCCAGATGCAATGGTGTGCACCTGTGGTCCCAGCTACTTGGGAAGCTGAGAGGATCATTTGAGGCCAGGAATTGAGGGCCAGCCTGTGCTACATACAAAGTCCCCATCTCTTAAAAAAGAGGGTAAAGAAAAAAGAAAAGAAAAAAAATTGGGTGCTGAACACCTAATAATTATTCTTAACTGAAGTTTTACAGTAAACAGATTCTAGACTCTTGACTTTGAAAACTGCAGAAGCATTGGTAGTAGCTTGTTAAAATCAAATCACCTTTCAAAAAGAATTAGTCCATGGCACGTAACAGATGTTATTCACTAAAATGGTCGCCACATTTACTTTTAAAATGAAAAAGGAGGGCCAATTTCCTACAAATAAACATCTACACAAAGCGATGTTCGATCCCTGCAAATCTGGCATACTTTCCGATCACACCCACTTTCACGCGCTACTGGCGATACCAAAAATTTCCAACTTGGGGAATGAACTAATTTACTAAAAGGAAATAATAATTAAAAATTAGTTCCTCCATCTCAGGCTTGAAACTTGCTTTCAACTCCACTATCTTGGCAATGCTCACAACCCAAGAGAAAGTTATGATTATACCCATTTGAGTGTCACGACATAAAATACGGTTCTCTAGGACAACCTCTAAAAATAGCCACTCCGCCACACATTCTCTATCCCTTTACCCTATTGGTTTTCTTCAGAGTACTTAACCATCACCGACGTTTTATTAAGTATTCCACGGTCCTCCCCTTCCTCCCAGACCCCCGGAACACAAGCACCGAACAGCGTGAGTTCCGCCAAGTGTCGGCAGGGTAGGAGTCAATAAACATGCTGGATAGAAAGGGCTTTTCCGCTTGAAGTGGATTGTCCCCGAACAGCACACCCACCAGAAGATGAAAAACAGCCAAGATGAGAACGAAACACAAAACAAGTTCAGATCCCGACCGAGGGTGGCCAGGCCGTACCTGGTACTGGGAGAGCGAAGGCTCCTCACTACCACCGACGAGGCCTCGGAGGCGAATCACTAAGAAGGAACTGCCTTCTCCGTCCCACAGGAAGAGCTCTCCGCCGAGGCCGAAGATCAGGTTTCTCGTCAGCAACTGCGGCGGCAAAGACGGCGATGAGGGCAATGATGAAGAAGCCGGTTTCTCAGAGTCTGTTGGGCTCTGTTTTTTCAGTCCCTCCCGGAGCCGCAAGAACACAACGTGATTAGGAAGCCAGGTCTGCCACAAATCACCGTCGCCTACCGGCCCCTCGGCAGTCGCCATCTTGACCCAACTGCTTTCCTCGCTACAGTTGCTTGACCCGCCGCTGAGCACAGCCTATCCTCGGCTAGCCATCCATTGCTTCAGCCAATCATCGAACAGGAAACCCAGAAACACGACTTTAGCGCTAGGGGCGGGACTTAGGAGAACTAGCCTATCAAGCAAGGGCATCTTCAAGGGCAAGCCAATTGCCAGGTTGGCATTCATTAAGAAGTCAAAGTGGGCGGGCCAAGGTGAATAGAACAGTGCTTCTTTAGAGTCAGCCTTGGTTCTCTGCTCGGAATCTAATACCTAAGGTAAAGACGGAGGTCTGCGTAAGTCATTGCATTTCGAACACCTCCATACGGGTAAACCCAGGCATCCAGAATTTTCCTTCAGGACTTACCGCTCTTAGTCCAGATTGGTTTGACTTCATAAACGTCACTTCTTCATCCACCTACCTACCCTTAGTTGGCCCAAATCAGTCTCGTGTGGGGCTGACCTGTAAAACACTTCCCAGAATTCCTTGCTATCTACGCGCAATTTTCTCCAGAAACTATAACTCCCAGAGGTCTATGCGAGTTCCCAGGGGCGGGGCAATTGGCAGCGACTCCCTCGAAGAGATGGCAGAACCTGCTGGATCTCAGCGACGCTCGCTGTACAAACAGGTGGGCTCGGCGTCCTGGAAAGAGGCTTTCAGGCAGGTGAGTGTGGGGTTTGGGCCATGGTCACTCCTTGAATCCATCCCAAGGGCCGTTGTCCTCCGTGCCTTCGACTCTTCAGTGCTCTATGAGGCAGGTGCCTAGAGCCCCTGGCCAGTGGAGGTGGACCCGGAACCCAAAAGTTCCTGCAGCTTCCTGGGTCTTGGTCACCGCCTGCCCCTTCTCGGGTTTTTGGCCCGACGGGTGTGGGATTACCCTGTGTGAGCTCAGACTCTCTAAGCTTTGCTTTTTGAATTCAGGCCAGTTTCAAAACTTGGAAGTGTGATCGTGATCGCACTCTCCGCACCTCTACAATAACACCATCCTACTATTAATTGGACACGGAAAGAAGCACTTTGTATAGTTTTGACATGTGAGGTAGAAATTGTTTTTATTCTAGAGAGGAATCAGAAGAGTTTGTTGCCAAGTTTGTATTGTTAACTTTCCTCAGTTCTGTCCTCTTCTGTAGTCAGCATAGTTTCTAGTAAGATACAGCCTCTTCAAGTGGGTATATTCCAGGAAAATAATCTGATATTAGAAAAATTTTGTTTCTCAACCGTGGCTGTTGACATTTTGAGGGAGATAATTTTTATTGTGTAGGGCTGTTCTGTACTTTATAAAATTTTTAAATGCAGTATCCCTGGCCTCTAGCCCATTAAATATATATATATTTTTTTTTTAAGAGAGAGGGACAGGGAGAGAGAGAGAGAGAATTTTTTTTAATATTTATTTTTTAGTTATCGGCGGACACAACATCTTTGTTTTGTATGTGGTGCTGAGGATCGAACCCAGGCCGCACGCCTGCCAGGCAAGCGCGCTACCGCTTGAGCCATATCCCCAGCCCCCATTAAATATTATTATGGTCTTACCACAAGAGTTGTGACAACCAAAAATATCACCCAGGCCTTGTCACATGTACCCTGGTGAATAAAATCACCTTGAGTTACGGTAGCCACCTCTAAAGTAGCAAGAATTTGAAAGCAATATAAATGTCCTCTAATAGGATAGTAAATAAGATATTATGCACCCAATCATTAAGGATAACATTAAATAACATTAAATTATTCTAGGTCAGTGGTATTTAGGAACCACTGACCTGCTACATACTTGGCATTGAAGGTAGAATATGAAATATGGTGATCTGAAAATATGTGAACAAAGGATTATAATTTTACTCATTTACATTCGATTAAGGACTGGACAAGGATATGCAAAAATAACAGTAGTTAGGAGTATAATGGAAATTTTGTTGTCTATAAATTTTCTTTAACATTTTGTCAAGTAACCTAAGGGTTTTTTGTTGTTGTTGTTGTTGTTTTTTTTTAATGGAATTGATTTCCCCCCATCTTGCTGCTTTTTCCAAGGGATGCCTGGAGAGAATGAGAAACAGCCGGGACAGGCTCCTGAACAGTTACCGCCAGATTGGGAGCAGTATGCCAGGGAGAGGTCAGAATGCCCTTCTAGTGCAAGAGGTGATGGAAGAAGAATGGAAGTCTTTGCAGTCAAGCGAGTACTGTCCAGAGGCTTTGACTCAGGTCAGGCTTGGATAAGTGCTTTCAGAGAAGGGTTTGCTCCATGAAGAAATCCTAGTGTCTTCTTTGTACCTATTTATGCATTTCCTCTAAACCCACTGACTCTCCAACCCCTAATTTGAATTCTAACAGCCTTTGATCCAGACTCTTCTGCCTTTAACGTTAAATTATTCTAGGTTAGTGGTTCCTAAATATTAGACTGTAGACCTGCTACATACTTGCAACATAATCACTTATGAAACTGTGAAGAAATTTTTGTCTTCACTCTTGGGAATTTTGATTAATTAGGCATGAACTAGGAATCTGGCTTCTTAAAAGTCTCTAGGAACATTCTGATTACAGTCTCAGCCAAAGTTGGAAACTGAATATGAATAGGAAATCGTTTATGGTGTATCAGGAAGAGTACTAGATTGGAGGTCGGGAGTTCAGGAATCCTAATTCTGGTTTTGCTACTGACTCTTAACTTCACTCTCTTTAAGCTTTAGCTTTTACATTTATAAAACGAAGAAAATAGTGTCAATATTGTAAGGATTATATGAAAAAACTCCGAAACTGCTTTGAAACTATCAAGGCACTATATAATAGGAAGGCACTGTTCAGTGGCTTGCCTTACATCACCACAGTTACTACTCATGATAGTCCTCTTGGGTGGGTTTTATTCCCACTTTACAGAGGTCAAAACTGAGGCTTATAAAGACTAAGAACTTTTCCTGGTTATATAACCTTGGGAGAACATATATTTAACTACAGCCCTATACTGTCTGCCCCAAATTTGACTGTGTTATTTTATCACTGGCTAGTTTGATCATTTGTCAATGACTTAACATGACCACATTACCCCGTTGTCAGCATAGTCTGTTGGAGGACTGGACTGATTTTTCAGGTAAATCTGTTTTTTTATTTTGTTTTTGGTACTAGAGATTGAAGCCAGGGGCACTTAACCACTAAACTACATTCTGACCCCTTTTTATTTATTTTGAGATAAAGTCTTGCTAAGTGGCTTAGGACCTCTCTAGGTTGCTGAGACTGGCCTTGAACTTGTGATCCTTCTGCCTCAGCCTTCTAAATTTCTGGGCTTATAGGCATGTGCCACCATGCCCAGCAAATCTGGGTTCTTAAGCCAACCTCTAAGTATGAATTACTGTTGGGTTTGGGGACAGATTAATAATTCAAATTTAAGATGATTCCACTTTCTTTTATAGTTGAGCTTGCCAATGGACTTGGCTGTGCTAGAGGAAATCCAGCAGGAGCTGATTGATCAAGGTAACCCTAGGCAGTGGTCCTTCCTGTATTTAATCACTCTTAATACTGACCTTTTCTACCACTATCTTCAGTCAAGTGTCTAGAATTCTTTGGTTTTACTCTGAATTTTTGACTGTCTATCTTCCAAATAATAAGAATCTCTAGGGTGCTGGGCTTTGCTGTTTTGTGCTAACAACTTTTTTCATTCTATGGTATTGCTTTCCCTTTATCTACCCTATAAGATCTTATTAGAATAGAAAGTGGTGTTCTCACACAGATTGTACAATTAATGAATCAGTGGAGCTGGGAAGCAAAATTTTGTGAATCCACTTCCCACATTTGTTCTGTCCTGCTCTTTATTAATAGGTTTAGCCAGGTGCAGTGTCCTGAGCCTGTGGTTCCATCTACTCCAGAGGCTGAGATGGGAGGATTGCTTGGGCCCAGGACTTTGAGGCCAGCCAGCCTGGGCAATATAGTAAGACTCCTCATTTTAAAAAATAAAACAAAGCAAAACAAAGAAAAAATGGTTAATAGTAAACATGTCACTTTACAGGATGCAGTGGAGTGGTGCATGGTCATATCCCTTGCTTTACCCAATTTAAATGCCATCTCTCTCATCCATTCTTTATTGATTCCCCAGGATCTTGTGAACATTACTCCTTGAGATGTCATAGCATTATGGAGAATACATAATTTTAGCACCTCATATAATTGTCTTTTATTCCATATAGTCTTATCTTGACTAGGTTTCATCTTTATCATCTGTAAAATAGAGATGATAGGCCTGCCCTGTAAATTTGTCATAAGGCTTAAATAATATGTGTAGAGAACTTAGAGCAATGTCTGGCATGCAGAAAGCTTTCAGTAATCAGTAGCTATTATTATGGTAAGGCATGAGCACACATTCTTGAACCAGACCATAAAGAGACATTTCTCAGCTTTACCACTTATAAATTGTGTGGAACTGAGCAAAGTAGTTAATTTTCCCATGCCTCAGTCCCTTCATCTTTGAAATAAAGATATTTATAGTGAAGAAACTAATATATGTAAAGGATTTAAGCAGCATTTAAAGCATAGTAAGTGCTCTGCAAATAATAGCTGTTATGATTGACTTCAGTTGGATTGTGAAGTTCTTAAAGTTTAGTTATCTTCTTTTTGTAATTGATTCTCTCTTCCCCCTGCCTACAGAACCTGTCTGAATGATGAAACATATGACCCAGTAAATCTTTCTTTCAGAGTATATTTAACTAAAAATTCTAAAATGATAAGGTTTTACTGTGCTTTGCTACCGTCAGCCAGTTGGAACATTCTAAAACGGGTCAGCGACCTTTCTATAAAAGGCCAGCTATCCCAACTACTCTCTACTGTTGAGATGGAAAAGCAGTTTCAGACAGTGTGTAAACAAATGAGCACAGCCGTAGTTGGTTGCTTCTGTGTCTAAAGTCTGGACTGTGAGTTCATCAAGGGCAGAACAATCTTTTTCATCTCTGTACCCCTGTGACTAGCACACATTAGGTACTATTGTACTTTTGCTGAATCAATCAACACAGATTCTGAACAACATAGGTTCTGAGTACTCAGCCATTGAGAAACTGATCACTTGAGGCTTAACAGTGAGCCTAATGTCAGAAGTAAATGCTCTGTAAGTATCAGCTTTCTCCATTTGCTCTTGAGACTCCAACATTTCACACCTTTACTCCTGTGGCCTGTAGAGATATGTGAAAATTATCTCCTTGTCCCTTAGCCTACTTTATCTCCTGTGCTCACAAGGAGGTGGTAGATGGGGGCTGCGGAGATCCAACAAGATGTTAGCCTGAGTTTTGCCTGAATCTTTACCTTAGGTGGAAGAGACTTTTGAAGGTGAAACATGGCATTAAATACAGGACATCCCCGGGAAAACATGGTGAGGCACTCCTGCTGCCTTTTGCCTTGCAGAACAGTCCATCATCAGCGAGTATGAGAAGAGCTTGCAGTTTGATGAACAGTATCTCAGCATCATGCTGGCTGAGTGGGAAGCGAAGCCCCTCATTTGTCCTGTTTGTACAAAGTAAGAGTCTTCAAATTTTTTAGCATTATTGGTTCCCATCCCTCATTCCAAGGTGAGTGGGATCCTCCTCCCCGCCAAAAATTTGTTGCATGAGAAGTTCGGAGGGCCCAGGTCTGACCACCATGATAATAGAAGATCCTAATTCTGATTCTAGGTACAACCTGAGAATAACAAATGGTGTGGTTGTGTGTCAATGTGGCCTGTACATCCCATCTCATGTAAGTATTCCACATAAAGGTTTTGTGCCATCTCTTTCCAAATACATCTGTTTTTTAAAGAACCTTCAGTCTTGGGCTGAAGCTTATGTACACATCTCTTCCTGATTTTGTGTTCAGCAACACCAGATTGGTAGCCTCACATCAGCCATGGGAAGAACATATGCAGCATGGAAATTGGCAAACACTTCATACAAATCAGGGCTTTTGTCCCCTTCTCCCCCACCCTGTAGGCAGTGTGCCTCCCACCACTGCTTCCAGTCTATAGAGTGATCACAGAGGTTTGGAAACACTTGTCTCTGATCTTCCATAGAAAGTTTCTGTATATGAAGACACACCAATATTTAGAATATAAACCTCAGTAACCTTAAAATGCATAAGGAACCCTCTTTTCAGACATGCTGGGGCAGCAAGCTTGCCAGTTCATTGAGCAGTTGCTTAAAATGGCAAATTATAAAAATGAATAATTTTATAGTGAGTTCCTAACAACTTTGAAAACAACTCCTATATTGCTTAGTCTAAAGTTGTACAGTTTCATCCCTTTGAAGTTGATCAAGAAGCTGAATATAGAACTTTAGGATTTTTCTTTTACTTAACAAATTTTTTTTAAACAACTCATCCGTTTGAATGTTTCCTAAACTCTTATCGTAAAAATAAAACTTTATTTTCATACAGTATCATTGGTTTACAGAAATAAAATCTCAGAGATACAGTAGCAAGTTCAGTTAGCACAAATAGATCTAGGAGCAGACACTGCTAATTCTTAGTAAGAATACACTGAGCCAGTGGCAGCAGAAGCAGGTATTTGTTAGAAAGTAGCCTGCTCTTCCTGAATGTTCCTGCAGTGAGTGGCAGTCAGTGTTTTGAAGACGGAATGGATAGTACTGGAGAGGCAGTTAAATATGGAGATTTTGGCACAGTCTTAGGCCCAGGACTGTCTTTAAAACTTCAAGGAATCAATCCAATCACATCAATTGAGCTAGAGTTATATTGGTTGGCATGAGGAATAATTATTTTGAACCTGTTGACAATCACGTAACTTAGTTGCAGTTGAATTTTATTTTTCAGTCTCCAGAATTGTCAGAACAGAAGCTTCGTACCTATTTAGAAGATAGTATAAATGACCACAGTACACATTGTCCCCATACCCCTGAATTTTCAGTCACTGATGGAACAGAAGAAAAGCCCAGTCTTCTCATGTACTGTCTGGTAAGCTTCCCATGGGAAGAGCAGATCAGCAGTTTGTTTTATTCCCATTTGGGTGGAAATAATCTTTAGAGACAGGTAAATGTTTAATGGTTTATTTTTTGAAGCATTTACTTCATAGAAAGTGAAGTTAACTTCACCTAAAAGATCAGTCATTCCCTGAAAAGCAAAGAGGCAGCCTAGGATCATGGTGTCCAGCTGCACTGTCTGCTCGTTAGATCTGCTTCAGTGGTCTTGGACTCCTCAGATCAGGTCATGGTCATAAAACCCAGGTAGCCATCCTGGCACCACCTCTGCAAATGGATATGGGACAGGAAGCACAGCACAGCAGCATAAGGCTAGTCTCAACAAGAATCTTCATAGAGGTGCAAGATCAGATTCTAGGTCCCTAAGTAGTAACTCATGTGTGAGGGACAGGACTCTAAGTAGGTATGGGTGTCACTTGTCTTGAAACCTTAAGCTTCTTATAAGAACTGGTGTCTCTTACAGTAATCTATGTAATGAAGTAGTCATCACTATGACATGTTATAGCTTCTAGGCCTCCCAGCAAGGGGAACTTTGGGATTAGTGAGCACTACAGCATGCCAGATACTCAGTAAAACCTAACCCTTCACATAAAACTGGCCAGTCTTTTATGGGCTCCCAACTGTACCTGATACCATGAGCCCTCTTAACGCTGCAGCACGTGGTAAGCCACTCTGAATGACCATGCCTTCCAGTCCTGACCAATCACAAGGTGTGGCTCCAGGTGTAGGCCTCACCTGCCACCTGCAGGGATTAAGCTATTCCTTTGTAACCCTACCCCTTACCTCATTTGCATGGCTTTTTCACAATAAAAAAGGGTTCAGAACTTGCTCCTCTTTCTTTCCATGGACCCCTAAGGTCAGAGGAGCCGTCACAGGACCCAAAGAAAAAGGTATTTCTGTCTCTGTGATTATTTCATTTCGCACAGCCCAGTTCACCTAGAGTGACCTTGAGTGTGTAGTTGTGAAAAGTGAGGGCTGCAGTTAGCTGTTGATATGTCTTTTGTCCTTTAGGGCAAGGATCATCTTTATTTTACTCCCAATGCTTAACATCTAAATAGGTGCTTAATCTTTATATAAATGGAGGAAGAAGAGCTGAAGAGTCAGATGGCCTCAGCTTTTGCCTTCTTAGGACAATGAACTAGTGAGTCACCTGCACAGATGATTGTAGTAGCAGAGTAGTGTGGTGCTCCTGGAGTGTGAAAGTCTCAGGCGAAATGCTAGAGAGGATAAGAATGACAGTTAAAAGAGGGAACTAGCCAGGAGCAGTGGCATGTCCCTAGAATTCCAGCTATTCAGCATGCTGAGGCAAGATCCTTGAGCCTAGGAGTTCAAGACCAACCTGGGCCACTTATTGAGACTCTTTTGTCTCCAAAAAATAAAAAAGCAAAAAGATTGCCTAATTACTGAATACATCTATGCCTCTCCCTGGATTTGTAGATCTAGTGAGATCAGGCTATAGGGCCATTTAGCATAGATGGGGATGAGGTAGAAGGAAATAGGTGTGGGTAGAAAAGATGGTGGTCTATGACAAGGGCTTGGACTATCTGAGATATGAAAATGTGAAACTGGCCAGGGGACGGAATGTTCCAACCTATCTGATAGGGTTATAGCATCTTTCAGAAAAAGCCAAATATATTCTCTATGCAGTCAAGTAAAGGACAGATGTGATTCCTTAGCATAGTGGTGGGGCCAAGCCAGCGAGGAATGTTCACTGATCATATTACGGGATATCAAGGGAAGGCTTGTGGGATTACAATTGAATTTATGCTAACTTGTTTTCTGTTTAAATTCAGGTTTGTGATACATGGGCTGTGATCCTCTAGAGCCAGCCTGGACTCATGTCAAATCCTCAAATCCTGTAAGAGGATTTCCTGTATATACAGATCTTTTACTTATAATTTATCTTATATTAAAATTTTTCAAACATGTCTGTTTTGGTGTTTTGATGCAGGTTGAAGGTGAAGAAATAGAAAAGACAAACTTCCTTGGAGGAGTTAAAAGAATTTTATTGTCCATCATTATGTTATACAAAAATCTAGAAATAATAGTTTGTACAGGAAAACTACCAAATGAATAGTAAATGAGAGCATGATAGCAATAATTTAAATTTGCTTATTTTTCCCCCATGATGTTAGGATTATAACCACTTCAAAGCACATAGTCTGGTGTCAGGGTAGTTTTTGTTCACTGGTCAAAGCTCACCATAATATTAAGGCCTTCAAGTGTCTCTGATTGCTCTACTGGCTCTTGACGAAACTTTTGAGGTCTTCAAGAAAAGTAATGTACTCCTGGTGCTCCAGGGCTGTGCTGAGTTCCACCAACTCATCTGCAAAAGTGTTGTCCACCCCTCGGTCCGCAAGGAAATCCATTAGGTGGTCATACAAGGCCTATAAAGAAACATTTATTAGTTTAAAGAAGTACAACAACAGTCAGTAATGCTTACTAATTAAAATGCTGCTTCTTGTCATTGAACCAAGACCCTCCCCTACAAGGCATGATTATCCCCCATCCTACCCAGAACTCACCCAGTCCAGGGAATCTGTGTTCAGTGTGTAATTAGTATCTTTCCATTCTGACTCGCCAGTGGCCTGAAAGCTGACTTCCTTAATAGAGAAAATGTCACTCTCGGCTTCCTCTTCTTGTCCAATCTGAGAAGAAATAGCATTTAGGAAAACTGAAGGATTCTCCAGGAAAAGCCAGAATCAGGCAAAGAAAGGCTTTGCAGCCTGAAACTCCCAGGTTCTAACTACCGTCTCTCCTCACCCCCATATCTTTCCCTGCTTTGCTGGTCTAGAAAGTTTGACAAGTATCTACTAAAAGGACCAGAAAGATCCCAGGACACACTCCTTGCCTGGGGGGGTGCCAAGGGACTGTCACTCCAGCTTACATACCTCATCCTCTGGATAGTGACAGTCTAGTACAAGAGCTTTCTTGCCATCACTCTTTGTAACTTCAACCACAAAATTCGGAGTGGATGTCAGTTCAGGCTGGGAAAAAAAAAAAACAAGTCAGTACAAGTCACTGTTGAAAGGAGTCCATCCCTGGACCAAAGGCATCAGGTAGTTCAGTGATGGCCACCACTATTAGGATATCTAGCCATTTTCATAGTCCTATGCTATGGTGTTCAAATAAGGAGCCCAGGATCTTTAACACAGTATTACAAAGATTTTTACTTCTGTTAGCACTCTACTTTTAAAAACACATGGGGTTTAATAAGAAATCTGAATTCCTGTTAATGGTACCAGTTAATTGAGATCTAGAGTAGTCCCTCAACCTTTCTGGGCCTGTTCTTTCTCCACCAACACACTGAAAAGACAGCCCAAAGCTCTAAGACACTCTTTCCAGTTTAATTGTTTCAGGAATCCTTTCTGTATTACAGACCAGGATCAAAGGCTGGCACACTGGTTCTGGTCAAATGGCTATCCCTACTGGCTGAGTAAAAGCAGAAGCTTTTCTGATGGTGACCCTGGGAGCAGTCCAAGGTCAGGGAAAATCCACTCAGGGTAGCTAAGACAAGCACACAAGAGCTCTGCTCCCATAGTAGGCCAGAAGACGACACTGATACCTGCTCAAACAGACAGTCTGTGGACCCCAGGGCCCTCTCACTAGTTGGCCACTTCCTAAAATGTCTCAAGACAAAGCACCACCTAGATCCAACAAAGAAAGCCAGCAACCTAAGAAATGACCTCACCTAACCAAGTGTTAAAGTCTCTGAGGTCCTTGGCTTTCCTACCTTGGTTAAATGGGCAGTATTTATTACCAGCTTAAGACCTGTTAGGAACATTCCTTAAGGAGTGAAAGTTTCAGTTCCTTTCCATTAATAGAAAACAGGCCTAACTATGAAGCCTGAGCTGGCTCCTGGCAGTGTATTCAGCCCCTGGGAAAGGAGGGGCCACAAACCCAGGGGCTAACACTGGCCAGAACCTATTGACTCTGTTGCTCTGTAAGTCCACTGTCTTCTCTTCAAGTATTTAAAAAAAAATTAAAAGAAAAAAGAACCAGTTGTTCTTGCCTGTTAGAACTGATGGAAAGTCTGGTTAATAGCACAGGCTTACCTCCTGTTCTTCAACCTTCTGCCCTTGTGAGGGCTCTTCCTCACCATCAAATGTTGGTGGGATGCTATTGTTAATGTTGAAAGTGACAGTAATCCTAGAAGGGCAAACGAAGACACAATAGCAAGGTATACTTTTAACTAAGTAATAGAACAGGTTAAGTATGGAGGCTTATTGAAACATTGTCTCTATCCTAGGTGGCTGTACATCTTATCTGTAGAACTCTAAAATAGGCACATTACCTACATGTGCCAATGGCTCAAAGTTAAATTACTAGGCCCTGGCTCGGGAAAATGGTTCAGTGGTAGAACACTTGCCTACTATGTATGAAACCCTGGGTTCTGTCCCAAGCACAAGGAGTGGGATGGTAGAATTAGCAAGGCCTGTTATCTCAACCAAACCCAGTCATACCTGGGCTACTTCCATCAGGCAAGCATCCCAGGGCCCAATGCCACATGTCCACTGGCCATATCATGATACTGCCTGCCCTAGTCTTTCCAGGTATCCACTAGAGATGAGCAGCTGAGAAGCTGATGAGATGGAACAGAAGTCCCTTCAAAAACTTCCCCATCCTAAAATCTGCCCCTGAGAAGGTGGCATCACAATAAATGCTGCAGTATCGATTCATTCTTCACAATCACAAAACAGGCCAGAAACATCAACTAATAACTTTAAGGGTTAAAGAATCCTGACCTGACAAATCATGTTTAGGTCAAAATTCTGCGATAAAGAGATCTGGAACTAGAAGTGCTGGGCTACTCCAACAGGTCCCACCCTATATAAGAGTACATTAAATGCTGCTCCCTGGATTCATACTGACTGGTTGCCTTACCATGAAGCTGCTTTCCTATAATAATGGCAATTTGAGGTTCTGCCACAAATCTCTGATCTGTAACACTGCTGATCAAGCTGAATTCCAGGACATGGAAATGCAGTATGTTCACCAGAGCATTATTTATAATGGCCCCAAACTGGTCATGAAAACCCTATGAAAATGACTTAGGTACCGCACATTGGCACATGCTTATAATCCCAGTGACTCAGCGGGCTGAGGATGGAAAATCATAAGTTTAATCAACTTAGCAAGACCCTATCTTAAACAAAAAGGGCTGGAGGGGTGCTGGTGTTGTAGCTCAGGGAAAGAGCACTTGCCTAGCATGTATGAGGCACTGGATTCAATCCTTAGCACCACATAAAAATAAAATAAAGGTATTATGTACACCTACAGCTAAAAATATATATATATAAAAAAAGGACGTAGCTCAGTGGTAGAATGCCCCAGGTGAAGTTAAGAATATACAACTGACACATGCATGGAGAAGAAAACACTATACCATAGGCAAAAATGAATCAGAATCCTACTTCACACCACACAGAAAAGTTAATGCAAAATGGATCATAGACCTAAACATAAGAGCTAAAACTCTAAAACTTTTAAGAGAAAAAACAAGCATAAATGTCCACAACCTGGCCCTGGTTTCCTAAAGATGAAACTAATAATACAAGTGACAAAAGGAAATTTTCAGTGGCAAAGCACTTGCATCGAAGGCACAAGGCCCTGGTTCAACTCCTACTACTGGGGGGAAAATAAAGACAAAATTTTAAACTTTTTCTGGGGGAGGGGCACTTGGTGATAGAACAAGTGCTTAGCATATGTGAGGCCCTGTATTCAATCCCCAGCACCACAAAAATAAAGAGAAGCAGAAGCCAGAAATAAATTTAGGGAGGGCACAGCATCCCTAACAACCAGTCCAGAGCAGATTTGTGTTCAGTGAATAAGCAACCTCAAGCTCATAAGGTCCAACAAATCCTCTCTTGAAAACCATGTTAACAAAGTACTGGGCCTAATCCAAGGCTGTCTTGGGGATTGTTCAGGACAGGTCCTGCAAGGTCATGGATTTGATCACTTGGAGTCCCCAGTCCCTAGAACAATACTTACTTTTCCCCAGCAACTTTCCGTACTAATTTAGCTTCTGTCCCGTTCACTTCCAGGTCCCAACCACCAGACATCTTGGGAAGGGACTTATGCTTCTGGATTTTCTTTTCTTCCTTGATTTCATCCGTCAGGAATTCTACAAAAGCTTTGTCTCCTAGAAAGGAAATACAGATGATTCAAAAAGAGAAAAGTCAATTAGTTTAAATCACACCACAAAGCCTGAGTTTTTCAACCACGACTTTGGGCCTTCCCAAAGTTCCATTTTCAAGAGACTAAGGATAACGGGGCGTGGTGGAACACGCCTGTATCCCAGCGACTCTCGGATGGCTGAAGCAGGACGACCTCAAGTTTGAGGTGAGCCTCAGCAACTCTGCTACACTGTCTCAAAACAAAAAGTGAAAAGGACTGAGGATGTGATGAGGATGTAACACTGTGGTAAAGCGCCCCAGGGTACGAGAAAAAAAAAAAGAGACTGAGAGGAACTAAGGATAAAAGTAGCCTCCAGTATTTAATATTATTTCCACTTCAACACAAAAACAAAACCACGAAACCCTTGGTGAATGGGGGAGGAGGGTGCGATCAACACGGTTCAACCCGCTGATCGTCAACCAACGGGAAAGTGTCCCGGCCCCGCGTCTCTGTTCCGGGCATTCTCTCCGGGCTGCTCTCCCTCTCCCGGGCCCCCACGACCACGCCCGGGTGCGCAAACCTCACCTTCCGTGTGCAGCGCGCCGCAGCCGCAGCCGCAGCCACAGGGCGCGGGAGGCTGCAGGAGGCCGGGCCGCCGCTCCGACCCGGCTCGCACGCAGAGCAGTCCGAAGGGCCGGACGCACAGCCGCGGCGCCGGCTGCAGCAGTTGCCGGAGCGGAGGGGCGGGCGTGACGGTACGGAGGCCGGCGACGGCGGCGCCCAGGGCTCGGGGAACACAGCGCAACAGAGGCAGCATCCCGAGAGGGCGAGCAGACACGTGCGAGAGCAAAGGACAACCCCGGCCAAGACCCCGTGACCTAACGCGCCGCCGGAAGCTCCGCCCTCTCCCGGGAGTGTTTCCGACTTCTGCGCCCTGAAGACCGAAGGCAACGGGACGGGATCGCGCCCTCTGCTGGGGACCTCCGGTGAGGCCCCCGAGGATTCCTTGGTTCGGAGAAGTTGTTCTCAGGCGACTTTGCCCTGTCTTTGTTCAGGGGCTGCTTACTCTTTAACTTCCTATGTACTGTTTTCTGACTTCGTGGAACACGCTCTTGTCGCTTCAACTCCCACCACCTCAGTCCCCAAGGTTACCTCCCTAAGTGGCCTTCCTGGAACTTCATCCTTTTCATCGGAACTCACCCAACACCTTTGCTGCTTCTCCTTTCAACACAATCCTTTTGGCAGCAGCACTGTACCTGGCAGCTTCACCTCACCCACCCCAGATGACATCCTCAAGGGCAGGATCCATGATTAATTTCAGTGACCATTCTCCGCAGCATCCAACTTTGCATCTTAACTCTAATGGAACATTTTTCTCGGGGCAAGAAGCCGTGGCTTAAATCAGATTTAGGTAAGAACCAGTGATCCACAGGCCACGTATGTAATCTCAGCTACAAAATGGAGACCAGCCTGGGCAATTTAGCAAGCCCCTGACTCAAAATAAAATATAGAGGGTGCTGTTCATTCTCTAATGAGATTTTTGAAGCAATATATAATGGTATTTAAAACGTCTTTTGGAAGCTGGGCATTAATCCCAGCTATTTGGGAGGCTAAGGTAGAAGGATCTCAAGTTCAGGACCAGCCTGGACAACATAGATTAATACTATCTCAAAATTTTAAGAAGGGTTGGATGTAGTTCAGTAGTAGAGGGCCCCACTACTACTTACAAAAAGAAAAAGGAAAAAAAACCACAATAATCTTATTCCTAGGAACATGGGATATATACTGTACTAAAAAAATATGGCTTACCAAATGAGTGCCAATGAGAAGACTTAATAGTTCCTAAACAGTACCCTGTAAAATAGGGAAAGAAAATCCAACAAAGAAGCCACACACAAAATGTACAAGTTTCATTTTTATGGATTTGATAGTCAAGTGCAAATTTGAGCATTATATACAGAGATGTTTTTATAGTTGTATTGGCTAAGACCAGACTCTCAAAATTCAGCATAAGCTTGAATCAACTTGATTTCCACCCCCACTAGCTTTTTCTGCAAGTTGTAACAATCTAATCAAATACAGTATAATAAAATTCTTATTTTCTTTATAAATTCCTCTTGCTCAAGCATTGGCATCTTAGATGCATAGCCAGAGTTCTAAGCAGTTCCTGATGGCTGAATTACCTGGATTTATGTACCATAGTAAAATTTAGTTTTATGCACAGTGCAAAAATTTGCTCCCTTTTATTATCTCTAAATAGTAGAGATGCAGTAGCATTAAGGATTTTCACCAAGGACCTGTGTTTGCAGTCCTTCCCCTGTAATAGAATGTATTACCTGGATGTTTCATACTTCATGGTTACTGGCAATAGAAAATAAACACCTGATGCGTGCAGAGCTGCTTGGAATGGTAACTAGTGATTTGTCCATATATGGATTGCACAGATTGGAAAAGAAGCATCACACTATCTGATATTTTACCAATTGAAAAGAGTAGCTTGAGATTATACTGCATTATCATTGTGAAACAGTCAACTTTCTTAAGAAAGTTTAAGTTTAAAGTGCACTGTCCCCTGCAGCTCAATATAAATAACCATTAATTTCTTTGTAGTAATATGTTGAGTCAGAATGGGTTTTCCATCCGATTTAATCCCTGAGCAGCTATATTAAAAATCAGCTTTTAAAAAAGCCCAATAGAAAAAACTACTCTATTAAAATCCTACCACAATGTTATAGTGATAAACAGGTATCTATACAGAAACATTAAAGCTACTTAGAAGCTCTTTACATTCTTTACTCCTCAGAGAATATACATTTCCAGAAACTGTTCAGGTATTTAAGCTGGACAAAACTCAAGGTTTACTTGACCCCCAAAACTCCTCTATATAGAGATAATTTGTTGAGGAATAAACTACCCCACTCCCCATTGATTACCAGCAATGATGAAAGTTTTATTAAAAATACAGTATTTTTAGTCAGGCGCAGTGTCGCACACCTATAATCCCAGTAGCTTTGGAGACTGAGGCAGGAGGATCACAAATTCAAAGCCAGCCTCAGCAACTCAGCAAGGCTCTAAGCAACTAGCAAGACCCTGTTTCTAAGTAAAATATAAAGAAAGGGCTGAGGATGTGACCAAGACAGAAAACACAAAAACAATATTTTGCTCTGTTTCCTGTTCATCCAGTGAGCTGCTTCCCTATGCCACATGCTTCCGCCATGATGTTCAGCCTCACCTGGAGTCCCAAGGAAAGATGACCCTTTATCAAGATTTCTCAATATAACTGATTCTGGCAATTCCTGCCTTACATTGGATGAGGTCAACTATCAAACTCATATCAAGAATATCCCAAAAGAAGAATAACACGAAGCTGCTAATTGGTCCAGGAAAACATGAAGCAAAAAATGACCCTGGGAAACCAAAAAATAGAACCTTATCTGACAACAGTGATGCTGAGAGTCAAAAGGAAGACATGGTTGAAACCACTCTTGTACAACCAATCAACATAAAGAGCAATTACAATCCCTTCTTTTCATCAGTTGGTTCAAAGAGCAGCTGGTTCCAGGACTTTAAGGGCTTTCTTTGCCTCAGGAGGAGCCAGGAAGGTTGCAGCTCTGACTTGAGAACATGTTCAGCAGGAGGAAAACCCCTGTCTATCCCTGAAGTCTGAGGAAGGTCTTTGCCAAAGCTTCTAGAGAAGTTTTTCTTAATTATCCAGCAAGGAAGTGCTTGCTTTCTAGAAAGTTCTGAAGTACTTCTTTCGGTGCTTTGGATACAACAGAGAACAAAAACGGATAAAAGATTCCTCTCTCTGGAAGTGTACATTTCTCTGAGACACAGAAAATATTCAATATAAGTTACATGAAATGTTTGGAAATAAGTGTTATTGAAATGAAAGAAGTAAGACAATTTGGAATGTCCTCTCATGGTAGGAATTAAATGAGGCTAACAAGTCACAAAGGATGATTTCAACAAGAAATGAAAGCAACTGCAAAGCCCTCTGTAATGCAAAAATTCATCATAAACTCTATGAAAATGAAATCACCAGTAGAAAGAAAGAGGAGTGATCCATTCTTAATCCTGGATAAAGTCCTGCAAAAACAGCCCATTACCAGTGTGACACTGCTGACTGATGGATGGACAGAACTCAAAAGAGGCCTACAGAGGCAGAAGTAGCATCTCTTTCTTTACAGTAATCTATTTATTCTGATGAAAATCAAACATAATAACTTAAAGGTAAAAAAGAAAATAAAACTGATATGTGGAGAGCAAGCTGTGTGGATGAAATGGGAGAGGGGAACATCAATTCTGTGACATCCTTTGTCCTGGGCTAGCCCGCAGTGAACTACTTGGCCACTTTTAGATCTCCAGAGCAAAAGGACAAATGGCTCTCTCTCCTACATCAATCTGGAGAAAGAGAAGGACTATCCAGAGGATTCCCATTAAAATATTCACCAGGACACTGGGAATTGTGTCTATGTAAGTGTTTGTAAGCCAGAAAATTAAATTCAGAATTCCTGCATAAGGCAGAAAAGTCCATGGTTAAAAAGAGAGACAATCAGGCAGGGAGAGTGTACATGCTATGGAATTAAGTGTGTAGAAATATAATGAGGAGCTGGGCATAGTGGATCACGCCTGTAATCCCAGGAAGCTGAGGCAGGAGGATCATGAGTTCAAAGCCAGCCTCAGCAACTTAGCCAGGCCCTCAATAACTGAGAACCTGTCTCTAAATAAAATATAAAAAAAGGCTGGGGATGTGGCTCAGAGGTTAAGTGACCCTGGGTTCAATTTCGGGTATGCCCCCCACCAAAAAAAAAAAAAAGAAATATCATGAGGGAGAAACATTTTCCAGGGTGTGTGTTATCTTTGTTTGTATGAAAAATAAACTAAAAGAAATGGAACAAGATAAATTAGTATTGATTCTGGTATTTAACCTTTATGCTTGGAAAGAATATTGCTTGTCAGATGTATCTTTCTTCCCTCTCATATGAATGTTTCTCTCAGACCTTTTCAAGAGAAAATGGAGAGGCTTAAAGTTACTTCCACAGGGAGGGAGTCCCTATTAGCATAAAGCAAGTGTCTCCAGACCTGTCATATTGTCAAAGATTAAATCTTTTACCCAAGTTATTATGTATAATTTTTTGACTGAAGTTGTGGTACAAGAGCAAAGATTTTATCAATGAGGAAAAGATGGAAACATTTTTATAATACTATCAATTGTCATACTTCACAGCAGTTCAAGATCACAAGGAATAGTTTTGTTTGTGGAAAATAAGTAGAGCAAAAAAGTTACAGCTCAATAAAAATAAAAGATTATACAAAAGTTCTGACCAAAAAAAAAGCACAATGTTTTCTTCTACCAAGTCAGACTAAACATCCTAGCCCCCTCTTATGAATGATAAAAATATACTTAAAAAGAAATCTTTCTGGAGAACTTTTCAGGAAGTCAGTAATGGTAAGAACAAGCTGATTTGAGGAAGAACCAGTTCAAGTTTAAGAATTCTCTACAATAAGGTCCACAGGAACTGTCAGATTCCATTTGACCTAACTATAACCATTTCTAACAGAAATAAGTACCTAGACAACCCTAAATAGGGGCTAAAACGTCAAATTGCTCAGACTACAGCAAATTTTATAAATAAAGACCAGGCCAGATTAAATTTAGACAACTGTGGACCAATGAGACCCTTTAATGGAGGTGAACAATCAGGCGACAGTCTGAAAAGATCTCATTGGACCCAGATTGAAGAAACTGCCCACTTTCTTTGAAGAGCCTGGTAGGAAGTTTGGCCCCCTGCTTAATAGATTGTGCAATTCACTTTGTAAAGTAATGACAAAATTGTCATTTTGGAACAATTAAGCACAACTTTTATCATGCTTAATCTTAGTTGCTTCTAGGTCCAAACATTTTCCGGGGAAAGATTATTTGCTTTTGATAATAAACTAGCTAATAAGAGCCTTTAGTCTTTCCTCAGTAGGAAGAGACTGTGTAGATCCTCAAATTCCTTCTGACAAATGTAGACAATGAAGGTTAGAGAGAAGTCCCTGGTATAATTAGGAAGTTGCAAAGTTAGATGCCCCTATGTCCCTATAAAGGAAAAAAAAAAACAAAACAGAAAATCAACAAGATACAAGACTATAACAGCCAGTTGTGGTGAATGGGAAGAGTAGATGCCCTCTGGGTTCTCGCTGACCATGAACCTCTTCCTTCCCTCTTACCCCCAGCAGCTCTGACCAGGGGCCCTGCCTACAGAGAAACAGTTCAAACAGAGCACAGAATTACTCTTCCTGTGTACACATTTATAGGTGCTCAGTTAAAGAGAAAAATGACAACTGGGTATATAAGGAGACTACTACACCAACAGGTTGGTTTCTTGTGTCTACACCTGACATGTTTCAGAAGGTACAATCAACTTTCACCCAGGTAACTTACATGTCTCCTGAAAGCACTGATGGGGACATGCACCAAGGGCCAAGAGACTCCTTCACTGATCTCTGGTTGGAGATGGGCAAAGACTAGTCTGCACCCTGAGACATGAGGCTCAGTAGGGATGGCCATCCCAGGAGATAAGAAACTACAGCACCTCCCTCTTGAAACTTCTACAGAAGTCAATTTCTTATGTTTCTACTTTAAAGCTGTATAAACAAAGACATTAAATAGAATCAAGGACAACATCCAAGCTCCATGCCTGTCAGTCACAAGAACTCAGGATATCTTGTTGTACTTAATTCACATCAGATAGAAAACAGTAACATTATGCATAATGGCTCATAATTTACTATGTGTGTATCTGTGTCAGGCAAAGCTCTAGGTAATTTTCCATTCATTTTCTCTCAACTTCATGACACCAATCTTATAAGTTAGTATGATTATTATCTCCAATTGAGGCTCACGAATTAACTAAATTACCCAAAGTCACCCACCATGGACCAAAAGCATAATTCTGAAATGCCCAAGGTTGAAATGATATGTACACATCTACACAGTTCAGTCTGAGGAGTTTCAGCAAAGATGATTTCAAGCCTCTGGAAATTAGGCACATATAAGTATGCTGAAACTCACAGCTTCTCTAGGTGCCAGCCTGGGAGTCTGCCACGAGGCCACTGTGGTCCAAGCTCCAGGCACAGCCACAGTGCCACAGCCTGGGGCAGCTCAGTTTCTGGTGGTTCTCAGCTTCCTCCTGAAGTACTCAGGGGCAGCCTCATACAGCCACTCAGCATCCACGACGCAGAGGTCTCTCATATAGCACTTGTTGGTGTACAGCAGCTCAGTGTATACGACGCAGGCTGGCTTGCAGTGAAAGAGGACAGATGAGGGATGGATGGCCACTGGCTGGTGGGTGTCCGTGGTGGCATAGGTACCATCAGGCTGCAGTTCAGCAGTGCTCATAAAGAGGCTGTGAGCCAAGCAGCGGCGGATGCTCTCCATGTCTCCTCGCGATGACATGACTGGCATTGACATCTGTTTCAGGAGATATGGAGAGATGGAAAGACCCCAGACATAAACACTGCTCAACATTACCCAACTGCATTGGAACAACGGGACCTAAAATGCAGCATCCTGCCAAGTCTGTCAAAATACACTTTGACATTCTATGGTGGTTGACTCAATGGCCTTAGGCATCAGCACGGGCAGGGGATGAAGGCACAGTGCAAGAAGAGAAGACTGAGAACAGAAATGTTTGCCAGGGAGAATTCATGCAAATGACCAGACCACAGGCAGGTCCATCAGGTCATCCCTGGAAGGAAAAGCCTTTCCCTTTCATTTTGACCACATTGTCTACTGCTCACTCATATACTGCTGCCAAGTTAATTTTCCTGAAGCACAACTCCAGTCCCTCTTCATTCACTCAAAACCCTTAGTGTCTTTATTGCTGTTGGCAAAAAGTGCAAAGTTCCTATGATAAAGCTGAAGATGAGCCACTGCCAGGCTACCCCATCAGTTCTTGGCCCCACCCCTCTTCTGCAGACATTCTCTATAATCAATAGTCTTTTCTTCTCTAGATCCATGCATTGACTCCTAGCTGTTGGCCCCTGCATATGCTGCTCCTACTGGAAATGCTGCCCTCATCTCTGCAGTGAGAATGTCAGTCATCAGTCAATGTCCTTGCTCTGTGCCCTTGCTGAGTGGGTGGTGGAACCCTGTACCACTGCTTATAGCTCAATAGACCAGTGGTGGACACTTACTTACCTGACCTAGGCTGGCATGTTTAGGTCTAAAATAGGAGATCTAATCAATCTCTGTCAGGCTCCTGCCCACAGGCCCCCCGGGTGGCTAGGCCATGTGAAGCCATCATGTGCACGTGGAGGCAGAAGTGAGAAGGAGAAACAAAGCAAGCAGAGAGAACAAGAGAACCAGCAACTCCTGATGGCTTGTTCCAGTCGCTTATTCCAGTCTCTTGTGAAGTATGACTACTTCCTGTCCTCTTCATCCTTTGAAACATCCCCCATTTTCCTCAAGGGCTTTTGTTTTTGGCAATCAGCTGTTCCTTTTTATTTTTTTTCCCCTATTGTCCTATGATCAAACCCAGGGTTCTCATACATGCTAAGCAAGTGGTCTCCCATTGAGCTACATTTCCAGCCCTTTCTTTTAAATTTTATTTTGCAACAGGGTCTCGATAAATTGGACTTGAACTTGTGATCCTCTTAACATGGACTCCTGAGTAGCTGGGATTACAGGTATGTGCTGGCCAGCTTATTTCTTGCCTTCATCTCATCTGTCAAGATGGAGCTCAAGGTGTAGCTTAATGGTAGAACATTTGCCTAGCATGCATAAGTCCCTAGGTTGCATTCCAAGCATGGCAAACAAACAAAGTTTATAAATCTGAACATAAACTATATGTACATTTCTCTCTCTCTCTCTCTCTCTCTCTCTCTCTCTCTCTCTCACACACACACACACACACACACACACACACACATAAATACAGTAACTGTAAAAAATGAAATAATTTAAAAAATAGTGTTATTATGAAGTAGAACAAAATAGTAAAAGGTAGAATTATGGGTAATTCTTACTTCTTGCTTAGTTTTAAATTTTTTTACAATGAGAATTCCTTTTATAATCACTAGTGATAGGCAACTTAAAATATTACCCTAGAAAAGACAGACAGGTTAGTTCCCCAAAGAGTATCAGGAAGAGACAATACCTTTAGGCAGATTTCCCTCAGTTGTGCTCTCACTTCAGCTACTAACAGCATATTCTTGCTGTTCACAAAATTCTCTTTGCACCAGTCCTGAATAGAAGAAAAAGAAATATCACAATCCTCTCATTTCTACACTGAAAAAGAATGTGTGAGAATGTGTGTATGTAAATAAAACTTCGAGAACACGGTTGAATTCAGAGGGAAAATTTCCAGTGTCAAAAAGGACTATCAGAAAACCTCTTGCCAGGCACAGTGGCACATGCCTATAATCACAGCAACTTAGGAGGCTGAAGCAAGGATGATCACAAATTCAAAGTCCATTTAGTGAGAACCCATCTCAAAATAAAAAATCAAGGGCTGGGGTTGTGGCTCAGTGGTAGAGCACTTCAACTCAGAAGGTGTAGGGAGAACATCACAGTTGGAGGCCAGCTTCAGCACGAGCGAGGCCCTGGGTTTGATCCTCAGCACCACATAAAAATAAATAAATAAAATAAAGGTATTATGTCCAACTACAACTAAAATATAAAGATTTTAAAAAAATAAACAAAAAGGGCTGGGAATACAGTTCAGAGGTAAAGTGCCCCTAGTATAAATAGCCAGTAGCACCAAACAAAAAAATAAATTAATAGTTTAAAGAGAAACTAAAATATTCCTTATTTCAATTCACCATGAGAAAAGCAACAGACTGATATATTTTGCATCATACCCTATAAAATATTAGTACCTCCAGACTATATTTGTAAAAAACAACCCAGGAGGAAAATGGGCGAAAGATATGAACTGATTGAACTCACAGAAGAGGGAAAATAAACACCCAATAAACTTATGTGAGAAAGTTCAGTCTCTTGAGGAATCATGGCAATGAAGTTTAGAATAACTGAGATACAATTTCACATCCATCAACTAGGTTAAAATTGAAGTTATTTCAACTTAGAGTTGAAGAGGATGGTGGAAATGGAAACTCTTATACAGAATGAGGGACCACAGACAATTTGAGAGAGCCACTTTCCAACCTGGTAAAACTGAACTACAGCTATCCCAAGGCCTGGCAGATACACTCTTAGGTGTTGATCCCAGTGTGCATAGGGAGACCTGTACCAGATGGTCACTTAGTGTTGTAAGTAGAAAGAAGCTGCCAAAGGATAGTATAAGAAAATATTTATGTTTAGAGTATACAATGTGGATGGATATGAAATACAGTCACCCATGTGGGAAATACACACCAGCTATAGGACAGTGCTCAATAAGGAAGGAAAAACTTGGCGTTTTTACTGCATCAGCAATATTTTGTTTGCTTAAGAATAAACTAAAGCACTGGTATAGCACTGAACACCTGTTAACTCAGGAGCTCTGGAGGCTGAGGCAGAAGGATCACAAGGAACCTTAGAAACTTCATGAGGTCCTAAGTAACTTAGGAAGACCCTGTCTCAAAATAAAATATAAAAAAGGCTGGGGATACGGCTTAGAGATGAAGGATCCCTGGGTCCAATCCCTGGCACAAAAATAAATAAATAAATAGAATTAAGGTACACGTAAAAAAAGTATAGAAATGTTAAAGCTGAATGGTGTTTTTTTTTTTTTTTTTTTTTTTTTTGTAGTTGTAGATGGAGAGAAGGCATTTATTTTATTTATTTTTATGTGGTGCTGAGGATCAAACCCAGTGCCTCATGCATGCTAGGCAAGCACTCTACCACTGAGTTATAGCCCCAACCCTGAGTGGTGGCATTTTTTTTAAAGTAAAAATGTGCATGCTATGGCATAATTATGGATTTTACTAATATACAAGAGAACATATTGTCATTTTCTATCTTGGTACAAGGAACTGAAATATCACACTAGCAAAAACTACTGTGAAGAAAGTTTGAGGTAGGTGAGGGGAAAAAACATTTTGTGATTGCTGTCGTCTAGATATGGTATGAATGTTTCCTAAAGCTTCTCTCAACTCAGAAGGCTTAGGCAGGAACATCACAAGTCGGAGGCCAGTTTCAGCAACTTAGCAAGATCCTGTCTTAAAAAGTAAAGTATGGGGATATAGCTCAGTGGTAAAGCTTCCATAGGTTCAACCTCTAGTATCAAAACAAAAAATAAATAAAAGAAATTTAATCCCCATTGTGAGGTTCAACAAGTAGAAACTTAACCCAATTATGATGTATACAGGTGGGGCCTCTGGAAAGTGGCTAGGTTTAGATAAAGCCACTAGATCGAATCCCTCATCATTGAATCCTTTCTATGTGATGTCTTCTATGTGATGCTCTGTGCCATCTCAGGGTTCTGCTAGAAGACTACCACAAGATGAGGCCCATAGCTCTGGCACTTCCAGAACTGTGAGCCCAAATAAACCTCTTTTCTTAAACAAATTAGTCTGCCTCAGGTACTATGTTATAGTAACAAGAAACTAATAAAATAGCTACAAAATTGAAGCACCAAACACATAACTGATTTGGTCCACATCAAGTAAAAATTAAACACAAGCAGAACAAAGTCCACAATTAAATTTATTCCCAGGTGATACCCCACTACTCAGACATTTCCAAAATAAAATCTGGCATTCTTTGTGTGGCTCTTCAGATGATCCAGCCAAAAAGGGAAGGGGCATGCCTATAACCCCAGTAACTTGGGAAGCTGAGAAAGGGAATCACAAAAAAAAGGCCACCCTTGGCAATTCAGGTATCTTTTGTCTCAAAATAAAAAATAAAAGGCCAGGAGTGTTTTGCTGGGCACGATGGTGCACGTCTGTAATCCCAACAGCCTAGGAGGCTGAGGCAGGAGAATAGTGAGTTCAAAGCCAGCCTCAGCAACCTAGCAAGGCCCTGAGCAATTCAATGAGATCCTGTCTCTAAATAAAATACAAAAAGGGCTGGGGATATTGCTCAGTGGTTACATGCCCTGGATTCAAACCCCAGCACTGAAATAGGAAAAAAATTTATATGCCTGAAAAAAGGAGTTAGCATTTGAGAAAAGGAACAAAACAAGGATCACCTTATTTCCACCTATGTTTTTGAAAGTCCGATAAATATTGAGCAGGGTGATGTGATCCCCCTCGCTGGATATGAACTTCTTCCGGACACCCTGCACTTCATCCCGCCGGGCAGGAGGATTATAGAGAACACTGTCCACAGACAGCAGGGAAACGATGGTCAGAATTTCTTCTGTACAGTGGAATTTGGAGGATAGAAGGATGGTCTGAAAATCAAAATTAAAAATGTATAAACCAACTATTTTCCTAGCTTCTGAATACAGTTTTTCTGTATACTCTTTTTAGCTTTTATTCAAAGGAATTAAAGGGCAAGGTCTCTAAAATCATGACTTTATATGTAAAGTCATGTCATTTTTGTAAAAGGGACGACTGCCTTCCCTGACTAATTCAAATCCCTGTGGGCAGGGCTCATGACTTATATGCCTTTGAATCCCACACACAACATTATACAAACGTAGGGGTTAGTAATTATTTAAGAGAACAAGTGAGATTAGAACCACAGGGCTCAATTGTTTGCTTTGGGATAGCTAACCTGTAACGGACAGAAAAGGGACTGAGGAGAAGGTATCATTTACTTTGGCAAATTTGGGCTCTAAAGGAAATGCTGCCATCTTTCTTCCAATTGGAGTCAGTGTAAGCTGGTCATCCTTATGTTCAAGAGCACCTAACAGGTCCAGTTGGGCAATGGCCGCCTGAATGTGATCTAAAGAAACAGAGACATAAAAAGGACCAAAATTCCAAAAAGAAGTCACAGCTAGTTCAGTACTTCTAGGAGCTTTTGACAACTCCACACTAAATAACAGCAAAACCCACCCAACCACTGCCCAGCACACTATTCACAGCTATTAATGACACCACTAAAAAGTCAAAAATTTACAAACAAAATACAGGAGGGCAGTTGTTCTGAGGGAGTGAGAAGGAGGTGGAAGCAGCCAAGTGGGGTCCCTGGGGGTTCAATGGCACCGGTAACAGCGACACAGACATTGGTTTTATTGCTCCTTACACCTTATACATATCATCCTTTGTAGAAATTTAGCAGTGAAAAAAAACCCCCAAGTGTAGAACAGTACATGATATGTGTTGCTATGTGTGTTTTTATTTCTGTGACTTTTTTTCTTTTTTTTTAAACAATGCTGGGGCTACATCCATGGAGCTATATCCCAGCCCATTCACCTTATTTATTTATTTATGAATTATTTTATTTATGATACTGGGGATTGAACCCAGGGCACTTAACCATTAAGCCACATCCCCAGCTCTTTTTACTTTTTTATGTTGAGACAGGGTTTCCCTAAGTTGCTTAGAAGCTTTACAAAGTTGCTGAGGTGGCCCTTGAACTTGCGATTACCCCACCTCAGCCTCCTGAGCTGCTAGGATTACAGACATGTGCCACTGCCCCCAACTAGTCCTTTTATTTTTGACACAAGGTCTTACTAAGTTGCCCAGTCTGGCTTTGCACTTTCTACCCTCTTGCCTGGGATTATAGATGTGTGCCACTCGTCTGGCAGGGCTAGGTGTTTTTAAAGAGTCTGTGCATTCTTGCATATGCATACATTTTCTGTAGAAGACAACTAGAAAATGAACACAACAGCTGCTCTAGGAAAGGAAAACTAAGAACTTGAGGATCAGAGCGGGACCCTTCATAACCATCAATTGTTTATATTTTCTCTCTTTCTTTCTTTTCTATGATTGCATTTTTTTTTTTTTTTTTAATTGTAAAAAGAGGAAAATCAAGCCAGGCACAGTGGTGCACACCTGAAATCCCAGCAACCCAGGAGGCTGAGAAAAGAGGATCACAAGTTCTGGGTGGGCCTCAGTAATTTAGCAAGGCCCTAAGCAACTTAGCAAGACCCTGTCTCAAATAAAAATAAATAAATAAAAAGGTTTGGAGATGTGATAAACTCTGTGATAAAGCAGCCCTGGGTTCCATTCCAAACAACAAAATAAATAAATAAAAGGACAACAGAGTACTGATGTGATGTCATATGCGACAAGCTACAATCATTAGGACTCTAGTTGTTATTTTCTTCCACCATGGGGAGATTACCTACAAAAGGCAGGGAACAATCAAATTCCAATTTAAAGCCAAGAAATTTGATCTTTGCTGTCCTTTTGCATACACAAGCACAATTCATTTCTGTAGTATCCCATGGATTACTCTTAATGACCTTCACTGGTTTCAGAGGTCAAGTCCCCTGACTGTAAGTCCCTGCATGATGGGTCTGACAGCATAGAATCTGTCATTTCATGATTTTGAGACCCTTCTCTGAAAGACAACATTGTTATTCAACAAGTGAAATTGGCAAAAGGAGATGATGGAAATACTTGTTTTTCTTCCCAAATACTTGTTTTGGGGAAGAGTACACTTATTAGCTACTCATTTACCTTCTGTCACACTGAGGACTCCACTTACCTGGAGATGGTTTGGACATGAAGTCAAAGGTGAGCACATTTGGGACTTTCATAGCTAGAAGTTGAAGCATCACACTCGCCAGGTTACACCTGTGAAGAGTACGAGACCAGGATCGTTACTCATCCCTGACCCCCAGCAAGTCAGTCAGAACCATTGACGGGGGAAGAGCATTAATAAAAACCACAGCTCTGGAAAACAAGCCAACAGGAAAGAGTGACACAGGGGCAGACAGCAAGGGTGCAAGCGTGCCTTGAACCAACCTCTGGATCTCTGGCACAGTCATCTTCTCAAACTTCTCAAACTCCTCTTCGGTATACAGCCGGTAACAGATGCCACTGTCCTCTCTGCCAGCCCTCCCTGTGCGCTGCCAGGCCTGAGTCTTTGACACACGCTGCACAGCTAACACCTCGAGACCACTGTCTAGAGGGAGAATGGAACTCATCAGTGCTTTGCTCGTCACATAAAAAAACTGTTTCCACAGTGATGACAAAAAGTAACAGTCCTCAGAATACCAGTGAGCCTTTTATAATACGGGGGTTCAGAAAAACTCAAGGCTAAATGTGAAAGCACAAAACTAGATTGCTCCAGTGCTTTGGTCCCATAGTAAAAAAGGGCCTTGCAATAAGCCCTGTGTAAATCCGTTATGAAACTATCAGAAAAGCCTCATGCTCCTAGCAAGGGGCCTGAAGTAGTTTCAGAAGTCATGGATTACATTGCAAGATAGTCAACCACCTTAGTATGCTTGGGACTGAAGGTTTCTAGGATATAAGACTTTTTTTGGTACTGGGGACTGAACCTAGGGGTGCTTAACCAGTGAGCCACATCCACAGCCTTTTAAATTTTTTACTTTGAAACAGGGCCTCACTAAATTGTTGAGGCTGGCTTTGAATTTGCGATACTTCTGCCTCTTGAGCCACTGGGATTACAGGTGTATGCCACTGCACCCAGTGGATATGGGAATTTTGATGCTAACACTGAGACAGTTTCTAGCAAGCTAGGAATGTTGGTCATACTACTGATCGATGACTCAGAAAGTGAATGCCTCGAGTTATTAGTGTGCTTTTTCTGTTGTTTTTTTTGGTACCTGGGATTAAACTCAGGGGCACTCAACCATTGAGCCACATCCCCAGCCCTATTTTATATTTTATTTAGAGACAGGGTCTCACTGAGTTGCTTAGTGCCTCGCCTTTGCTGAGGCTGGCTTTGAACTCACAATCCTCCTGCCTCAGCCTCCCGAGCTGCTGGGATTATAGGTGTGCACCATCACGCCTGGCTACCCTCTGTTTTCTGTGAGAAAACAGGTCATGTGAAGTTTGTTTCCTAGGAATAAATGACATTAAAACTTTTCTATTTTCCTTTTGGTAGTGGGGATTGAACCCAGCTTACCATTGAGTACATCCACAACCCTTTTATTGCTTGGATTACAGACATGAACCAGCTGCCTGGCTAACATCTGTTCTGGACAAAGGTGTACTCTGTGCCAGGTCATGAAAACCCACACCATTTCACATATGCTGTCTCTAGAAAATCTACACGACACTCAGCCCCACCAGTGGCTACAGAGCACTTCAATTAAATACTGGGGAGTGGTAATTTCAGCTGAAACAGAAATGAGCAAAAATAACTTCCAGCAAGTCTCCCACTGCATATTTGTAGGAGACAGATGGTGGTCCACCTGCTGCCCCTTACCCCAGATTAAAGGATCCTTCTGCTTCCTCGGAAACCTGGGAGCACACACCAGCCATACACAAAATATTATTTCTCATAAGAGCCTTTGATTGCTAACAGATTGTCTGTGGTCTTCCAGCAATCATTCTTGCCCAACTTCCAGTGGGCTTTCAAATATTCTGCCCAAGACCCTGACCATGTTCTTAGGTTTGCTAAATGTGGGCTCCTTTCCTATCTTGACTTCTTGTCTCCTATACCTGCATTAGGTCTGTCTCCTTTTTGGACTTGATTTCTAGACTATCTCACTTATGGTCCCTGCCATTCAAATCTCAGTTACTTATAAACATGAAATGCTCACTTGGGGAAAATTGTGAGACTAGTTTCAATGATTGCTCATTATATACAGGAGAGACATTCATGAGCTACAAATTCTCACCAGGGTTATACTTCTTTGCTTTAACCATGCCCGTGTCAACTACATATTTTATTCCTGTAATGGTTATGGAGGTTTCAGCGATGTTGGTTGAAATGATCACTTTGCGATAGCCCTAAAAGGAGGAAGAAAACCAAAAAGCCACATGACACATATATGATTCAGAAGTTTAAAACATATTCTCACCATTAATTTCCACCATCATTCATGACAGAGAAAAGATGACTTCTCATTATTAATGGTAGTCATCAGTATTAATAGTTGGTCATTAAACTAGACAGGAATGGGAAGGCAGAAAATGACACTGCAGTTCTAAAGATTAACTTGAGGTGATGAGATGTAATGGGACAAGCACAAGATTCAAAAACAATTAGATGAGACCTGAAATCCTGGCCTTGCCAATTTCATATGTGCCCAGTGAGCACTGCCTACTTCCCCTCTGGGGCCTCAATACCCCTGTAGGAGCCTGAATGACGGGAGTGCACATGAGCATTAGCACTGTGCCTGGCACAGCAGAGGCACACAATAAACCATAATATGGACAAAATGTGACTTATACTAGCCCTTACAAGAGTCACTCACTTACTTTTCATCTTGGCCTTTGTATTTTTCCTCATCCCCTAAAAACTGTTTCCTTGCTCTTCTCAGAGGACAGTTCCACCTGTAGCTGTGCGATATATATCTGTATTTTCTCAATTAGCTCACTGATGCCTGGACAACCCCTCCCACGTACCTTATCTGGAGCCCAGTGAAAGGCACACGGGCCCCACTGGTGGATCTGACTGGGTGCCCAGGGATGGAGCTGGACAGAAGCAGGAACTCACCTTAGGGGCCCCTTGGAAGACTCGGAGCTGCTGTGCATAGGGCAAGGAGGCATACAGAGGAAGGACCAACATCCCAGGGCAGCCATCAGGGAGGTGTTTTGCAATGTCTCGGCAGGTCTTGCTCATTGCTTCGATCTCCTCCTGACCAGTGAGGAACACTAGTATGTCCTGAGAAGAAGGGGCTTCCTTTAAAAAAAGAGGGGAAAAAAATGATGTTTACTGATAACATTTCACAAAGTGTGGAGATGTAAGAAGCCTAAATGTTGATAGCTCCCTGGGAGAAGAGTTTTACCAGCAACACACAGAACCGTAACAGGTGTGAGTTAACCAGCTATGTTTAGAAACCAGCCAAGGACATTTTGAAGGAAAATTACCAGGTTGCTTTTTTGAAGGGACAATACCAGGGAAAGCACAATCAGGCAAGAAAATAAAACCTACATAAAGCTGCCTTCCTTTCCCAAACATCTTAAAAGATGAAACTGATAAAACAGAGGCAACTTAAGGAAATCCTCATCAATGGAAGTCTCCAGAAGCAATCATGCTGGAAAAGGACTACTTATTCAATGATGCCATCATATACCAAAAAGGTTTCTCATAGCTGGGTATGGTGGCACATGCCTATAATCTCAGTGACTCAGGAGGCTGAGGCAGGAGGTTCACAAATTCAAGGCCAGCCTCTGCAACTTAGCTAGACCCTAAGTAACTGAGCAAGACCTTATCTCCCTCCACCAAAAAAGAAATAAGAAAGAGCTGGGGATATAGCTCAGTGGTAAGCACCCGGGCTCCAATCCCCAATACCAGAAAAAAAAAAAGTACCCTATGTAACTGCTTGAGACACTGAGGTTAACTGGGTTGTTCACCTTCAAAGAGAATGATCAAGTAAATGATATGCCCATTCACCTGATTTTTCTTTGACATCTGTTCAATCAGACAGATTATACATATGGCAAAATAACTGAAAAATATTTAGCAATAATTATGTGCCTACGTATGTATATACAGTTGGCCCTCCACATCCTCAGGGTTCACATCCACAGATTCAAACACCTATAGATCTGACCCAGTTATCCCACTCCTTGGTATACACCCAAATGACTTAAATCAGCACACTACAGTGATATAGCCATACTAATGTTTATAGCAGCTGAATTCACAATAGCAAAGTTATGGAACCAACCTAGGTGCCCTTCAACAGATGAACGGATAAAGAAAATGTGGTATGCTGGGCATGGAGGTGCATGCTCCTAATCCTAGTGGCTCAGGAGGTTGAGGCCCTACGCAAGACCCTGTTTCTAAATAAAATATTTTTAAAAAGGGCTGGGAGCCAAGTGTGGTGGTGCATGCCCGTAATCCCAACAGCTCAGGAGGCTGAGGCAGGAGGACTGCATGTTCAAAGCCAGCCTCAGCAACAGCAAGGTGCTAAGCAACTCAGTGAGACCCTAAGTAAAATACAAAATAGGGCTGGGGAATGTAGCTCAGTGGTTGAGTGTTCCCAAGTTGAAGCCCTAGTACATGTCCCTCCTGCCAAAAAAATGTGGGTGGCTGATGTGGCTCAGTGGTTAAGCACCCCTATGTACAATCCCCTGTAACCAAAAAAAAAAAAAAAAAAATGTGGTGCATACACACCAATGGAATATTTCTCAGCTGTAAGGAAGAATGAAATTAAGACGTTCGCCAGAAAGTGGATGAAACTGGAAACTATCTTGTTGTGAAATAAGCCAGTACCAAAAACCCAAGGCTGAATATTCTCTCTTGATATGTGAATGTTAACACACAATAAGTGAGGATGGGGAGTACAAGTTCACTGAATTAGACAAAGGGGAGAGGAGTTACAATTAGGAAAGAATAGAATGAATCACACATAACTTTCCTATGTTCATATATGAATACATGAACAATGAAACTCCACATCATGTACAACCACAAGAATGGGATCCTAATTAGAATAAGTTATATTCAATGTACGTATGTCAAAATATACATTAATACAATATACATCTAAAAAAAAATTTAAAAATTTTAAACTATTTTAAAAAACTAAGTCTGTATTAAACAGACTTGTCATTATTTGCTAAACAATCTAACAATTATTTGCGTAGCATTTACATAGTACTAAGTATTATAAGTAATACAGAGATGGTTTAAATTATGCAGGATGATATGTGTAGATTATATGCAAATACCATGAGATTTTATAATTTTTTTTTTTTTTTAAAGAGCGAGAGAGAATTTTAACATTTATTTTTTAGTTTTTGGCAGACACAACATCTTTATTTGTATGTGGTGCTGAGGATCGAACCCGGGCCGCACGCATGCCAGGCGAGCGCTACCCAGCCCCCATGACATTTTATAAAGAACTAGAGTATTCTCAAATTTTGGTATCCAAGGGGAGTCCTGGAACTAACCCCTACTTTGAATGCTGAAGGATGAGTATATACTTAAGTACATATACACATTCATATATTTATATGTGTGTGTATTTTTTAACTTATGGGGTACTAGGGGTTGAACCCAAGGTACTTTACCACTGAACTACTTCCCCAACCCTTTTTATTTTTTATTCTGAGATAGGGTCTCACTAAGTTGTTTAGGGCTTCACTAATTTGTTGAGGCTGGCCTCAAACTTGCCATTTTCCTACCTCAGCTTCCCGAGTCACTGAGATTTCAGGTGTGCACCACTACAACCAGTTGAAGTTGCCGAGGTTGGCCTTGAAGTGTGTATTTTTTTGAGCCTAATATGGATAGGACAAATTTCAGAGGTATATACAGACAGAATAAAGTGTAAAACGGTCAAAACTTTATCAGTAGCAGAATTCATCAAAGCTACTATATACCCTGAATGTACCAGTAGCCACCATTCATGAAAAATCCATCATTTCAAGTTTGCTTTTGGCAGTTAAACAAGGCAGACTGACCTCTTCTCTTTCCCAAATACCATCCAATTGACAGTAAGGGTCACTGTCCCAAAATGGCACAACAATGAGATGAGTGTGTTCAACTCAGTTTTGAAAAATGGAAGAGATTGGGGGGAGACACTGAATGATAGGCATAGGAAGCTGAGTCTTGGGTGCCTCTTAAGGGGACCAGTGACAAGAGATGAGGTGATTTCCCTAGAGGAGCCAGAAAGGCTCAGGACTTGAGGGAGCAAGGTAGAGATAAGTTGTGAGAGGATAAAACCTAGAATTTGACTCAAAGTCTTGAGTATGGTCTAGTTAAACTTACAGGTTCCCTCTCCTACCCAGTGCAGCCAAACTGGGAAGCCAGAAGAAGCAGTAACGGGCATCACCGTGGGCACTGTGGGAGAGTGGCGAGAGTGTCAATATGACAGTTGCACAGACCTAATATAAGTTAATTCTTTGCCTTTAGATTTTCTCAGAAAATTAACAGGAAAATTAAAAACAATTTTATACAAATCAAACAAAAATGAGGTGATTTAATAAATCAAGTTTTTAAAGTAAATATTTAATAAAATGAGAAGGGATTTTGAAATAGTTCTTTAATGAAGTTAAAAAAAACACCTCTTTTTTTTTTTTGGTGGTGCTTGGATCAAACCCAGAGCCTCACGCATGCTAGGCAAGCAATCTACCAGAGCCACACTCCCAACCCTAAAAAACAACTCTTAATTGCAACCTATTATTGAGTCAATTTTTATTTTTTTAATGAGGTAGAAAATAACAGACTATATCACAAGTAATGAAGGAGACAGTTTTTCATAGGCTTAATATAGTTTATATATATCCATATGTACATATGCATATATATGTGTGCGTGTGTGTGTGTATGCAAAGAGAGAGAGAAAGAGGGAGAAGGTTGTAATATAAAATGTACTTCTTTAGTGGGGCTTCTGATAAATTAAAAAAAAAAAACAAGTAGGGCAGTGCTCTAACATATGATAGTTTTCTAGTTCAGTGGAGGAAAGTTGCTGGTCAGAGTTGAATTATTTTTCTTTTCAGAGAAAATAAGAGAAGCAGAATAGAATAGACAATATGATTGATGTATGTACATTCCATGTATGTATTATATGTCAAAATACATTCTGCTATCATGTATGACTACATAAATAAATAAATAAATAAATAACAATCTTGCTAAAAAAAATAAATAAGAGATACCATAAAAATGACTAAAAACCTAGACATAGCAATTGAATTCCTTATTTAACTTTCTGTGTGTTTGTGTCTGTGTGTGTGTGTTACACATTAGGCAAGTGTTCTACCACTGAGCTACACCCTCAACCTTTCATATTTATCTTGATGACATGCTCACAAAGTGGTGTATTCACTGGTTTTTCTTTTCTTTTTTTGGTACTGAATATTGAACCCAGGGGTGCTCTCTCACTGAGCTACATCCCCAGACTTTTTATTTATTTTTAGACAAGGTCTCATTAAGTTCCTTCGGCCTCACTAAGTTGCTGAGGCTGGCCTTGAAGTTGCCGAGGGAGGTTGGCCTTGAAGTTGCCACCCTCCTGTTTCAGCCTCCTGTCACTAGGATTACAAGTGTGTGCCACTGCACCTGACAGTGGCTTTTCTCTTCAAGGCTGAATGTTCTCACTACCAAATATACAGAACACAGAATTTGTCAGGAATTTGAACCCCATTCCATACCTGGTGGATCTGGAAGACCGAGACAAGAGCTGCATGTAGGTAATCGTGCTGAGGCTGTTTGGTGTAAAAAATCTGGATTGGATGCTGCCGACCTTCCAGGTAGAGGACAGGGGCTCCATTGAAATACTGAGAAAACAGGTCCACATCCATGGTAGCCGACATCACAATCACCTTTGCAAGAGAACAAAAAGGAGGATAGCAAGTAGGCATTGGACAGCCTTTCTATGCCCCTCCCAAGCCCTAAAAGCAGATGGTCAAGGCCTGTGCCACTCCCATCATGTTTATGTTTCTCTGTGGTTCTGAAGCAAGAAAACACATGGGAAAGAAACAAGCCTGTTTCCTTAAATTGACTGTACATACTTTGAGAGGCAGTTTCCCCAGTTCCTTTCGCCTCTTCTGAGCAGCTTTCACCACTCCAAAGAGCACATCTGTGTGGATAGTCCGTTCGTGGGCTTCATCCAAAATGATACAGCTGTACTTCCGCAGCAGGGAGTCTGAAATTGCTTCACGCAATAGCATGCCATCAGTTAGGAACTTGATCCTGGTGTCTTCTGAGGTGACATCCTCAAAGCGCACTGTATAACCAACCTATATGGAAGAACAACTCGTTTATGCACCAAACATCTGTTGAGCATCCCCTTGTATCCAGCACTGTCCTAAGCACCTATCACAGTGCACAAGACCAACACTACCCTGGCCTGCTCCCTTGGGGATCGTATGGTTTACTCAGTGGACATGCACCTTTAACTGCAATTATGTTGAGCATCTGCATTATGGACGAAACTGGAAACTAACTTGCTAAGTGAAATAAGCCAGTACCAAAAAACCAAAGGCTGAATATTCTCTCTTGATATGTGGATGTTAACACACAAAAAGCGAGGAAGGGAACATGTACCTTTAACTGCAATTATGGTGAGCATTACAAAGAATTTTAAACTAACCTCCTACAAGCTACTTAATAAGTTTCACATGAAGCTGTATATAGATATGAAAAAGATGTCCAAGATGTTTTATGTAAAGCTAGAATACATGCACATAAACATAAATCTGTCTTCTATAAAATTCTGAAACTCATCTTAAATACCTACCTATACGTCAGAGAGATGCTTACAATGTTTCTAGAAATATATAAAAATATTTAACAGAGGTTACTAAAGTCTCAAAATTTATCTAACTTTCCAAAGGGTTTTTTTTTTTCCCCCCGGGGGGGGGGGGGGGGGGTGGTACTAGGAATTGACTTAACCACTGAGCCACATTCCCAACACTTTTTATTTTTATTTTTTATTTTGAGAGAGGGTCTCACTAAGTTGCTGAGGCTGCTTTTGAACTTGTGATCCTCCTGCCTCAGCAGGATCCTAAACAGCTGGGATCTCAGGCCTGTGCCACCCTGCCTGGCTCCAATAGCTTTTGAAAGCAAAGCAAACAGAATTGTAACCCTATTAGAGTCTCTGATCTCTCCAGAACTGGGAAAGAACTCCAAGAATGGCCTAAACGGCTGTGGCAAAAAAAGAAGTTTGCCATGTATAAGAAATCTTGTTCAGAAAAACATAAAAAGGCAAAAGGCACAGTGAGAGCACTGCTCAGTAAACAGTACTGATATTAAACAAGAAAATGAAGTACCAGTTTCCCAAGTTCAGTTCTCTTCTCATCTGACACTCTAGTAGCAAGAGAGATGGCTGCTACTCGGCGGGGCTGGGTCACAGCAATGATGCCCTGGCGGCTGATGCCCCCTTCATAGAGGTACTGAGGGATCTGAGTTGTCTTCCCAGAGCCAGTTTCCCCTAGGAATGAAAAAAAAAAAAAAAAAAAAAGTCTCACTTAGATGTAAATTGACACAGAATTCTCCAATCAAACAGCTTAAAGTCAGAAAAAAAATATATATATGTAAGAAAATACCTTGAGTTAAAGGTCTCAGAAAAATGTGCATTCATGTTTACTGCTGCAGAGTGTTTGCTGGAATTGTTTCTGGGGAAGTTAAACTATATTTTTAAAAATTTGAAATGTTGATGCCATTTGACCCACAATTCCACTTTCAGGGATTGATTCTAAGGAAATAATTTAAGATGACTTCTTCAACTTGGCTCATAAAAATTAGAAGGGAGATCAGTAGCATACAGGAAGGGGACCAGAGGAAGGGAGGAATAGGGGAAAGGGGGAGGTACCAGAGAAAAAACTTAACTAAATTGTGCTATGTGCATGTACGAATATGTCACAATGAATCCTATTACATTTAATTATAAAAAATAAAAAATAAATTAAAAAAACTTCGGCTCTTGACATTTAAAAATTGGAAACAATATATATGTTCAACAAGAGGTAGCTGGTAGAGTTATAAGATAAAATGAAATACAACTGTTATACAGATTGGTATGTATAAGCAAGAAAAGATGTCATTTACACATGCAAACATAACAAACTCCGGACCATTCCCTGACCTGCCACTTTCTTTCAATCCCTCTGCCTCTGTCCACACTATTCCAGAACTAGATACCTGCCCTCATGCTGCTACCTAGAAAACGACAAGATGGGTAAGCCCTTAATGGGGCCCAAGGGCTGCACTGGTGGCCCTCATCTGGGCTCCTTTGTGCTCTGTTCATCCCTCTCCTAGCAGTGAACAGACTAGTTTGTATAGAATGTTTAAATGTTTCTGTCCTTTTCCAATACCAGAAGGCACTGGAAAGCAGAGTCAGTCTCTGTCTTTCCATGGACTTGAGTACCCTGCATACAGTAAGTATCCAATAAATGTTATTTCCTACCCTCTGTGGGTCCCTTTAACAGTTTCTAATTAGATCAAAGAACTCAGGGAGCTCAAAAACATCTGCATAGAAGCAGCCTTCCTATTCAGCTCCTCCACAGTTTAGAATAGAACAAGTACTTGGGAAACCTGGGCATCCTCTTTCCTTGCTATCATGACCCCTCTCTAGCTTCAAAGTATTATAGTCCCATTTCTCTCAGTCATCAGAGCCCTTTAACTGCTCATCCTTCCTGACCCAGCCAAGAATCACAGACTAAGAATTTGAGTATTCTGCAATCTTCCTGCTGAATCTCCTAGGCACAATCCTAACAAATTGGATCCATGTCTCCCCTTCCTGCTCCTATACCAGAATAACTGAGCATTGCTAAAGTAAAATAACCAAATGCTGCAGATGTAGGGCTAAGAGACATCTGGGCACCAACTCTACCATTGATCTTGTTCCTGTTTTTGCAGCCTGTTTTCTGTCTCTATCCTCCCCAAGGACCTATTTGAGGCTCTGAGACTCCCATTCTCAGCAGAACTCTTCCAAGAAAAAAAAAAAAAAAAAGTCCTCTAATGTGATTTCCCTCTACAAATGCATCTGCAATCACACCATTCTTGCTTCCTTTCTCCAGGGCCCACAGTCCTCTGAGACAGCATTCCTCCTATCTAGGCCAGCTCTCCTCTAGTCCTTGTTGCCAAGTGGCCCCCACCCAACCTTTACTATTAGTTCTATCCTATCTTCAGCCTCCCTCTCTGCTGAGTTCTTCCCCTTAACCTATGAAAGTTCTTCTCAGCCTCTTTTTTCTCAAAACAGAAACCTGATCCCTCTACTTTCTTTCCTTCACCTTCTGCCTACTTAACTCAATGACACATTAGCTCTTACCACCATGGTTCCGTTGAAATATGCCCCAAAGAGGGCTGGGGTTGTGGCTCAGAGGTAGAGCTCTGGACTAGCATGGGTGAGGCACTGGGTTCTATCCTCAGCACCACATAAAGTAAAATAAAGACATTGTGTCCACCTATAACTAAAAAATAAATATTTAAAAATAAAAAGAAATATGCCCCAACTAAATCCAGTGGGCAATTTTTTGAGTGGTCCACCTATTTACTGAACATTACAGTTCACTACTGTACTCACTGCCTTCTTACAGCTATATTCCTCTGATAAGCAGCAGTCCCGGGTCTCCTTTCCGTCTTTGATAGCTCATCTTCATGAGATCTTTACTAAATGTGGGTAATCAAAGCTCCTTGAAATTAATCCCTGCCTTACAGCTCTGCTCAGCTCCTTACATGCATCAGAACTACTACTTCCCAACCCATCGGCCTGTTTCCAGTCTCTCAGGCACGGTCTCTTCTACATAGAAAGCACTCCCTCCAGGTTCACCTCCCCAGCCGTCTCCTCACAGATTAGTTTGAATCCACTCATCTAAGCTTCCAAAGCCCCCATACGCCTCTCTACCCTTTCAGCGAAAGTGAGTCTTTCTCTACAACCGTCGGTAACTTCCACTCTTCTCCGAGGTCCCTCTCCAGGTCTGGCACAGAAGGGGCGTTCAAGTTTGTTTTAAAAAAACGAATGAAAGGGAGAAGCACCTAAGAAACTGTTCCCGCAAAGCAGGAACCGAGTAAAAAGGAACCCGCTGGCGCGGTCACTCACCAATGAAGACCGCGCTGTCCAGGTTTCGGAGCTGGGCCAAGAGCTGCCCCCGCGCCTGGAAGATGGGCAGACTCCGGCGCTGCGACTCCAGAGCCTCACGGTAGGGACTGGCCGAGGGCTGGGCCAGGGGCGGTTGCTGTCGCCGGCCTCCTCCTCCACCTCTACCGCAGCCGCCGCCCGCAGTCAGCAGCATCACTACTCGCCTCTCGGGAGGGTAGGAACCGGCGCGGCTCGGAGGCCCACAGCCCGGCCGGAATCTCTTGGCCGGCGGGAAGCCCGCCTCCTCCGGCATGTCGGGAGGACGCCGCGGCAGGAGGCGCAAGAGCAGGAAGCTCCTGCCCCTCTCGGTTGCCGGCACCAAGCAAGCACCGCCCCTTTCTCTCCACGTGCAGCCGGTTCTGGGCGACCACCAATGACCTCACGGCCGCCCCCAAGCTTTAGGGAGGGAACTACAATTCCCAGAATGCATTGGGGGTTTGGGAAGACTTTCAATTCTTAGGGACGATGAGAGTAGAGGCTGATGTACAACCACAAAAAAGCCCGGAGCAACAACAGAGAAAGATAGGGTATGCGGTTCCGTGGGACATTGGTCTAGAATAACGACTTTCTTCTCCTTGACGTTAACAACGGTTTACTTCCAGCAAAAATGCGTTTCTCGCCTGGCGCCGTGGCGCACGCCTGTAGTCCCAGCGGCTCCGGAGGTTGAGGCAGTAGGATCGCGAGTTCAAAGCCAGCCTTAGCAAAAGCGATGTGCTAAGCAATCGGTGAGACCCTGTCTCTAAATAAAATGCAAAATGGGGCTGGGGATGTGGCTCAGTGGTCGAGTGCCCGAGTTCAGTCCCCTGTACGTTTCCCCCACCGTCCAAAAACAAGTTTCTCCTTCTCTGTCCACAAAAATCGTTCTTCCTTCAAGGAATTACTTATTTAAAGTCAATGAGAGGGGCTGGGGATATAGCCCTGTTGGTAGAGTGCTTGCTTTGCATGCACAAGGCCCTGGGTTCAATCTCCAGTACCCCATCCCCCCAAAAAAAACAATGAGAAATACAAAGGTTTGCATTGATCTTCTAGAGTTAAATGGTAGATCCTGATACCCTCAATTTACAAATGAAGAAATTGAGTTTTCTGAAATTAAAGTCATTCAAATGTCACAAAATCTTAATTTTGAAAAGGGCAATGTGATCATCCTTATTAACAGAAAAGAAAGACGAATTCTATGACTCTGACAATCATATTTTCCTAAGAAAGTGATCATCTGGATGGATGCTGTGTGCTTCAGCAACACAAGCAGGGAAAGAGAAAATTGAATGGAACTAAAATGGTCTTTAACAGCTTCCTTTCTCCCAATCATTACTGCCAGACTCTCAAATTCCTTACACAACTCTCCAGCCCTGTCATGATACTCTAACCAATGAAAACATCTAGAACTTCAGCAGAGAAAATATTACAAGTTCTTCTGTTCCTTCTTAAAAGCTTTGAGGAGCGGCTTGCAGTGGCGCACACCTGTAATCCCAGTGGCTCAGGAGGCTAAGACAGGAGCTTCTCAAGTTCAAAGCCAGCCTCAACAATGGGGAGGCACTAAGCAACTCAGTGAGACCCTGTCTCTAAAGAAAATACAACATAGGGCTGGGGATGTGGCTCAGTTGTTGAGTGCCCCTGAGTTCATGTCTGGTACAAAAAAAAAAGAAAGAAAGAAATAAACAAAAAACTAATTCACTCCAGGAAGAATGGCTCTGCATACAGGAAATATGACCTCCAGAGAATAAAGGATAAGTTTCAACCTAACGTGAAAGAACATCTTCTGGAGTTTATTTCCGTGAAACTCAGTATGTGAAAAAAAAATTCTCCTCAGTATGTGTTTAAAATCCTCCTTTCCCTTTCCTCTAGGTCAAGAGATCATTTTTCTTCAGTTCTTGACAGTGTAATATATCAGGGGTTACTAAAAATGTACGTTGAACCAACAACAGACGTTTTTCAGAATTGACAATTTTTTGCTTTTTAATTCTTAAATATTAATTTAGAAAGGTGATCTAAAACTACAAGGGAAAATAAATGTTGTAATGGACCGGAAATAAAATAAACAAAAAATACAGAAACAGAACAAAAAAAGTAAAAGATCCCAGTCCTTTTTTCCCACTTATTTTCCAAACTAACCTATTGTTATATATGTTACAAGAATCCAGGTAGGTAATATGAATGAGCAAAATAATTTCTTGATAGGGGACATGTCTTGTCCCTAGAAGCAGCCATTAATTGCTTCTAGGCAACAGCTGTCATGCAGGCTATTTTTCTTCCTATTTTTTCAAGAAAAGCGAAAAAATGAAGATTTTATGTGACATCTGTTTAAAATATTGACTAAAAAATTTTTTGACATTTATAATTAGAACAAATTAAAATATATATATATTATATATGCTCCCCCCCAAAAAATGTGTTTCTTGAAATGCAAAACATGGCACATTAAGCTGGGCATGGAGGCTGATGCTTGTAATCCCAGAAATTATGGGTGAAGTAGGAAGAACAAGTTTGAGGCCAGTCCCAGCAACTTAGTGAGACCTTGTCTTAAAATGAAAATATTAAAAAGGACTGGAAATGTAGCTCAGTGGTAAAGCGCCCCTGGGTTCAATCCCCAATACCAAACAACACAGTACTTCTATACGAAACTCTTCCATAAACTCTGGCTTAGTAATCCTGTTCTGCAGCCTCTAAACTCAGTTGAAAAAATTAAATCCTACACAAGCATCAAGTTATATTGCCCACATTTCCCCCATTAGTAGTGTGAAATCTTCTGCCCCTCCAAATAGTCTCTTGTGGTTCAGCAGCTTTCATTTACAGATGTTGACACACTAATAATATTATTCAAAGTATATTCTGGCTCTTCCTCCAAAAGGTCATGTATCAGACACATTTCATTCTTAACTTGTCTGAGATAGTTGTGTGGACTTATCAGGTCTGACCATGACCATACCAGTGGTGGTCATTGTGAAGGTTTGGATGTGTGTCCCCAAAACTCCTATTGATGTAGGAATGTTCAGAGGTGAAATAATTATACTATTATGAAGGCTGTAACCCAATTAATGAATTAATACATCTGATGGACTAATAATTGAATGGACTGACTAACTGGGTGGTAATGATAGGCTGGTGGGACATGGCTGGAGGAAGTAACTCACTGGGGTTTGTATTTGGTCCCTGATGCCTTGCCCTCTCCCTCCCGCTCTGCTGTCAAGTCTTTTGAGTAGTTTTCCTCCACCAGTCCCTTCTGCCATGAAGTTCTGCCTTACCTTAGGCCCAGAGCAATGGTGTTGGCCAACTATGGATTGAAACCTCTGAAATCCTGAGCCAAAATAAACTTTCCCTCATCTACATTTTCTTGTCAGTTATATTGGTCACAGCGAGGAAAAGCTAACAGTCACCTGATCACCAAACCATGGTCCTTGATCACATTCAGTTCTGCTCCAGTCCCAATTTCAGAGACAATCATAAGCCTCAGCAATTAGGCACAAGCTTGCATGCATACATATGAATCCCTTTGTAATTAAAAATACCAGATAATAGTTTGCTGATTAATAAACAAAGTATTTATTCAGCACCCATGTGCCAAGCACTGTGCTAGGCACTGTGGTGGATACAAAAATTAAGACATGGTCCCTGCCCTTAAGGAGCTTACATTCTCATGAGGGAGACAAGACTAATATACATGTACCAACTAGGAACAGTACAAGACAATATATAATTTGGTGTAAGAATATGTCATACAGATTTGAAGCTTTATAGAGATTCAAAGAAGACAATGAAATAGGCCTTAGAATCAAGATTTCTTGAGGTGTCAGGAACAAGTCCAGGCCTTGAAGGATTAGAGAGGCTTAACTTGAGGTCCCTGTTAGGTAGAAGTGGGAATAAGGTTCAGAAGACAAAAAGTATGCATTTAATATAGGGGCTAAGAATTCACTGGATTTTTGAGCAGGTAAGTAACTTGACCATATAAGGTTCGACAGCTTTAATGAAAACTCATAAAATATGTAAGTAATTTAGGGGCATCCTGCAGAGCACTAAAAATGATGACAGGATCTTAGCTAACACCAAAGATGAAACTCACCTGTCAAAGGAAAACAGAACCATGACTTAAAACACTGGCAGGAGAGATGACAATTCTAGGAAGCCAGTTACTCAACACAGCATAGCTCTCATATTTCCTAATTTTCAGAAGCCCAGAGAGACTGAGTGAGGCTTTCCTTAACAAGATCCAGGACAAGGGTGCTTTGCTTTAAGAGAATACAGAAGTATGAAAAATATTAGGACATACAATAGTGACACAGGAAAAAAAAAAAAAAAAAGAACCAAGTGGAAGAGAGAAACAAATAGAAATCCATAGTGAAAAAACACACCAAAATGTATATAAAATGTATCTCCTAGGGAGATGCAATTTGCTCGTCCATTTATTTTCAAATGAACATATATTGTATTTCTGTAACAAAAAAACATGTTTTAATCAGGTGTGTGCTTTTCAGTATAACTAGTAGAATTCAGGAATCTTTCAAATTATATGTATGTAAGGTTGATAGGTCACAAAAATTCCATATATCAAATCTCACTTTTCAATTGACTTGCATTATGAAAAGGAAATGTTCTGGAAGACTCAAGATCAAGAGGTAAGCTGGGGAAGAAGTAAGGACTTTTCATTAGGTTCAGGTAAGCCTGGGGATCCTGTCAAGCAACACAGGGCTGGGGATGGGTGGAAGTGGGACTGGCAAAACTGATAAGAGGTCAGTGATTTAAATCACCACTGCCAAGGACACAGTGTAGTAGCACAGCAGGGCGTCCTGCCACTAGGAATTTATACCCTACAAAAGCAGAGAAACAAAATCCTATAAATGACTGCCTTTAGGCTATACATTCAAAATGTGTTTCCTGTTTTACCCAGTCATGAATGTGTACAGATACTCCCTAATTAAATGAACAGTCAGTGAAAAGATTTTAGGATTAAAATTTTACCACAAAAATTCCATTAATTGGATAACCCAAAATTAAGTCAAGGAGAACAAATAAAACTAGAGAAACCCATTTCTAGCCCCAAAGCAAACAAACAAACAAAAAAACTACTAAAAGTCATTGGTAAAACTTTCTAGACAAAGACAAAGATGATTAAACTTAAGAATCCCGTAAGGATTATACAATCTAAGTATGGCATTTAAACTTTAAAAACACTTCTTAAACTGCTTAGAAGAAAAAGCAGTCCCATTGACCCAAATTCCATAAAACTGCAACAATCATATTCAAAGTTACTTACTAGCAACTGTAAAACATGCTTACGAAATTCCATACTTATGCATATTCCAATTTTAAAGACATTAAAATACTTTGCACTTTAACAATAATCTGAAAATTCCCACTTAAGATTTATGTTTGATCTAAGCCTATGTCAATCTGAGGAAATCTCACTCTGTAAAGCTATCCCTAACCAAGACACACTGAAGACAATCCAGTTGGGGGACAGGATCTTGTACCTACATGCTATTCATAGAAACTGAGATCATTTCTTTCTTAGGGGTGCACTCTTTTACTTTCCTGAGTTCTGATTAAGCAGTATGAACACAAACCTGCTGGGATTCGGGAAGAACTTACTATTTTGGACAAATATTTGTTGAACTACAGGCATGATTTAAAGGCCTGCTTCTGTGGACCCTAATTTCTGCCTAATTGGGAAGGTAACCATTTACTTGGCTCAGAAAAGGCTTTCAACTTTTCATGAAGTAAATGACAAATACTAACCAGCCAATGACCCAGGAGGAAAGTATGCCTAACTGCTACTCATTCATCTTCCCATAGTTTTAAAAAAAAATGTGGCCATTACCAGTCGCTCCCTGGATAGTTCTTAATGGAGAAAAGCAAGCAGAATAAATAAGATACCACATGAGCCTTTTACTTACAGCTGACTTTTCTACAGCTGAATTTCTGCTACAAGAACCACCCTCCCTTCTCTTTCTTGTGTTCTGATGACTTGAAGTTTTGCAATTCCCAGATGGAAAACAAGCTATCTGAATGACAGAAATAAATCTTTCTACTGAAGCTAGCACTCTGAATTAGTAAGATGTACATAGCTACAGCACTATAGTCATGTTTTCAATCTTGAAATCAAATCCATTTGAAAGCTGTGAAGACACAGGAAGAGCAGGCCTGTAAACTGCTCAGTCCAGACCTACTTGGGAGAACTAGCATACACTATCATAATTTAAAAAGATCACACACAAAAGCTTTAATACAGTGAAAGAGAGATGGAACTCAGTTTTATTTTGTCCTCTCTGAAACTTTCAGTTACACCATGGCCTCGTCTATCAAAGAAGAAGAAGAAAAAGCCCTGCCTTATGCCACAGAATTCAAGTACTTATGTACTTGTTAGAGGCAGCAGGATATCTTTCTCCAGTTTTTTGGCTCCAAGAGATTACACTTTCAGTACCAGTGTAGTGAGGAACCACTGGCAAACTGCTGGAAATGTCTTCTGGATTAGTCAGTGTACCATTTCATAAAGTGCTTCTGGAGTTAAAATCTGTCAAGCTGTCAAAAGTGTCCACACTTTTGCAACAAAGGATAAAAGAATCCCAATGGGTATTTCACCAAGTCCTTCCCAGCTGGGTTTCATTATTGGCACGGCTGCTTTAACCTCCAAGACGTTGGCCCTCACCCCAGGCAAAGCCTCCTGGCCGTTCTTCAGGTAGTGGATTGTAATTTGGATCCTCATCTGGTGTATCAAAAATAGTCCTCCTAAAATACATATGACAGATATAATTTAGTCCCAGAGTCATCTTAGGTTTGAAGTACTATAAGGTCAGTTCCCTCCCACAGGGGTTTCCACTATTGGACGAGCACTGGGTCTGTCTGCTAATTAAACAGTTATCATTTTAATTATTTAACATTTACATTAACTTTTACCTCCTTACTAATTTTATCACAAAAGTAGTACATGTTAATTGTAGAGAAACAGGAAATGTAGATGAGTAAAATATCCTAAGTTCCCAGATAATTTCCACTGATATTATTCTTCTAGAATAAATAATTGTGGTTTTACAAAAGGTACATCACACTTCTGTTTTTTTAACCTTTTTTTTTTTAATACCCAGGATTGAACCCAGGGCCTCTTAGCCACTGAGCCACATCCTCACTCCTATTTTGTATTTTGTTAGAGACAGGGTATCACTGAATTGCTGAGCACCTCGTCATTGCTGAGACTGGCTTTGAACTAAAGATTCTCCTGTCTCAGCTTCCCAAGTCACTGGGACTACAGGCATGCGCACACCCTGCCTAACCTAGCTTTCATTTAATTTGGTAAGAATATCTCACCATAACAAAAGCTAAGTGCTCATCAAAAGACAAATGAATATTCAAAATACAACATATACATATGACAGAACATTAACCTTACAAAGGAAGGAATTAGTTGGGGGTGTTGCACAGTGGTATAATATTCAATCTTGCATTCAATCCCTGGCAACAACCAAAAAACATTAAAAAAAGAAAAAATAATGGAAGAAACGATATTCTGACACATGTGCTCCAATATGGACAAACCTTGACAGCGTTATGCTAAGTTAATAAGTCACTCAAAAAATACTGCATGTTTCTACTTATATATTTATATGAGGTTCCTAGAGTAGTTAAATTCAGAGAAAGAGAAATAAAATGGTAATTGTCAGGGACTACGGGAAGGGGATAAATAGCGAGTATCTAAAGGGCACTGAGTTTTAGTTCTATAAGATGAAAAGAATTCTACAAATGATGGCGGCACTATCATGTGAATGTATTTAACACCACTGAACTGCACATTTAAAAATGGTTAAAATGGTAAATTTTAGGGGCTGGGGTTGTGGCTCAGTGGCAGAACACCTGCCTAGCATGTGTGAGGCACTGAGTTCAATCCTTAGCACTGCATATAAATAAATAAAAAATAAAGATATATCAATAACTAAAAAATATTTTTTTAAAAAATGGTATAAATTTTGTTAGGTAATACAAATTAAATTTAAAATCAACTAACAAGGTATCCCAATAAAAACTACTGCAGAACATAAGTACAGATAATAAATTTCCAAGGCTTTTTTTGGGGGGGCGGGGTGAGGGGTGGGTACTGGCGATTGAACCCAGAGGCACTTTACCAAAGCTACATCCCCAGTCCAGCCTTTTTTATTTAAACTTGAAGATCCTCCTGCCTCAGTCTCCCAAGGAGCCGGGATTATAGGTATGGGCCATCATGCCTCGCTTTCAAGACTTTTTAAATACTATTATATAATAATTCAAAATTTCATTAAAGTATGAACCATTAAAGCAGCATCCTCTACTATGAGTCATATATGTAATTCTACTTGCAGTCAATTGGTAAAATTAGAAATGTATTCAAAAACTTCTACTTTATATTAGAGTCAGAAACAAGTATTTACGTTTCTCCAGGAGCTTTGGTTCTTACAAACAACAAAAAAAACGAGCACACCAATAGGAAAATGGGAACTGATATTTAATAAAGAAAGGGATATTTATAGTCTCAAAGTACTTTCCTACAAAAGGGAAAAGAGTATCTTTACAATGGAAAAGCCTGACAGACACCTTAAGTAATCAAAATGATTATCATCACCTTGATAAATATAAGTCAAAATCCCATGCTAACAGGCTGCAATCAGAACAGTGTCATTTATCTGATATTCCCACCAAAGGGTGAAAAACTTGAATCAAAATATGTGAGGAACATCAGACAAACACAAACTGGGAGATATTCTATACAATGAACTCAAAATATTCAAACAAACCCATGTCATGAAAGCCAAGGAGAGAATAAGGAGCTGTTCCAAATGGAAGGACACTAAAACAACGTGTCAATAAATAAAACACCTGAATCTGAGCTAGATTCTTTGCTATTTATAGTAAAATTATATAATATTCTGAGAACTGCCCAAACTGGAATTGGGCCTGAGATTTCATGTTTATTTCCTAAGTTTGACTATGTAAAAATTGTTTACTTTAAAATAGCTAAGGGAAAAATGTCTTTTGTACTCTATTTGTTTCTTTCTGTAATTCTGAAATGAATTTTAAAAATTGTTTAAATTATAAAAAATGAGACACCATCTTATTAAATAGAAAATGGTAAATAACGGTATTTGATAGGGTTGTCGGGAAATAAATACATACATTGCTGATGGAAATGTAAATTTGAACATCCACCTGGAGAGTTCTGGCAACTAAAAATAAAAAACACCAGCAATTCCACCTCTATGGACTTATCCTTTGAAAATAACCCATGGATATGTTCAGATTTATCACCATTCCAATTAGAGAAGGGAAAAGCAAAAGCTATCATCAATGTCCATCAATATAAGATTAGGAAAATTATGCTAAATCCACATCATGGAATATCATGTAACTTATAATTTTGTGGGATATTTATGATGGACAAGTGATCATGACATATTAAATTTAAAAGGCTATGACATAGGATTTTTAAAAACTATACAGATGGGCTGGGGTTGTGGCTCAGTGGTGGAGCGCTTGCCTAGCCATGTGTTGGATACTGGGTTGAATCCTCAGCACCACATAAAAATAAATAAAATAAAATGTGTCTGTCTACTTTAAAAAAAAAAAAAAAAAAAGAAGAAGTATACAGATAAGCCAGACATGGTGTAAAATTCCAACCACTTAGGAAGCTGAGGCATGAGGATCACAAGCTCAAGATCAGTCTAGTCAACTTAGCAAGACCCTGACTCAAAATAAAATTAAAAATAAAAAAGGTTGGAAATGTAGGTATAGCACTTGTATAGGGCCCTAGGTTTAATCTCCAGTACCACACAAAGAGGAGAAAAAAAAATACAGACAGTAAAAGACTAAAGAATATTTATAAAAAAGTGAACAATGGTAGCCAATGCTATGTCTAAGTAGTGAGATCATGGATGATTTTATTTTCTTTTTGCTTAACTGTCTACAACAAACATTTTAATACAAAAACTTAAAATTTTCCCTCAATTGAACTCTTCTTAATGTAATATTTCCCAAAGACACAAAATTCTGGAATAGAAGAGGTCTTATTTGCTTAAAATCATAACCAGTCAATAGAACAACTACACCTGATTTCTGGTCCCAAGCTATTTCTACTCCACTGTCTCTCCCACCTGTTCTGCAGGACAGAAATCCTACCATTAGAAATTTTCATCTGTTAGTAGAGGATAGGAAAGGTAGCAGAATACAACAGTTACTAATATGGCATTATGTAAAAATGTGGATGTGTAACCGATGTGATTCTGCAATCTGTATTTGGGGTAAAAATGGGAGTTCATAACCCATTTGAATCTAATGTATGAAATATGTCAAGAGCTTTGTAATGTTTTGAACAACCAATTAAAAAAAAAAAAAAGAAAAAGAAATTTTCATCTGTGTTGCCCATTTTGCTACCTCACCTCTCTAAACTAGACAGCAGCCTCATAAAACCAGCAGACTCCTCCCTGGGATAGGAAGTTCTAGTGGTTCTCTGAAGCAATAATTACCATGGCATCCCAATGACATCCTGAGCCTGTTAACCTTGCTCTTGCCACAACCTTGGCACTGCCTGTTCCCACTCAATCCAACTGTTCCTAAACTGCGGCTAGATTCCTCAATCTGCAAATATTTACTGACCTGAACTATGGGTACCAGGAGCTCTGAGAGCCCCAAAATACCCAAACATGGGTCTTGTACTGGTTTGTCTGCAAGGAGCACAAACCATGGGATTAAATACTCACAAAATAGATGGTGTTTTCAGAATTCTTATCCCTCCAGGCTGATTGGGAAATACATCTTCCAAGAAAAAATATATGTGTCCAACTGCAATACCTAGAGTCAACCAGAAATAAAAGATGAGAAAGAGTATTAAAATTTCAACTGCAGGTGGACCTACCAACATAAGTTGCTTATTTTTAGGATAACAACTAAAACTTAATGAACTGATATAGTAGTCTTTGAGATGTACCTATCAAATAATTCTTTAATAGTTATTCATGAAAGCCAGACAAATCAATGTGAAAAACAGTGACAAAATAAACTTAAATTAATATAATAGAAAAAGTAGTGATAAGACACTTACCCAAGAGGTCCACAATGATTGAGTTCCCCAACAACAAGGAAAACCCCATGAGCACCCAGGGCAGAAAAGGGGCCTGGAAGTTGAGAAGACCAAAGAAGTTCATGCGGACATATGGGTTCCTTCGGCTCCATACATAGACGAGCATTATTGTAAAGGCCTGTCCCAAGAAAACTAAGCTCACAAACAAACCAAAAAGCTAACAGATGGCATTAAGGAAAATATCAACATTAAAAGCATAACAGGGAAGACTAAGAGAACTAAAGATTGAGTTGTAATGAAAGCTTGAATGAGAAAAGTTGAGAAGTTACATCTTTAGAAAAGAAGGAAAAAACCCTGAAGATAATTACCAGAGCAATCAGACAAAAACTGACTCCAGTGAAATCATCTGGAGTATAGCTATTTCGAACTAATATTCTACTTTTGTGAAGTTCTTGCTTCTGGAAAATGTTAATTCTTCAGTCAATAATTACAATAAAGCTCACTCACCATAAGCACTTTTACCGATGAATGTCAGCAGGAACAAAATCATCTCTTCAGACAGTACTACATCCAAGTCTGTTTTACAGGATAAATTTTTTTTTCTTCTAAATGCACCTTTTTTTTTTTTTTAGTATTTTTTTTTTTTTAGGTGTAGATGGACACAACACAATGCCTTTACTTTTATGAGGTGCTGCCTGTGTTAGGCAAGCACTCTACCACTGAGCCACAATCCCAGCCCCAAATGCATCATTTTTGATAGTGACTAAATGCATGTCTCACCAACTTAGTTTGAAAATGAAATACACTCATCAGTGATATAACTTGAGATGTTTCATAATAACCCACCTGGGTTAAAATTTCCTCTGCCTTGCTCATAGTAGAAAAAGCATCCTGTCCAACATCTATGCTTGGAAAGCTGTTACAGAAGGTGTGCTGTAAAATAAACGGTCATTCTCTAAAGAGCTAAAATCTGGAAGTTTACTTTAATGTTTGTTCAGAATATTTAATGAATCATGGGAGACAGATGAAACGAGACTGGCTGTTCTTTAACATTTTCCTGTATTCTATTGTTTTTGAAGGATACAGTCATTAAGAATCCACCAAAAAGGAACATAAATACAAAGTCTGCTGTCCGACCTCGGAAAGAGCCTTCTTCTAGCATTCGACAGTAACGATATCTTAAGTTCCAAGTTAAGAAAATGTCAATCATACTAATTGGAAGAAAGTAAAGTTTAATGCATCATTTAAATACACCTGGACTCCACATTATCTATATGCATTCAGGCTTCATTTTTATAAGCATGTTTGAGTAATAAGGTAAATACTTTTTTTTTTTTAGTATTTATTTTTTAGGTATAGATGGACACAACACAATGCCTTTACTTTTATGTGGTGCTGCCTGTGCTAGGCAAGCACTCTACCACTAAGCCACATTCCCAGCCTAAAACTAGCACCATATTTTACTAAGAATGTCCCTAGCTGGGGAACCAATCCAGATGTTACAGAAATATGCTTCCAGTCACCTTTAAACATTTTGAAATTTATAGTATTATCTTTCCCACACTCAGCCTAATCTTGATCCTCACCATTCTTACTTTTCCATGAAGAAATCCCCATTAAGAAAACTTATGTGATAAACTACTTTTCCAGGCCAGGGAGGTAAAGCATTTCTATATTTACCTCAGTCAATAAAGATGCATTAAAAGGAAAAGACTATCATCACTTACCAGAATAAAGTATTACATAGGAGACACAGGAATTCATCCTAGGACAAGAGTCCTGCCATTGCTACAAGTCCCTCTGTCCACTGCTGATGAACTGAATTACAACTCAGTGGCTCCAGATCATGGCTTTTAATAATCTGGAACATGACAAACTCAGCAGACATTATGGTACTATGCTTTTGGCCAGAAGAACCAGCAATCAAGACCCAAGATTTCAAGTTCTCCATTTCTTATGAACCCATGGCAAACTCTTGCTAATTAAATTATGACCATGTACAGGTTATGTATAACTTATACCTACTGATATCATTTTATAAGTATGCTTCTATTAAATGTTTCCCCCCCTTGATTAGGTTTGTAAGCAACTTAAGTAATGATCTCTCATAATTAGACCTCCCATGTAAAGAGTGAGCTACAACTCCTTCAAAATGTTGCTGACCATCTACTCTATGTACAACTGACTCAGAATTCACAGATAAGAGTATCAGAATTAAATCTTAATTTACTCTATCCTAAGTAAACCTAAAGTTTTGATGCTGACTTTACTTAATAAAGGATACAGAAAAATCATGTTAAATAAAAAATTGAATCCAACTGGTCCAAAAAATAAGAAATTGGTGATTAACCTCCATATCTGTAGAGGAAAAAAAAAAAAAAAAAAAGAGAAAGATTAGGTAAAATATATCAGCAGGAAACATTTTATGATTACAATGGTTGAAAAGCCATAAAGGGTGATATTTTATTACAGATCCCAAACTGGAAGACACAATCTGACAATGGATTTTTGTGCTGCTTCGACCATAAAGTCAGAAAAATACTGTATGTACCATAAAGTGAAAAAAATACTGTATGGACTGTAAAATTTATAAAGCTAAAAAAGCAGAAAATTTGAACTGTGATTGTCCTTAAAACAACTCAGAATGATCAGGTAAATTATGGAAAAAGTCTGAAGACAAGACTAGGTTGAGTCAGGCACAGTGGCATGTGCTTGTAATCCCAGCAACTTCAGAGACTGAGGCAGGAGGATCACAAGTTTGGGGAAATCCCAGGCAATTTACAGAGACCCTATCTCAAAATAAAATTTTAAAGAGGGGCAAGCCCATTGCAACCTATTTTTAAAATGGACATGTTTCTTTCTTTTTCTCTCTCTGCTCCTCCCTAATCTCAGGGGAAACAGGACTTTTCATTCCTATCCTAGCAGATTTATCTCTTCTGAGTACACACCCACCATAGGAATGAAGTAATCCAGACTTTGAGGATGATACCAAAAGATCTCAGAAATGACTATCTCCCAAATTAACAGGTAAATTTCAACTCCAGACAGAGAACACATGGAATGCAGCCTTTGAATCACTTCTTTAAAAGCCCCTGTTCCTGCTGATAGGCAGAATCACAGCCTTTGGGACAGAGTCCCCTGGTGTTTCTCCTTTACTAGCAAAGCAATAAACCTTCTTTTTCCTTTTTCTCAAAAATAAATAAAAAGGGGCAGGGGATATAGTTTAGTGGTGGGAGCATGTCTCCCTGTCACCAAACCCCAGTACCACTAAAAATAAATAAATAAAAATTTAAAAATAGGTTCATCCGAATAACAGAAGAGTGCGTTTACATATGTAATATAGTCATCTCAGGTAACTTTTTTTTTTTAATACCAGATATTGAACCTAGGGGTCTCGCTAAATTGCTGAGGCTGGCCTCAAACTTTCAATCCTCCTGCCTCAAGAGTCCATACTCACTGGGATTATAGGCATGTGCCACTACACTCAGTATAAATGAAACATCTGAGACAGAAAGAACACTATGTTTGGGGCAGAACTACTGGTTTTGGGTTTTTCCTCCTCACCAACGATAATCTGTGTGATCATCCAGGAGTAGAAAAATGCATCTCTCTCTCTGAATTCTGATTGCTGGAAAAGACTATCTTCCATTGCAATTTAATATATTGTTTAGTATACTGTTTTAGATACTGGTCTTTTACTGTTATGTCACTACAGTCTGATCCTGGAAGATTAATTATTTCAGTACTGGGAATTGAACTCAGGGGTACTCTACCACTGAGCTATATTCCCGACACTTTTTCATTCTTATTTTTGAGGCAGGCTCTGGACAATCAGGCTGGCCTCAAACATGTGATCCTCCGAGTCATTGGGATCATATGCATGAACCACTGCACAGGGCAAGATGAACTGATTTAAAAGTGCTGTCAGAATTGAATTTATGAAAGCCAGAAGAATGAATCAGACATAAGTTTCCTATGTTTATATATGAATACATGACCAGTGAAACTTCACATCATGTACAACCACAAGAATGGAATCCTAATTAGAATGTTACACTCCATGTATATATGTCAAAATACACTCTACTGGGCTAGGGCTGTGGCTTAGCGGAAGCATACTTGCCTGGCATGTGTGAGGCACTAGGTTCGATTCTCAGCACCACATACAAATAAATAAAGGTCTATCAACAACTTAAAAAATATATATATATGAAAAAATACACTCTCCTGGCATGTATATCTAAAAAAAATTAAAAAAAAAAAAAAAGAATTGAACTTATGAACTGAACCATGATGATAAGAAGGTGGTGTAAACAGGTGGTGAAGGACAAAATAAGGCCATCCTGCAAAACCCTCTGGGCACCTTGCTAATCAGTCTCCTTTTAAAACTACAATAAACTATAAGACAGTGATACCCAATACAGGAACTGAACACATGAAAACCATGCAAGGAACTTTAAAGACAAAATACAAAATGTTAATTCCTATCCCTGGTGATTCTGATTTAGTACAGAATTAAAAAGCTTCTACAGACAAAAAGCTTGTGACTCTCTTAAAAGTTCCCTAAGTGACTCTGAAGCCCAGCCAGCTTGCAGAATCATTGCTTTACACCTCAACAATATGATTTACAATCTCAGGTCCCCAGTAGACTCTTTTCTGAGATGCCACATGGCAGAATTTGCTACTTAACAGATCAAAACAGAAGCAACAGAAACATTAACTATGGTTTTGAAGGGCCACTTACTTGAAAGTGTTTAAAAATTAATTCAGGATTGAAGTACAGCTGAAAAGGTGTGATCAATTCCAGCTGCTGAAATAGAAAAAGAGCGTCTTAAAACAAATCAATCAAAAAAAAATTTCATCACTTACAACAAAGGATTAGTAAATAGGTCTAGCAAGTGCCAATTCTCAAATCACTTAGGATGAATTACTTTTAAGCCTTTCTTAGGCCAGAGGAAGAAGCTGATAAAGAATTGTCTACACCTGGCACAACTTTTTGTATCCTCAATAACACAACATTTAAAAAAAATGTGTTACAATGCTTAAGGATTACATGAAGGCATAGGAGGCAGGCAGGTGATGGTATTTTTAGATTCAGTCTTCGTAAGAGCAGCTATTACTAATTTGCCCATTACGTGAGCACCACCGAAACAGATGGGTGCAAAACACAACTTACTTGAAATAACCGAGATTGGAGACCCTGCCATCATTAGGACTGGGTGCTACCGCCAGCCCCTTTTATCTATAGACCCCTATGATGTTTCCCTCTCGATAGTTTTCTATATTCAATACCTAAGTCTCTTCACTTAGCGGACCTTCCTCCTACGTTACCACCTAAAAATTACTATAGCTTTCGGACACATTTTGGGTGGGCGGCTCCCGCAGCCCTTACCACCTATAGGTCCGGTTTCATCTCTCAGAGACTTATCTGATCCCTCATGGAGCAGCACTCCCTTCTCGGGCCATTGAATTAGCACTCTTGGAACCACCCCGAACCCAGGAGTGTGCCTTGTATGCCTCTACCCACCCCTGGGACCAAACCCTCTGGGCTTCCTCGAGGCCCAACCCCAGTTTCCTGAAGAACCAGTCATATCCAGCCCGGAAAAGGAGAAGGAGGCGCTGCAGCTGCTCACCACAGCGGCGGTGGTGAGGACGCAGGCGGTGGTGTAGGCGCGGCTAACCGGTGGGATTTGCAGATACTCCAGCCGGAGGCTCTGGTACGCCATCTTTCCCACCGCCGCCTGCCCACCCCCCAACTTCCCCTTCCGCCAGTATGCCCAAGCGGCAGGGTGGACTCAGAGCGTCCCAGGCTTTAGCTTACCCGCTACTGTCCAATCAGCGCCGCACAATCGGCCAGCCACCAATCACTAGAGCGTTAAGAATCGCTGACCCACCAATCACGAGTTGCGTCTCCGCGGCGCCCCGGCCCACCTTCTCCTCCTACCAACGTAGGAAAGAAGAGAGAAAAGATCGATTCCTTCCGCCAATCCCCGCCGGCCACAGCTAGCTTTCCCTTCTGGCCCCTTTCCGTCACCAATCGAGGTGCCCACTCTGACCCGACAGTCAGCCAATCGGGAGGGCGATAGCATCCCGCCTTTGCTTTAGTTCGCGGAGGCACGTATCCGTCGGAATTTTGAGGTGCCATCAGTGCCGCCCATATTTGGCAGATCGCGGTGCCTTAAAGGAGATAGCGGGACACTTTTGTGTGATCGACTTCATCACCTCCATGGTAGCTACGGTAAATGCTGCGGGGCCGCGTTTTCGCTGAGGAGAGGCGGGAACTAGGTTCCCCCACGTAGAGGGACCTGAGCGGCCTCTGGGTGAGCCGCGCCGGCGCGCCCTGCTGCGGGCCCCAACCTGAAGGTCCCGGCATGCAGCGGGATCGCAGGGCCGGATGGGAGCCGGGAGCTGCCCGGAAGCTTCTCTAGCTCTGCCGCTTCTGGGTCCTGTCCAGAGTGTTCGCGAGCTCTTAAAGCATCTAAGTCCGTCGAGATGGCCTGGGCGTCTCCCGCCCTGAATCTCTTCTTACCTTCAGGAACTCTAAGGCTAGCAGAGAAGATGAGACCGTAGGACTAGATCAGTCAGTTGCGAAGAGAGCAACTGATGGGAATTCAGAGGAGGGTGTGGTGGGTCATCAGAAAAGGGTGCTTGCAGTGGCTCTTAAAGGCTGTTTATCCAAGGCATGCCTACTGGAGGGCAAGGAAAATAGCTCGTTTTGGTCGGAGCAAAAGACTAGCCTAATCATTGCAGGAGAGGTTAAGAGGATCATACTTTATTGGGTGGGCTAACAAAGTTAAAAAACGCTAAAGAATTCCGGAGCAATGAAGCAGGAGGATCCCAGATTCAAGGCCAGTCTCAGCAACTTAGCGAGACCCTGTCTCAAAAGAAAAAGGACTGGGGATGTGGCTTAGTGGTTAAGCACCCCCTGGCTTCAATCCCCGGTACCAAAAAAAAAAAAAAAAAAGAATTTCGGAACAAGGAACGGAGCATCAAGTCCGGTGTGGTAAGGAAGGAAAGAACCAAATAAAAGGTTGGCTAGCACTTTCACAGGTCCTCCCCTAGGCAGTGGGGCCAGGATTTGGTAGCTGGTGCTGAGAGAAAACCATTGATTGCATTCTTGCCCTGGTCCTGTAACAGTGGCAACTGTCACTCAATGGAACAGAGAAGAAAAACAAAACAAATAACAGGTTGGAGAAAGTGGTTCAACAACATCATCAACAACAAAAAGACCAGGTGCAGTGGCACGAGCTTATAGTCCCAGCTGCTAGGGGGTTTGAGGCAGGAGGATCACATGAGTCTCAGGTTGAAGGTTAGCCTAGGCAACTTGTCTAGATCCCCTCACAAAACAAAAACTACAATAAAAAGGGGGTATGAATGGGTAGTTCACAGAAAAAGAAATCTTCACAGCCTGTTGATTAAAACAATGGTTGTTTGTTACTTACTGTGAGACCACCACCTCAGTAGAGCATTGACAGTGTCTCTTAGGGGAGAAGGATAAGATTGGAATTTTCTGAGACTTCCAAGTTTGGTTTCAAGTATATTTCCCAATGTATGGGGCTTGATTACAGTGTGCTGTGTATCATAATACAACAATCCAAGATAGATGGAAACTTGAGGTAAAGTTTAGAGAATGGTAGCATACAGATTGTTGATAGTTTCCACTAAGAGTGGACCATCTTTTAGGGAGTTTGTAAGGAACAACCAAGCCATTTGAACAGTGGAAATATTCTAGTCTTCTAAAATATTAAAGTCATGCTAATGTGGACATGAGGTTGGGGGGTGGGGAACGTAGACAGTTTCAGTTCTCAGTGTTCAGTTAGTGTCTGAGGGTAGATGATTTTGGTTTTCTAAAAACAACTTGTGTGAAATAATTTTACATCTGCCAAATTGGCAAAAGTTAGAATGTTGAATATTGTTGAGTGTTGGCAAAGATATGAGGAAGAAATTGTCATCTAGCACAAGTGTGAATGTAAATCAGCCCACATGTTCTGGAAAACATTTTGGCAATATTTGGTGAAGTTATCTATGAGTAAACTCTTTGGCCTAGCAATGACTTGCCTTTGAAAAACCTGGCAAGTCCCCAAGGAGACATCATAGGAAGATGTTCATTTAATTTCTGGTAGCAAGATGCTAAGAACAGGCCAGGCACGGTGGTGCACACCTGTAATCCCAGTGGCTGGGAGGCTGAGGTAGGAGAATCACAAGTTCAAAGCCAACCTCAGCAAAAGCGGGGTGCTAAGCATCTCAGACCCTATCTCTAAATAAAATACAAAATAGGGCTGGGGATGTGGCTCAGTGACTGACTGCCCTTGAGTTCAATCCCTGGTACTCCCCCCCACCCCCAAAGAAAATGCTAGGAACAAATGAGGTGTTTGTCACAAGAAGAATGAATCTTTAAATGTGATAGAGTTGATGGAATACTTTAGTCAGAACAAATGAAGTAAACTTAAATAATAATATGAAGTTATCAAAAAAATAAATGTATATGTATAAAATACATATATATATATATATATATATATATATATATAATATCTATCCACAGATAAATATGAATTTAAAAGACACACATTAAAAACACTATAATTAGGTTCCTACTAAGGATGGGAGGTGAAAAGTAAAAGGATAAGTAATAGAGGACAAAAATAGAAGTTTTAACTCAAATTAGACGCGTAGGTTACTTAAAAAAAAAAGTGTGGTTAGTAAGAGTCAGATGATGAAGGCCCTTATAAACCACATTGAGAGGGTTTGAGTTGATCCTGGAGGCATAGGGAAGTATTGAAAAAAAAAATTCAGAGAATCCTCTACAAAATAGAAAAGAAAGCAATTTTATTATTAAATAACATCAAGATTACAATGTTTTGTAGATAATCTCTAAACAAAGAAATTCTACCTTGTTTAAACAATCACACAGTTACAATCACTCTGTTTTAAACCATTATATACATAAAATTTCAAGATTAGTGGTATCTGTTTTCTATAAGAAGATTGGACACACCATTTCCTGCATGTTGTCATGAAGTCCAACCTAAATTAACCTGGTAATTGAAATGTCAGTTATTATTGCCTATGTACCTTTATCTAAAGGAGTAAGAAAAAAACTTCTCTTATTTCTATGACAAGCATATGGTTACAACTAGGACAAAGATGTCTAGATTGATCTCATTGTGACAGGGAGATATGTGATATTTTCCTAGATGTTTACATTTGAAAGGAATGAAACCCCCTCCCCCAGCACACACACCCTTGAAAAAACAAGTCAGTGTTGTAAAGCCCCTTTGTTCATCTTCTGATAGGGATTTTTTCCAGATGGCTGGGGTGGAAGGCAAGGGATTGAGGCCACTGGCAATAGGGTATTTAAAGTAATAGAAGATCACGAGGCTTGAAAGGACTGGGGAAAGAACTGAAGAGACTGAGAGCAAGAAAGAAGGTTATTAGATTAAATGAGAATATGTGAATGATAGTTGGAAGAATAATATAGGAGGTTGTGGTCAAAAAGTAGGAGTTGTTGGGGAGAGAAGTTAACAAATATCAAGAACCAGGTGGCTGAAAGAATGGAGCTGTAGATATTGAAATTCATGTCTCTGGGGCAATCTCATAGGTCATCTATGTAAATTTTAAAATTGTCCAAGATGATAACAGAGCCAGAAGATTGATCTGTGTGCCAAAGACTTCAGCACATGAGAGGTGGAGACAAATGAATAATGAGGAGAGGGGCAAGTCAGTTCTAGAATGGGGAAAGAGCCTTAGAGAAGCATGGTTTGTATCCTTTTATGGACAATCAAGGCTGGAAATAACAGCAGGTATCAAGGAACACAAACTTATTTTTTTCTTTGAGTCCTTGTTTGTGATGTGATCTATTACTTTCTTCATTTTTTTTATCCAAATGAATTTTTATTTTCTTTTTACATTTGCAGATTTTTCATAATTGAAAATAGCAAAGTAAACCAAGATGTCAATGGATCCAATGACCTATGAGGCCCAGTTCTTTGGCTTCACACCAGAGACTTGCATGCTTAGGATCTATATTGCATTTCAAGATTACCTATTTGAAGTGATGCAGGCTGTTGAACAGGTTATTATGAAGAAGCTGGAGGGAATCCCAGACTGTGATATTAGCCCAGTCCAGATTCGTAAATGCACAGAGAAGTTTCTTTGCTTCATGAAAGGACGTTTTGATAAACTTTTTGGCAAAATGGAGCAGCTGTTTTTGCAGTTGATTTTGCGTATTCCCCCAAATATCTTGCTTCCTGAAGACAAATGTCAGGAGACACATCCTTATAGTGAAGAAGAATTCCAGCTTCTCCAAAAAGAAATTGAAGAATTACAGGAAAAATATAAGACTGAATTATGTACTAAGCAGGCCCTTCTTGCAGAATTAGAAGAGCAAAAAATTGTTCAAGCCAAACTCAAACAGACTTTGACTTTGTTTGATGAGCTTGAAAATGTTGGCAGAGATCATGGGACTAGTGATTTTAGGAAGAGTTTGGTGTCCCTGGTCCAGAACTGTAGGAAACTCCAGAACATTAGAGACAATGTGGAAAATGAAAGCAAAAGACTGAAAATATCTTAATTTCTCAGTAGCAAAAACAAAGAACCTGTAAGAAACTAATTTTCCTTTGTTCACTCTTTCTTATGTTCCCCATCTTTTTTGGTCCACTCTTCTCAAGTAGCTGTACTGCCTTGAACTAGTCTTTGAAGCATCTGAGTTTTCTAATAAGTGGAAAGAGATTCTTGATTCAATAATGGCTCATTTGGGGGCATGATTGAAGAAGTAAAACTACAGCTGAAAATATATAATTGTACCTTGGTTACAAGTCTTTGTGATCCTGGTCCTTTTGACTTATTCTTTGGATAATACCAGGTGAGAAAAGGGTTAAATGGGTGGCTTCTTTATTAACCAGCCATTATACTATGAAATAGCCAGCATAGGGTGCTGCTCTTGCCCAGCAACTTTGCTTTACATGAAGATGTTGTAACTGGTTGAAGAAGCAAGCAGCAAAAAAAAAAAAAAAAGACATCTTTGATCTTTGGTAAACAAGAAAGTTGTTTTTATTTCTATAATAAATCTCTCCTTTTAAAAAATATTTTTAGTTATAAATGGACAATACCTTTATTTTATTTGTTATGTTTTATGTGGTGCTGAAGATTGAACCCAGTGCCTCACATGTGCTAGGCGAGCTCTCTGTCAATGAACCACAACCCCAGCCCAAATAGATCTTTTTATAAATGAGGTCCTGGTGATGTTAAGCAATTTAGTACCTTGGGGTCCTGCAGAAGATAACATTGGACAAAAAAGAAGCAGGTACCACTGGAATAGAAAAGGAAGCATGGGTTGGGGGGTCATGGCTCAGCGGTAGGGCACTCGCCTAGCACGTGCAAGGCCCTGGATTTGATCCTCAGCACACATAAAAATAAGTAAATAAAAATAAAGATATTTAAAAAAAAGAAAGAAAAGGAAGCATGGGGCATACACAATAATGAAGTTTATATTTATTGACTCAGGTTTTATACCTTTTTTATAGTAAAATTAGTTTTAGACTCTGCCTTATAACTAATATTTAATTAACTTATTCATACTGAGGGTAATAAGCATCAAATGTTTAGTACCCTCAGATTATCTAAGGGAAGGGGAGAAATATTAATGATTTTTTTTTTTTTTTTGCATGCAATGCTGAGAATCGAACCCAGTGCCTCACACATGCTTGGCAAGCACTCTACCACTGAGCCACAACCCTAGACCTAGTGACTGATCTTAATGGGTTATTTGCTTTTCATGTCTTCTTAAAGAACAGAATTTTGAGTTTTTCCTGTAAAGAAGGAGTTATTTGGAGTATTAATATTTGCAACTAAATATTCATAGACTTAGGAAACTTGTTCTTATTATCAAAAGGTCTTTTGGGCTGGGGATGTGGCTCAAGCGGTAGCGCGCTCGCCTGGCATGCGTGTGGCCCGGGTTTGATCCTCAGCACCACATACAAACAAAGCTGTTGTGTCTGCCGTAAACTAAGAAATAAATATTAAAAAAAAAAATTTAATTTAATTCTTGTTTCTAATCCTGTGCATTAAATATATATGTTCTAAAAGCTTTGGATTTTGATTTTGTGTTGTCTATAATATCATGATCTATGTTTTTTTCTCAGTATGGCTTTTTACTCAAATGAAGACTTCAATTTCACATTTGAAGCTTATTCAAAATCACCTAGTGTAATAGATTGAATGGTAATCCCTCAAAAGATATGACTATGTTCTGATTCCTGGAACCTTTGAATGTAGCCTTATTTACAAAAAGGGTCTTTGCAGATATAATTGATTTAAGGATTTGGAGATGATGACATCATCTTGAAATATGAGCCCCAAATCCAATGAAAAGTGATAAGTTAGGCAGAGGGAGACTTTGAAACAAAAGTAGAAGTCATAAATGCAGGTTGGAGTAATGCAGTCGTAAGTTGGGAATGCCAGCAGCCACCACAAGCTAGAAGAGACAACAGATTCTTCCTTAGAGCCTGCAGAAAGGATGTGGCTCTGCTGAGCTCATACCTAGTGTCCCAAATATATTCCAACTATCTCCCTCAATTTAAATAATATCCCATAATATTCAGAAACCACTGCTTAATTCACTGTCTGCATATATCTGCTCTTTACAGACAACTCAATACATAATAGAATACTTTCCCCAATCAATAGGTTCTATATCATTTGTGATCTTCTGCAAATCTGTTGTTTTTACCTGCAACATCCATGGCACCTGAGTGTTCTTCAGGGAAGGAATTTCTTTCCTACTACTTGCCATTTTCATGGGATTGCCCTTTGAGGTGCCTTGTCTTTTTTTTAACCAAAAGGTGTGTTATCTAGAATTTTTTTTTCCTGGTGTTGGATTTAAACCTAAACCTTGCACATGCTAGGCTATTGCCATACTACTGAGTTACACCCCTGAACCCCCTAGAATTTGACTCTTGAGCAAGAAAGCACAAGTACCAAAAAATGGGCACAATCATGATGGAATTTTGGAAAGACTATCCATTAATAGCAGAGAAAGGCTTGATATTTTGAATAAGGGGAAGCTTTTTTTTTTTTTTAGTTAGTTACAGGTGGACACAATGTCTTTGTTTTACTTTATGTGGTGCTGAGGATAGAACCCAGTGCCTCGCCATGCTAGGTGATCACTCTACCTATGAGTCACAACCCCAGCGCCCCCCTCCCCGCCACCTGCCCAATAAGGGAAATTCTTACTAGAAGCCCAGAAATTGAGGGACACTTGAGAAAATTCAATATAGAGAAGTCACCATGAAATAGGGGGGCAAAAGGTGTATAGGGGGCAATTAGGATATGTTACCAAATATCCTGGGTTACTTAACTATAGAAGAGGAAAATTGGCTATATTAGACATGATGATGCTAAAGGCAAATGTGGATGGCATGAAAGTAATGGAAATTTAATATTGATTAGAAATATAGCTGGGCATAGTGACACACATCTGTAATCCCAGTGACTTGGGAGGCTGAGGCAGGAGGATTGCAAGTTCAAGGCCAGCCTCAGCAATTTATCGAGGCCCTAGGTAATTTAATGAGATCCTGTCTCAAAAAAGGGCTGGGGATGTACCTCAATGGTAAAGTGCCCCTGGGTTCAATCCCCAATATCCCCCTGCTCCAACAAATAGGTATACATATGAAGAAAGAGTGTGTGTATGAATGTGTGTGTGTGTGTGTATGTATTTTTTTGAGTGAGAAAAGTAATGGGTGAATAGAAAAAAATATGAGGCTATGAGAAGAGTAATGGAATCTTGGTGCAGGGCGGGGATAGCAGTGAATGTTAAGGAAGGTCAGAGTGCAGCATTAGACCAACTGGGGAGAAATGCAGTAGATTCTGAAATAAGGGGATCCAATGGGCCTGGATATTTAGGGGTATTAAAGTCACTATTAAAAGATTGTAGAGGCAGTAGGATCTAACCATTGATTGATTGATTGATTGATTTTGGTGCTGGGGATCAAACCCAGGGCCTTGTGCATGCAAGGCAAGCACTCTACCAACTGAGCTATATCCCCAGGCCCAGGATCTAATCATAGTATCAGCAAAGCAACCAGATATTTGAATATGGGATAGAAAATGGAGACCCAGATTTGGTAGCACAACAGTTATTGTGGAACAATAACAAAGATTGAGGAACAGAGGACTTTGGTTTTGGGATGGGAAAGGAGTCTGCCATCAGGTGATAGGTGACCAAAGGATACTGGGGGATCATATTCTGAAGTCACCAAAGGATTGTTAAATGAGAGATAATAAGGGATATGTGAATGAGAAACAATAGGAGCAAATGTTTGGAATACACTAGGCCATATCTTGGGATTCAGTGGGAATCAATACTAAGGGATAGTAGAAGATCCAATATCCAAGTTTAAAAACTGGAAAAGAGGTGTATATTGAGGTACCTAAGGGCTGTGATTTGAGGAAATGGTGTCACCAATTGTTGGAGGAAATTATTTTAAACTGTGGCTATAAAGCAAAGGCTGATGTTAGGGAAACAGCGGATGGCACACTTGTAGCATTGAAGTAAAATGTAGGGGGGCAAGATACCAAGGTACACAGTGATATGGGATTAGGGGAAATCAGAACTGGGAAATGACAAGGCTTTATTATTGGAAAACAGTTTATAAAAACCTAAGCTGGATGAAACGGGCAAATGCCGGAGCTTAATTGGGGGACTGAACTGGGCCAGAAGTGTCTTGAAATGGAAGCAAGTGGGGACTAAATCCTGAGGCGTAATAGACCTGCTGTTAGGAGACAGCAGGATTGGATCCTGGCATGTTGGAGCAGACTAGGAAGTCTGAAGGGGCCCATTGTACAGTTGGAAATTAATGGAGAACTAAATACAGAGGAGACTGAAAAAGATTTATTCCATCAGAGGTGCCACGATTACAGATATTTCCGTAAAGAATATGCAGTGTTATAGTGCTGTATTTGGACATTTGACATTCTTGAGCAAACAAAGAAAGCAAGTGGGTTAATAACCTGCCACGGTGGGTTCTGTTATTAGAATTTGGGGTCGGAGATGACAAACCCTCCGCAGGATTTCTTCAATGGACACATCCCCTAGCCCCTTCATCTTGGGTCCCATAGTTTGTGAAGGGCTACTGAATAGAGTGAAGCCACTCCAGAGTCCCCAAGTCGAGATCTCCCGTAAACCCCAGTTAGGGCCTCCAGTCTCATACAGTGGACCCAGCGAAATCGGCCTGCGTCCTGGGAAGTGTGCAGCTGCAGATCCCACGCAGTTCCGGATACGTCCTGAGCGTGGCTTTCTGGAACGACCCTCCTCTGGCTACAGGTCTTGGCTCCGCCTGGCAGCGACAACAAAGCCTGAGGCAGGAAAAGCGCACATTCCGGATCAGTGCGAACCCGGGAGGTGTGGCACCATACCTTGACAAATGCCCCTCACCTTGTCCAGGGTTCCAGCGGTGCCCGCTGCTCACCCAGGTCCGCCAGGTCCGCCAGGTCCCCGAGCTCTGAGTACTGACTGCGCCAGCTCTGAGGCACAGCTGGCTCCTTCTGGGTGCCATGCAGCATCACAGGGCTCCGGCCCAATCTGGGCCAGGGCGCCAATCCTTCCCATGGGACCCTCTCTGGAAGGCTGTGGACCCAGATCTGGCTCATCCCTTGAAGAACAGAAGGTTGGGCTCACCAAGCACAAAATGCTGGGCTCGCTGCGCAAGCCCCCACATCACAAAGTGGTAGGTTACAGCGACTTTATCCTAACTATAAACGGGGTTCAATTGCACCCCAGCATTCTAAACATTAGGAGCGGGCTATGCCCCCGCCCCCTGTCTGCGGGTGCTACTGCACCGTTATTTCATTGCCAATGGCTACTTTGGACCTTCCTCCTCCTGATGGACAGTTAGACAAAGAGAGCGACAACAGAGATGAAAAGAAACAAGCATCGAAAGCTAGATGAAGGGGGTGCAGCTAGTCTCCACAACAAATTGCTGCGCCCTTCTTTCCCTTTCCCTCCCCCCTCCCCTCTGCGCCCACCCCTTCCCGCCCTACCGACTTAGGCAAGCTGTAAATGGATATAGGTGAAGATGCAGGAGGTGATGGAGAAAGCGATAGCCGCGTAAATAAAGATGGAGAGGTGCGGGAAATGATCGAGATAGCAGCCCTCGTCCAGTGGAGGCGCCTCTTCCTTGAGCTTGGGACGAGGGGCGGCCTTGGGGGGCTGCCCGGCGCGGATCCCCTGCGCCTTCCCGCCCGCACGCCGACCAGACTTCTTGCCCGCAGCGGACGCCGACTTGGGCGCGCGGGCAGCTGGAAGATCTTCTGGGGGAGGCTTATCAAACAGGCCTTCGGACTCAGGGTCGGAGTCGGTGGGCATATGTTCGGTGCCCCAGGGTTTGCGCTGAAAGAGACCGTCAGCCATTGGCACTGGGCGCGGGCAGGTGGGGGTCTGCTGGATCCAGGCGATCAAATCCAAACCCGACAGTCAAGTCCGAACCGGGTCGAATGCAGTGGGCGGCGGCAGGGGCTGCAGCTGTATTTCTACTACCCAGAGTGGGGGCACAGGGGGCGGAGCCAGTGAGGTAGAGGGCCTCTGCAGGGTATGCTGGGCCTCTCAGCGGAGGCGCCACTTCCCTTGACTCCTCCTTCTGCCCCCTGCCTGTTGCAGAGGTTGGCTTTCCCAGTTCCAGCTCCCCGGCCAGCGGCCAGAGGCTAGCAAGTCTCCACAAAGCCAGGTTTTGTCTCCTTGGCAACCACACAGGCGACCAGCGTAGATGCAGGCACTGGAAGCTAGCTGGGAACCCCTGGCGGGAAAAGAGGGCTTGGCGCGCAGGGAACTGGAATGCAGACCACCAGGCACCAGCTGCGTGCGGAGCTTCCCCAGGGTTTACTTCTCCTTCCTAAAACTATTGTTAGTATTAGTATTAGTATTAGTATTAGTATTATTGACTAGGTACCAGGGGTTGAACCCAGGGGTGCTTACCACTGAGTAACATCCCAAGTCCTTTTTATTTATTTATTTATTTATTTTAAAGAAAGAGTGAGAGAGAGAAAGAGGGAGAGAGAGAATTTTTAATATTTATTTTTTAGTATTTGGCAGACACAACATCTTTGTCTGTATGTGGTGCTGAGGATCGAACCCGGGCCGCATGCATGCCAGGCTAGCGCGCCACCGCTTGAGCCACATCCCCAGCCCCCCTTTTTTATTTTTTATTTTGAGACAGGGTGTCGCTAAGTTGTTAAGGCCTCTGTAAAGTTGCCAAGGCTGGCTTTGAACTTGCAGTCCTCCTGCCTCAACCCCTGAAGGTGCAGGGATCATAGACTCGCGCCACCGCCCAGCTAAAACAAATATTGATTGAAGAGTTGTATTATTATTATTATTATTATTATTAATGAAAAGGGAATCTTGTAGAAAACTTAAAATTTAGAAAGCAATATAAAAAACACTTAACAATTTCAAGGTCCTGAAATTGCACCGTTAAAGAGTTGATGCCTTTCGCTCCCTCCTTCTTTCTCTACCCATCCACATTTGTATCTATACATTGTTTTTGTTGTTGTTGTTGTTTGTTTTGTTTTGGCTTTTGTGCAAGAGGATGAACCCAGGACCTTGGGCATGCTGAGCATGATCCTCAACCCCTACATCCTGCTTTCTCTTTTTGCTATTGAACTACAGATGGACTCCAGCGTTTGGGCACAAGCCCAAATCCTTTCAAAGACCTCTCATCCGAGCCCATTTCTTTCCCACCCTCAGCACCCTGCCCCGCCCCCCCCCCTCTGCTAACTCAAGCCCCTCTCTGGCTTCCACTAGTACTGCCACAGTCATTGGGCATTACCATTTCCTGACACTTCTGTTGTATCTGAATTCCAAGGCCGGGTTAGTGGAATGGAGAACTTGGTTTTATATGGGTCCCAGTGGGTCGGAGGGGTCCTTTTGCAGACCCTGGCAAATGCAACTCATGGGACTTTAACTGCCATCAGGGAACTTGTTACCTCACCCGCTGGATCCTCCACCAGGACTCAGGTCCAGGATGCTGTTTTTCTCAGTCTTACAGTGTTGCCAAAGACTTCTCCCCCCACCCCTTTGGTACTGGGGATCGAACCCAATGATGCTTCTCCACTGAGCTACATCCCCAGTCTGTTTTTGTTTTTTATTTTCAGACAGAGTCTCTGTTAGATGCAGGACAGGCTGAGTAAGTTGTCTGCAGGGCATGCCAAACAAAGTTAGCTGCAGGATGACCTGGCTACTCAAACTCTCTGTCTGGTTCTTTACCACCTGTTTGCTTCAAGCCCAAACGCCCAAGCCCCTGCTCAAGGCTGAGCGCTTTGCCGCCCCCCCCCTCAAGGCTGAACATTCAACCCCCTGCCGTTCAAGGCCGAACACTTAACCCCCTTGTGTGCCAACAAGGCAGCTTGCAGACCCAGAGACCCCATTAGATTTGGGCTATAAAAACTCCCTCATGCAGGGCCCCTCTCTCTTGTTCTCTCTCTTGCTCTTGCTCTCTCTTTCTTCTCTCTCTCTCTCTCTCTCTCTCTCTCTTCACCTCTGTTTCACTGCTGCAATAAAGATCTCTTGGTTGCTCCAAATGTTGTGGTCACTTTCCTTTCAGTTTCTAAATTGCTAAGGCTGGTATTGCCTTAGCCTCCTGAATCATTGGGATTAGAGGTGTGTGCCACTGGGCCAAGCTGCCAAGGATTTCTTGCATAGGCAGACACTACCAGGTAGTGGTAGGTATTCACTTAATTTTTTTTTGAATGAATGGCTCAGCCAAAGGATTGGCTCTTTGCAGCAGACTCACATTCTCTTGCTAACAAAAGGAGACTTAAAACTCCAGCTACAAGAGCTGCAGAATATGGATTCTCTTAATCCTAGTCCACTAAAAACTGGTAGCTTCATAAAAGGTTTAGCATACACTTACCATATGACCCAGCAATTCTACTCCCAGGTTTCTACCTGAAAGAAACAAAAGCATATGATGACATAGAGACTAATACAGGAATAGTCATAGCAGCATTACTGGTAATAGCCCCAAACTGGAAACAATCCAAATATCCATCAAATGGTGCCTGGATAAAAAAAATATATATATGGTTTATCTATGCAATTGAATACTATTCAGCACTAAATAGAAGTGAACTACTGATACATGCTAAATTTGTATGGACCTCAAAAACATTACACTAAGTAGAAAAAGCTAGATGTAAAAGACCACAGAGTATATGATCCTTTTATATTTAATGTCCAGAAAAGATACATTTATTGAGATAGAAAGCAGATTAGTGATCACCTGGGGCTGGAGTAGAAGAAACCATTAACTGCAGTTTCAAGGCAACTTTTTAGTGTTAGAAATGTTCTAAAACTGGATTGCAGTGATGATTGCACACTTCTATACATTTTCTAAAATTAACTGACTTACATAAAGTAGGTGAATTTTGTTTGTTTATTTGGTACTGGGGATCAGACCCATGCCCTCACATACATTACACAAGTACTCTAGCACTGAGCTACATCCCCAGTCCTTTTTATTTTATTTTGAGACAGGGTCTGCTAAGTTGCTCAGGGCTGGCCTCAAACTTGTAATCCTCCTGTCTCAACCTCCTGAGTAGCTGGAGGTTTGTACCACTATCACAGGAAAGCAGGAAGCTGAAACTCCAAATCTTACTCGGTTCTTTTGTTTTGACAAAAGAAAATTTAAAGTCAGACACCAAAAGCCATGCAAAAGATGTTTAATATAAGTCACAGTAGAGTGTGGTGGGGCACTCCTGTAAATCACCTCAGCTTGGGAGGCTGAGACAGGAGGATAGTGAGTTCAAAGCCAGCCTTAGCAAAAAAGCAAGGTGCTAAGCAACTCAGCGAGACCCCGTCTCTAAACAAAATACAAAATAGGGATGGGGGATATGGCTCAATGGTTGAATGCCCCTGATTTCAATCCCCAGTATTTCCCCCACCTCCAAAAAAAAAATAATAATAATAATTAATTAAAAGTGCTGGGGATGCAGTTCAGTAGTAGAGTGCCCTGGGTTTGACCCCAAGTAATGCCAAGGCAGAGGGAAAAAGAGTTAAGATGGTAAATTGTATTTTATGTATATTTTGCCACAAAGTTGTAAAGAACCATAGAGATATATTTTGTTCTCCCCAAACTATAAAAACGGTCTATTTCAAAGGTCTTGTAAATCAAGACCTTTGTTGACTGGGGTGGTAGCTCGGTGGTAGAATGCTTGCCTCACATTCCTGAGGGCTTAGGTTGGATCCTCAGCACCACATAAAAATAGATAAATAAATAAATAAATACAAATTGTCTTACTCTGCCTCATCACTCCATTCACTGCCTGCAAATGACCATGAGCTCCATAACCCTAGGAACTAAGTGGTCCTTATTTGTAGCTATATCCACATGGCCTGCCACATTGCAACATTCAATAAACTTTATTTAATGAAGGAACTTGGGGCCTGGTTCCAAACTCTGTTGCAACCACACTTCTATAATATAATAGGTTGTTCTTTTTTTTTTTCTTTTATTTTTTTTGTATCAGGGATTGAACCCAAGGGTACTTAACCCCTGAGCCACATCCCCAGCCCTTTTTATTTTTATTTTGAGACAAGGTCTCACTAAGCTGCTTAGAGCCATGCTAAAAACCGAGGCTGGCTTTGAACCTGCAATCCTCCTGCCTCAGCCTCCCAAGCCGCTGGGATTACAGGGATGTGCCACCACATCAAGCGATGGGTTGTTCTGATTAGTTATGAGACCAGCTAAGTCACCAGTCCAAGTAAAAGGGCCTGGGATTTGTGTCAGTAGTGACTGGTCTAACTATCCCCAAGGATCCTCTCCTTCAAACAGGACTTATAAATTATTTTTCTATCTTTCAACACAAACACACTCTCAAAATGTTTGGTTGAGAAAAGAATTACACTATAGCCTGCACTGTGCAATAAGAGCTGGTAGATAGATGAGGAGGCACATAGAACCTTCCTGACTTGATCCAAACTCAGTGATGGAAGTGTCTGTGCTGATGTCCAAGAGGGGAGTCAGACCAGGGACCTAGAACTAGTTCTGTGTGACCTTGGGCCAATTCCTTCTCTCCAATGGGTCTCGGTTTCCCACTTAACAAGTGAAGAAATGTCAATACTTTGCAAGTGGGGTACAATCAGTCCATTTCTCATTCTGAAGGAAACGGAAACCAGCTGTGAGGGAAGCAAACAAGACAGACTGTCATGAGAATATTCATGTCCTTTTATATAATCATCCCATCCCTTAATATTGATTTTGATGCAATGATCTAAAAGAAAGAAAAGCTGTCTGCAAGAGAATGCGTATTGCAGTACTGTTCATCATGGAAAAAAAAAAAAAGGAAGCAAAATCATTGTCGGAACAAGAGGAGAATAGTTAATTAGATGATGCTGCAGCCAGGGATGGGGTGTAATATGGTTTCCATCCTGAGCTCTGGAAAAACAAAACAAAACTGTGGCTACTGCATGAGTCATCCAGTCATCAGAGATGAGTATCCTGAAAACTCATATGTGGCTTGAGGGATTCTTGTGATAATCCAAATTAAAGTCAAAAAGAAAATTAATCTACATTGAAATCATCCAAACACAAGATTTAAAAGGACAATAAAAAGAAAATAATGCTCCTGCAGAGAAAGTCTGGGATGGAAAGAGTAAAGATGGTAATTTTTACTTTATTTGGATATTGAATTCATAGGTAACCTCTTTCTCATTTTTCTAGATCTTGTGTACCATTGATGTGTGTGTGTGTGTGTGTGTGTGTGTGTGTGTGTGTTATACAGTAAAATCAGTTAATAGGTGTGCCCTGTGATATTCTAGTTGGGGCCCACAAGACTAAGGTCCTTACCCAACTGTCTGGATGGCCCCATATTGCTTAGCAACCACCTGCTGAACAGCAGTTGCTAGGAAACCAGGAACAGAGCTGGTCTCCTGAATAATATAGTCCAGCATCAATACCAGTGCCAGCCTCTTGCCCTCAAGTTCTCTCTGGCAGTGTCTCTCTCCAGCTCCCCTCCTTTGGGTTCCTACCTTCCTGGAGCTAACCTGCCGGATGCACTCAGTAGAACTCCATGATTGTAGAGTCCACCAGAGCACAGGTGATTACTGTTTCCACAGGACCCTATTATTTCCCCCGCTCCAGGATTAGGGCCTAGACCAGAGTATATACACAACTCTAAGTTTAACTTTATAGTTAACCCATCAATGGAGTAAGTATTACCCACAGACTCCAGAGGGCCCTTGACCCTGGGAACCTCTTCTATGCCTGCTTTTTCCTGCAAAAAAAGCATGGACCTTAGTATGGGCTTCCACAACCCCAGCACGTGTCTGACTCAATGGAAGCATGAAATCCATGACTCTTGAATGAGTTCTTTGATGGGGTCATGTGGACATCTCCCTGTTTCAAGTAGCCCACCTTGAAAAGAAAATTAATCTACACTGAATTCGTCTAAACACAACATCGTAAAACACCCTCCAACTTCCCATCATGGTTAAGAATGATCCTGCACTTGTTCCTGCATCTCAACCACCTTACTGTACCATCACCTTCATCCTGAGGAAGTCACTTTCTGCCTCTACCTAATACCCACTGACTGCTCTATTGAAAAAAGAAAGAAAAAAGAAGCCAGGAAGATGGACCAGGAAAAGCTGATAACAATATGAAATGCAGCCAGAAAGCCTCCCAGACAGGCCCTCCTGGCAATAGCGGTGGCCTTCTTCTTCTAAATGGGACCCTTGATGTGAGTGAATGAACTCACCCTGAGATCAGCCATGGACTGGTTTCTTGAGGTCTCCCTGGAATGTGTCTTGGGTCCATCATTGGGGTCTAAGTTGCTTTTTTCTGACCTACTCATAGGTGAAAATTGTCAGAGGTGTCTTCAAAGTACATAACCTGAGATTCTGAAGGATCACACGTGTCTCTTGAGAACAAACAAATGGGAAGAGAGCCAGGGGAAGGGCAGACACTCTCTACTAAGTGGGACGATGGCAAAGAGCTAAGCTGCCAGTTGCGCTCAGTTACTAAGAACTCCTGGGTCAAGGGCATTTAATATGCAAGGGGGAAAGGTTTCAAAGATGCAATATATTGCATTTGCCAAAGATGGTTGCTCCAATACATATGTCACATACTCTTGCAAAGTGACTGACCTACCAACCACTGAGAAGTGGGGGTTAAGTTCCTCCCCTTGGATCTGGACTGGGGGCATGGTTGCTCTATTAGAAAGGATGCAACGTGTCTTCTAAGGCTTAATCATAAAAGGGTGCAGCTTCTGCCTGACTCTTTTGGAATGCTCACCCTTGGAACCCAACCACCATGTTGTAAGGGAACTGTGCAGGTGTTCCAGCCAGTAGCCCAGCTAACATCTCAACTTACAGCAAGCATCAGCCACCAGACATGTGAATGAGCAGCCTCTAGATGACTCAGGCCCCCAGCTTTTGAGCTTCTTCATCTAATTTGAGTGGAACTAAGACAAGTTCCCATTTTGCAGTGTCTGTGTGGAATCTTGTCATTGTTTAAGCCACTAAAGTTTAGGATGCTTTGTTATACAGCCATAATAACTGGAACAGTGGATAACTAGAAATCGACTATAGCTACATGAGAAACTAGGCAAGAGACAGTTGGAAATCAAGAGGTTTGTCCCCACCATAACTCACATTGAGGCTTAATTCCCCCACTGAAATGTTGAGGTGGTAGGGACTTTCAGGGGGAGACTTCCAAGGTCATGGGACACCACCTTCTGAAGGGATTAATGTCTCTCGGGAGTGTGATAGATCTCAAAGGACTGGATTATTTTCTGAGAGAGCAAGTTATTGTAACCATCTAGCCTCCTTCATTCCCTTTCTCTTTCTCATGCTATTGGCCTCTCACACTTGCTCCCATCATGATATGGTTCACCACATTGTGACACAGTAGAAGCCCTCTCCAAGGGCAATTGCCCATCTACTCTTCAAAAGTATGAACCACAAGAAATCTCTTTTCTTTATAAAGTTCACAGCCTTGGGTATTTTGTTATAGCAATATAAAAGGGACAAAGGGCTGTGGCGCACACCTGTAACCCCAACAGCTTAGGAGGCTGAGGCAGAAGGATTGCAAGTTTGAGAGCAGCCTCCTCAACCTAACGAGACTTGTGTCAAAATAAAAAATAGAAAAGGGGCTGGGGATGTGGCTCAGTAGTTAAGTGCCCCTAGGTTCAATCCCTACCTCCATAAAAAAAAAAAAAAGAAAAGAAAAGAAAATGGGAAGAACCAACCTGAGCCCTTAGATAGTTGTTCAGTATGATCATCCTAGTGGCAGGACAAAATCTTCCAGTGCAATTGGGGTTCTTCTTTTTTTTTAATATTTATTTTTTAGTTTTCGGCAGACACAACATCTTTGTTTGTATGTGGTGCTGAGGATCGAACCAGGGCCGCACTCATGCCAGGTGAGCATGCTACTGCTTGAGCCACATCGCAAGCCCCAGTTGGGGTTCTTCTATCCTTGGTAAACCAACATCTTGCTCCCAGGAAATCTTGTGGATTCACAGCTGTATACACATGTCAAACATCAAATATATTGTATGTCAATTGTACTTTAATAAAGCTGGACATGTGCTTTTGATTCTCCTCTTGGGTAAGCAGGGAGGAGTAGAATGGCTTAGGATATAATCCTGGCACCATGAGAGTCTAATGAAGAATGGTGCCTCTGTGTGTGTGTGTGTGTGTCTGTCTGTCTGTCCCAATGGGAGGATGTCAACCTTCAATAAAGCCCTGCACTCTTTACAGCACAGGGCCTCATTCTGCTGTCTAATTTGTGCCTGATTTTCCTGAATCCAGAGACTGACTGGTTTAGCCCCTAAAGAGACTCAACATTCATGAAGCCTTCTGCAGGATTAGGGGAGCCACAGTGCTGGCAAGGATGGGAGAGGTCTAGGAACCTAATTCCTGGCTGCTCCTAATCCAGACTTTGAACAAATCCTGCTACCTTTGGCATCTCTGTGCCCACGTGGGATAGACCCCTCACTTCCAGGTCCTGATCTTTCCTGGGTCCTGCAGTGCAAATTGTTAAGTGCCCCTAGGTTTCTTCTGAAACTCTGCAGGCTCAGGCTCTGCCACAGCAGAGCTTATATTTGCTTACCATCTTCCAATATTTGTAATGACATTCTTCATTTCTTGTATTTTCCCCTAGTTCTCATTACTCTGGGACTGTACTTGTTCTATTCCTTTATGGATATATTAGTGGGATTTCGGAAGGGAACAGGGATAACTAAGTATATAAAATCCACATCTGGGGCTATCAAGATAGGTACAGGGACCACTACCATGGGATCTTATGGTTGGGGAGAAAAATGGGGCCCAATTCCAAATATAACAAGGAAAATTGAATATATTCATAACTAGAAGCACTGCTGGTTACCATGATATAAATTATGTATATATATTCATTTATTCAATGACTTGTTGAGTATCATCATATGCCGGGGACTCCCCTAAGGCATGTGAAATGCGTCAGTGATTTATACATTTATACATCTGTGGTAGTGTGTGCTTCGCATGGAAGTCTCTGAGTTTGAAAATGGAAATAATTAGGGTAGAGTAGAGGGAATCAAGAGTATGGGGGTGGAATATATTAGAGAGGGTAGGCCTAATTGAGAACGCAAGATTCAAGTCAAACTTAAAGGAGGTGAGGGAGTTATAGTCTTGTGGCTATGGAGGAAAGAACGTTCCAGGCAGAGAAAATAGTAGAAAAGATGGAAGCGTATCTGTTAAGGAGACCCCATGGCAGGAGCAGATGGAGAGGGGTTAGAGAAATTGGGAGGCAAGGGTAGATCTTTTATATTTAACCCTATTTTATAAATCAAACAAAAACCCTGTGTGTGAGGGTGTGTATATTTAAGAAATGACATGACTCTTGGTAAATTGGAAAGACAAACTTTATTCAGGATTTAATGGGGTTTTATAGTAGGGTAGAAAAATTGGGTCCAACTTTGATTTATAGCCAAGGAACAGAGTGGGACTTGTGGGAACCGGGGTAGGTCGTTGGATGGAAAATTATCAAAAAGGTAGGTGCCATGTTTGAATTTTTCCCTCCAAAGAGGGAACTAACTATTTGCTGGGAACTAATCCCCAAAGCAATAGTGTTGAGAGGTAACTGGGCCATGAGCACTAGGCCATTACTTTGGCGTTATCGGCTCAGTGGCTTTTTTGTACTCTCCATCAGAAGAATCAGACAAAGGCACAACGGTGACAGGGACAAGACTCTACTGGGAATTCTAGCTGGAGCAGAGGAGAAATATCATTGACCATACAGTGTCAGTCTGGCTTCCTGGACAAAGGAGAGAGCCTGTTTTATTCATTCGAAAGGGTTGCTTGTAGGGATGAGCTAGGGTCTAGGAATTTTGATTGGCTTTGGGCACATTTTCTAAGGTGTTTTCTTTGTGGAAGGGTGTTCAGTCTGAAGCCAAATGTCACAGCTCTTCCTGTATATTCATCTTTGTCTTGGGATAAGGATGAGTCTGTAGCTATTAAGGAAACACAGGTGGGGAGCAGAAGAAAACACAAACCATGCAAGTAACAGATTAAGGGTCCAGAGAATTGGTTGTTTCAGTGATCCCTCAACAGTATTACCCTTTATGTTGTTTGTCCTTGCAGAGTCAAGGTGCAAGCATCTGGTTTTATGATACTCCTGATTTCTGGAGCAGTAAGACGAGTGAGAGAGTGAGGGGCTAGGGAAAGGCACACACCACTCTCTCATCAGCTAACAGCTAACAAAAAGTGTCCTTTTTGGGTGGGGGCTGCCTATATCTCATTCACTCCTTGGGTGTTTTACTCCTTTAACCTTAAGGGATGCTTCTTTTCATGGGAGTGAGGTCCCTACAGATAGTGGTTGTGGATAAGTTATCAAGGGGGTAGTTTCTTGATAGAAAGATGAGTTCAGGAACCGGGTGCCATGGTACACACTTGTAATCCCAGTGGCTCAGGAGGCTGAGGCAGGAGGATCCCGAGAGTTCAAAGCTAGCCTTAGCAACTTAGTGAGGCCCTAGCACCTTGTTAAGACCCTGTCTCTAAATAAAATACAAAAAGGTGTTATGTGGCTCAGTGGTTAAGTGCCCCTTGGTTCAATCCCAGTACCAAAAAAAGAAAAAAAGAAAGATGAGTTCAGGCCCCCTTCTTCCCTCTTTGGAGCACTCTCTCCCTATGTGATGCCTTCCATCATTGAATGGTGCAGCAAGAAAACCCTCACCAGATACAGCTCCTCAGTCTCACACTTCTCAGCTTCTAGATCTGAAATAAATAAGAAAAAAAAATTTACGAATCACCTAGTCTGTGGTATTCTATTATAGCAGCACAAAATGGCCTAATGAAACAGAGAGCTCCTGAATTTCCTCATGATGAGAATAAAAACCTCCTCATGCTGATGACAGAGGCCAAGGAAAGTAAAACTGTGTCATATTCTGTAGCTAAGCACAGCCTAGCTCAACCTGTATATGTATATGACCTAGCTTTTGCTTCTACAAATTATAACCTCTTCTGTGACATCAGTGGAGAAGCAATCTAGCTGCTTCTCCCCAGTTTCATAAAATTGCATAAAGTTCATTTCACCTTTTGGCATTATTTCTTATGTGGGCAGGTGGGTGAATCAGGCCAGCTGGGATCTAGGCAGTGTCCCTGGGTGAGGCTGCCTGGTCAGTCCAGTGGTTCTCTGCTGAACTGACCCTACAAGATTCTTGCTGAAGGCAGGCTAGGGTGATCAGCTATCACCTGGGGGATGAATAATCTTATCAGTTATTCAGGATGAATAGATATTGAGAGTGTGGCATTCTGGCTAAACTGATTTAGCAGAATTCTTGCTGAAATCAGACAAGGCAAAGGACACAGAAGTCATAAAGTGTAGGCATCATCTGGAAGAGGATTCAGAGGAGTCTGACCAAAGTTTGGTCAAGAAGAGATTGTCAGTGTGAATATAAAAGGATATGAAGATTGGAAATAGAGGTGGGCACAGTGGTGCATGCCTATAATCCCAGGGGCTTGGGAGGCTGAGGCAGGAGAATCAAAAGTTCAAAGTCAGCCTCAGCAAGGCGAGGTGCTAAGCAACTCAGTGAGACTCTGTCTCTAAATAAAATACAAAATAGGGCTGGGGATGTGGCTCAGTGGTCGAGTGCTCCTGAGTTCAATCCCGTGTACCTGCTCCCGCCCCCCAAAAAAAGATTGGAAATGGGTATGGAAGGAGACATATAGAGATTGTTGTTACAGAGCTGGGGTCTTTCGGGAAACTGAGGCAGCACAAAGACACTTCCCTCCCAAACCTGATTCTTATGATCAAGTCAGAAAGATTTCAGACATGTTGCTCAGAGTAACAGGCATGAGTCTATCGAAGGGATAGAAAAGGGAAAGGAAGACACTTTCAAGGGAGAAAATGGGTCCTCTCAGAGGAGAGGGATCGACTACTTCTCCTGCACTCCGGTTTCATTGGGGATCCCAGAGAAGTTTCCAGAGAGTCCTGCCCACGTCCACCTCTTGACTTTTAGCTGACAAAAGGATGACATCAGCCTTTCAAGTCTGCCATGACAACTCTGACCCGGGCCCCTGCTCACTGGTTCTAATTGAATTCATAACCATAAATTCTTACAGATTTTATGGTTAGGAGGAATTATCATTATCTCCCTGAGTTTCGGAACCGGCTCATGAAAAGAGTCACAAAAGTTCCCCCTTTAGGGTAACTTGTGTTCCTCTTCTTGACATTATTTTGGGCCTGCATTTCTCTTGCAGATAATAGGTAGTTTACTGAAGAATGTGACATAGCATGTCCATTTAGGCAAAGCAGGGCTACAGGTCAATTTCCTCTTGGAAAAGAAAGCATGAGGACGTCAGCACAGTGGGCCCATTTTATAGAATAATTGTCTTAATCTTGTGTTCCCACTATTTGCACCTGCCTGTCCTCTACCATTGTTATCGGAATTCTTGTGTTTGTAAGGTACAAACCCATAGCAGTACTCCAAATAGCAAGGATGTCTGTGAGCAAAGGTCTGACCTAAATGTCACCCCCTCAGGAAGATCCTCTCATCCTAATTAGAGTGGTACATACAACCACTGAAACCAGAGTTTTGAGATGAGACTATATCCCCTGCTTCACCAACTCCCTTTGGGTTCTTGTCTTGCAAATTTTGAAGAATAAAATGCATGGACAATCATGGAAGGGAAGAGTAAATGGAGCAGATTTATTTAAGCAAGAAGAGATAGAACTCCCGCCCTGTGGGAGGGGGCCTAAGAACAGAAAAACTCATTTTGGTGTGCCAGTTTAGGAGTTTATATATGGTTCTGGGCAGAGGTTGGAGCAAAAACTGTTAAAGAGGCATGGAGAAGGTATCAGGGCGATCATTGTTCTTTCCATTCAGTTCACCCCCCACCTTCCCTCCAATAACTTCATCTGGGTTCACCCCCACCTTCCATTTTCTACCTCTGGGACAAAGATGTTGGCTGGAGGTATTCCCACAGGGGAGCTTCAAAGCCTTTTACATTTGAACTAGGCCTTGAAGGCGCTCATTAATATGTCTACCAGTTAGCCTCCAGTTGTGGTAGAATGGAGGCTAACTGGTAGACATATTAACTGCCTGGTCATTTTACCCCCTCATTCACCACCTCTATCTCCCTCCTCAATTTTTTTCCCTTTCTCTCTCTCTTTTTTTTCTTTTTCCTTTGGCAGCACTGGGGACTAAATCCAGGGCCCTGTGCATGCTAGGCAAGTGCTTTACCACTCCACCACTGAGCAACACCCTTAAAGCACCTCCCAGTATCTGAAATGATCTTATCTATTTGTTTATTTACTATTTCTTATCTCCTTGACATTAAGAATGTACATTGCTAGAGGGCAGATACTTTGGCTTTGCCTGCTCACTGGCACCTAGAGCAGCCCCGGGCACAAGGGAGCTAGGTTCATTTGCCTAAGGATTGTTCTCTGAATGAGTAACTGTATAGGAACTTCACATCCATTAGCCCTCATAATCAAACAACCCTTTCACTCAAGTACGAAAAATTGAGGTTCAGAGAGGTTTATACCATTCCAGAATCACACAACTAGAGGACAGCAGAGCCAGGATCTGATTCCCAATTCTCTATCTGTTCCTTAAAATCCCAGTTGTCGCTCTTAGAACTGGGATCCAAAGCAGACGTGCATCTCTCTCTCTCCCACCCACACACACACTTCTTTGCTTCTGGCCTTTCTCCTACTCCTCGACTGGCCCCACTACCGAGCTGGCTGCGGTGGAAACAGCTCCCGATTTGGGTGGGAGTAGTTTCTGCTGCGCCAGACAACAAAAGTTCTAGACAGGCGGAGGGAGGGGAAAAAAGGGGGCTTCCCGGAAGGGGGCGGGGCTGGGTGGCCTGGGGCGGGGGTGGAGCCGCAGGAGCCCCTCCTCGTACCCCACCCTCCCCTTCTTCTCATTTCCCGCGCATAGGGGTGTGTCCCGAGGGCGGTCCGCTGCGCGCTACGGCAGACCACATCCCCAAGGCGCGCGTAAGAAAACCACCCTGCGTTCCGAACTCGTCTACCTAGCCTGCTGCCCCGGTTTTCCCCTGATTTCCTCCTCAGAGGTGGGGGCGAGCCTCCCGTGTCCGCCACGAGACGGCCTCGCCTTCCCCACATAGGCATCTGCTCCGAGAGGACGCGGGAGGGCCCAGCGACCTGAACGCCTCTCTGGACGCGGGCATCACCTCGTCCCCGGCGGTGCCCTCGACCTCCATTTGAATCTTTAAATTCAAACATTCAGGTCTCCGAGACTTCTATACAAAATAGGGCTGGGGATGTGGCTCAGTGGTTGAGTGGGGTAGGCTTGGAGAGATGGGTGGGAATAAAAATAGGTGAGACGCGTCATCTGGTGATTTTGGGGAGCATTCTCTAGTACTTGTCTAGATATCGGTCTCTGGACCTGTTTGTTCCTCGTCTCTTCTTCCAGTGAGTAAAGATAAACTGATGACCGATAAGTGCAATCACTGGAATACGGAGAGCATTTTGTGCCAGAATATCTTTTCTAACTTTACTAGGAGTCTGTTGCAGAATCCTACTTTGTGCGCTCAATTGTGGTGTCATTTGAGGAGCTATCCCTGCCTAGAATTTGTTGGTCCACCTGGAAGAGAATGTTCTTCCTTTAGGGAATGGTTGTTCCCGAGCCATGGGGGTTACCTCATCCTCTCTGGCCCCTTGGATGGATGGATGGGCTTAGGGTAGTGGGCTTGGGGAGTCTGCAAAGTAGAGACCTCTTTGCCCCTCTCCCTCAGCCTAGGAGTCTCGCTTTCCGTTATTGCACTGTCTGCAGATCCATGGGTAGGCTCCAGGTCTTCCTGCAGAGCCAGATTTGGGTAGCGGCCCTCCGAAGAGGGTCTCCTGGGGAGAGTCGATGCTTTGGCCTGCTTGGACTGGAGCCCTGTAAATGCTGCATCGCCCAGAAGAGGAGCCAGCTGTGCCTCAGAGTTGAGGCGGGTCGAGGGAGGACACCAGTGCTCAGCCGATGTCCGGGCATCTGTTGGGTTATATTGTTTCGCACCCAGGGGCTCTGGCTGACCTGGATTTTGGGAGTTTTGTTTTTGCTTTATTTTTTGCCTAAGGCTTTGTCGCTACTGCCGAGCTTGGAAGACACTCTTAAGCCTAAGGAACCGTCCTCTTTGGAGTCCCCCGCCGCACTTGTCCTGAACGAGGAGATTCCCCGGTTGCAGATCTTCCTGGACGCAGGCCTAGAACTTGCTTGCTGAGTAGAATGAGACCCTGGGAAGCCGTCTGGGGTTAGATGGAGGGCTGTCTTTGGGTACTGTGGTGGCAAGCTTTTACAGGCATGGGAAGGATATTGAAATCTAAGAGACCTATTAAGTACTAAAATAGTTAAGGTGAAAAGTTATGGAGTGAATGGCTCAAACATGCTCAAAGGGAGAAAGGCAGGCCATATGGAAAAAACTAATAGGTGGGTGGGAGGAGTAGGGGGAAGGGATGACTTATACAGCTTTTTAAAGTGTATGGCTGCTTGAAAATCCATTCATTGCTTGCCTGCAGCAAACTTGCGCTGTAATAGATGCTAATGGTGCACTATGTATATTCTTGTTTGGCCAAGGAAGTAGTGAGGATGCAATCTTTGTATTTGGGAGGGGGATATTACTAGCCAGTCACTCCATTGTGCTGGGGGAATCCTTAATGAATGCATGTGATGCTGCTCCAGTTAGAGGCCAGAGACTTTGTGAATGTTGCTGTTTATATCCATATGGTGTAGAAATGGTCCTGTGGGGGAATAAGCAATAAAGCTTTGGTTCCCTGTGCATCGATCAGCTGAGCCCATTTGCACTCCTAAAGGCTGAGCCTTTGAGTAAAGGAAGGAATTCCTTCCCTGGTTGTAGTGGCACCTCCCTCCTCCACAGAAAATCTTAATTAAGCTTCTCCAAAAATCTTCACCATAATTGATCTCAGGACTATCAGCAAAAGAATCTCTGCAAAAGAGTTCAACTGTAGTTAAGCTTCCCATTTCCTGTTGCTCTATCTTAAAATAATTAAATTTGGCCAGGGGCCTGAAAGAGATTAGCGCCAGGTGCTGAATGCCCTTTTACTAGTTTTTCTACAAACATTTATGGACTTTCTAGAATAGTAACAAAATACATATTAGTTTGTAAAAGATTTCAAGTGGGAAGCCTGTTTGCAAAGTCAAAGTGTGATAAGGAAGACAGGTTTTTTAATGAGGCCTCTTGGCCAGAGGCATTAGGGCCTGTAGCTTCACAGAGATGTTTACATTTCAAAGAGAAGAGAAGATGTTACTAATTGGGCTCCTTGGTAACTGGCAGGAGGAGAGAAGAAAGGGGAGAAGAAGCTCTCCCTTGTCATTCTGACTGTCCTTGAAGGGTTAATTTGCCTAGAACAGTGAAAGAAAGAGCTGCTTTTGTATGAACTTCTGCATACTGTGAACTTCTGAGCCCCTCCCCTTACACACTGGGTATAAAGTTCTGAAACTGCCTGAACTCAGGGTTCAGGGGGATTGATTGATTGCAGTGAAAACTTTGCCTTCTGAACCTGGTTGCAATCAAATAAGCCTGCTTCCTGTTTCTTTTTCTTTTTTCTTTTTTAAATATATATATATTTTTAGTTGTCAATAGATCTTTCTTTTTTTTTTTTTTAAATTTATTTATATGTGGTGCTGAGAATCATGTGCCTCACACATGCTAGGCAAGCGCTCCGCCACTGAGCCCCAGCCCCAGCCCTGCTTCCTGGTTTCCTATCTGGTGTCCAAACTAGTCTGTCCCTACAACATGGTCATACTGTGACTTTCAAGGAACCGCCTCTTCTCAAGGGGACAAGGTACCTCTTAGACCTGCCTTCCCTTGTCTTGCCATGAGAGCTTGGCACCTCCCTGTACTGTTTCTCTGTATTGTCTCCTAGTAATCAGTCTAAAGTCTAACATCTTCCATATATTCCTCAATTGTAGTGCCCTGTCTACTCAATATGCTGCTTTGCCATTTGCTCACTTGAGGAATGCAGTTCAGAATAGGGTTGGGGCAGGGGAGTTCATACCCTATAGTACCTGTCGGGCCCCATTTGAACCTTAGATTGACAGGGGCTGATAGACACAAATTTAATGTTCTAATAAGTAGTATATATGAAAAATGACACCCCCCCCCCCCAAATAGTGAGACCTGGGAAAAGGGGAGTGAGAAGGAAAGCCATACATTGAGAGCATTGATCCTTTCCATACATTTGTTCCTGGTGATAAAACAAACCCTGGGGAAGAGGTGTCCATCACACCTAGAAAGGCAGTCTCTGGGAAGAGGACAAAGCATTAATCCTTCCGTAAACAAATCCTTTTCAGATACCAACCACTGACCCCAGGGCCTCCATCAGGTCCAGTAAGATAAGTCCCAGAGACTGACTGCTGACCCTAGACTCCCTCCCATTTTTCCCAATAAAACAGATCCCAAATTCCTGAGTGCCCAAGCTGACATACTCATTAATTAATTCACCTCTCAGTATAACCTACATAAGCCCAGTCCCTTCCTTTGTTCTGGGGCTCATTTTCCGCCAGGAAAGTGGGTCCATTCCTCTAGGTGTAGTCCCATTCCTGAATAAAGGCTGACATGATCTGTGAAGTTTGCATCCAACCTAGACTCTTTGTTCTAACAATAAGGAGCTGAATATATTGTATTAGTAGGAACACAATAATGATTTTTTTTAAAGTATTAATCATTTCATTATCATAGTGACAAGACAAATGGTTTTTCATGTCATCATTACACTCGTGCTAGAGATAACAATACTTTCTGTTTTACAGATGCTACTTGATCTTTTTTTTTAATATTTATTTTTTAGGTGTAGATGGACACAACACAATGCCTTTATTTTTATGTGGTGCTGAGGATGGAACCTGGGTCCCGCCCGTGCTAGGCGAGCGCTTTACCGCTGAGCCACAATCCCAGCCCCTACTTGATCTTTTTTAAACACATTACTTATTATGCTTGGAATAAATGAGCATGCTTGGGCTGGGGATGTGGCTCAAGCAGTAGAGTGCTCACCTGGCATGCATGCGGCCCGGGTTCGATCCTCAGCACCACATACAAACAAAGATGTTGTGTCTGCCAATAACTAAAAAATAAATATTAAAATTCTCAAAAAAAAAAAATCTTAAAAAAATAAATGAGCATGCTTAATAAAATTTAAAAAGCTATAAAACATTCCAAGATTTTTTATTAACAAAAATACCTACTCTTATACAGTTTACATACCACTTTCAATGTTAGTAATAGAAACAATGAAATTATTTCTTGATATTTAACAATAACAACACTAACTTCCCAAGACATGCACTACAACCATATGATAGATTCTGTCATCGATATGATGGTCTTGGCATCTTAATATATTATGTTCGCTTTTTAAATTAAGTCCTCTTTACTAAAATAAAACAGATGAAGGCTTAGTTGGTAAGAGTGCTTGCCTTACATATATAAGGCCCTGGGTTCAATCCCCAGCATCAACCAACCAAACAAACAGATGAAGACCATGAACAAGATGATCATTTAAAAAAAAAGGAATACAAATAACCTGTAATGTTTTTTTTATCAATTCCATTTGTAATGACAGAAATACAAATTTTAAAAAATAATACAACATTATTCAGTTATTCTGACAAAGATTAAATAGGGAGGAAAAAAATAAAAGATAATACCTACAGTTGACCAGGGAGTATACAGATAGGCAAGGTCACACATACTGTACTAAATGGAAATGTAAATTGGACAGCTTTTTTTGGACAACAATATGGTAATACTTACCAAAACTCTAAAAATGTTTAAGCCCTTTGGATCAGTCACTCCACTTCTGAAAACTTTACAAAATTTAAAAAAAAAATTTAGTTGTAGTTGGACACAATACCTTTATTTTATTTATTTATTTTCATATGGTGCTGAGGATCCAACCCAGGGCCTCACATGTGCTACTGAGCACTGTACCGCTGAGCCACAACCCCAGCCCCTCTAAAGAGTTTCTTAAAGACATAATGTGCCTCAAAATGTACTGGGACATTCACTGCACCACTTACAGTAACATAATGCAGACAATCAAAAATGCCTAACAACAGAAAATAAGTTCATTATGGCACATCTTTCTTATGCCAAGCAGTGGGCTTCATCTCAATGCCATAATCCCAAACCTCCTTTAGCTTTTTCCTTTCCAACAGAGTTTACTTCTAATAGAGGCCAAAAGAATGTCAGATGCTAGCTTTCTCTATGACCAAATCTGAGTTGATGGAAAATGAGGGGAAATCATTTGGAGGCTAAGAGGAGAAAACTTCCACACCCATAAAATAAATGTTACAGGAAAAACGGTCTTTCGTGCCTTGTAGATGCAATTTTAGGAAGGTATAAGACTAGAAGTTATGGCATTATGCTGGAGAGTGGGATGAGCCTAAGGCAAAATCAATAAATTGAGGCCAAAAATAAAAAATCCTTAGAAACCACTAAAAGTTTATATAATAGAGGTATTATGAACAGTTTTAAAAATGTACAAAACAGTATGTTCCCATTAAAAAAAAAAGTTAACATGGATTCAATGGCCAAAAAATGTCTGGAAAGATAACTCAGAATTAAAGAGTAATTTATCTCTGAAAGATGGGATCCAAATGTTTCCTTATTCCATATTTCCACTATTTTTTTTTCTATAATGAACATGTAAAATTCTGTCAGCCTTTTTCCATTAGTTCAATGCAGTTTCTGACTGGAAGAGGTAAACGTATAGTACCAGAAGTCTTTTTTTTTTTTTTTTTTAAATATTTATTTCCTTTAGTTTTCTGCGGACACCAGATCTTTGTATGTGGTGCTGAGAATCGAACCCGGGCCACAAGCATGACAGGCGAGCGCGCTACTGCTTGAGCCACATCCCCAGCCCCCAGAAATCTGTTTTTTTAGTAGTAAAAGTTTTCAGTTTTTAAAAAATTGTTTTGTGAAATAAAATTTGATACCATCGGGCATTGATATTTTTTTCTGTGAATGTGGAAGATTACAATTTTCAGTTCCCTTTATTATGTAGGGAATCTTGTCATGACTTTGTGCCATTTTGGATTGGAATTTCTTCTGTGAAGCAAAAACAGTCCCCAAATAAAGGATTTTTCATGGGAATAGCAGATGATATTAAATAATTAAATCTGGGAATAATAAACTGCCTCTGGGTTGGTATAGAATCATCTTGGGATGAAACATCCTTGTGTCTAGATCCACTGGATTTCCTAAGAACGGCAAAAAAAATGGGGTTCATATATTTTGCTTTCCTCAAATGCCCATTATTTTTCTTCCTCTCCATCCAGGAACAAACATGTTTCTTTATAAACTTGGCCTATATCCAAGTTTAATGGAGATATATCAAATTCAAGCCGCTGCAATTCAAATCCCAGTCCAACACCAATAGCTTTCATGAAGATTTCCTTCAGCACCCAATTCCTATAAAACACATCTAGCTGAGTCCATTCAGCCTTAAAGCTTCTGATTGTTTCCCATTCTTTGTTGGTGAACTTCCTTTTCATAATATGAAAGAACTCTGGAATTGAACCTCAGCCTGGAAAACTAGTCTTCATTATATCAATTCCAACTTGTAGCTCAGGTTCCGCAGTAAGCACTGCATAATCCCCTTGATGAGAGGTGTTAAAGTTGAAATTAGGGTAAGGATTCAATGAGTCCTTTGCAAGGACTGGATTTCCTTTTTCAGTTCTTTGCAAGCAGATATGGTGCTTGAGGGATATTCAATTTCTCTGCAGCTAATTTCCTTATCATCAGACCACCAGCCATAGCTGTCTTAGTGTCCAGGGCAAAGACAAACTGACCGATGGGCTCCTTCTCTGGCCAGAGAATTGCCTTTCACTCAAGGAGGTCAGTTGTTTGTTCTTTTCAGGCCTACGACTGATTGGATGAGGCCTCCCCACACTGTGGAAGGCAGTTTGCTTTGTTCAAAGTCCTCCAAGTTAAACATTAGTCTCCTCCAAAATCACCTTCACAGAAACATCCAGAGTAATATTTGATCGACACCTACATCTGAAGACATACCCTCGCAAACCCTATGATCACAAGTACTATTCTCATCTTTATCCTTGATTTACAAGGAGACCAAGGCAGAGAGAGATGTTAGATAACTTCCCTAGAGTCCCACAGGAAGTTTACCAACAAAGAATGGGAAACAATCACAACCTAGAGGCAGTTTACTATTCCCAGCTTTAATGATTTAATATCATTAAACAATAAATAAATATATAAATAAATAAATGGTGGAGATGGAACTCAGCCCCTTGCAAACTGGCTCCAGAGTCCCCACCCATGCCTCAGTTGAACAAATAGCCTGCTGTCTTTGAAAACCTGGAAATGCATCCAGTGTAGAGATTCCTGGAACTTGTCATTGCCCACTAAGGGGCCAAGAAGATAAATTTGTCAAAAACTATAAGTTTCTACTCCTTTTGTGACCCTGAAATATATATATTTTTTAATTTCCTGTGGCACCCACCAAATTCCAAGAAGCTCCAGTTTTCTTTAACCAGTGGTATATAGCCAACTGGTAAAACAGCTATTTTCAGAATCTGTATTTCGCCCTACATAAAATTGTCTACTCTCATCTATTTTACCCATCTGACAAAAATGACTTTGGTGTGGGAAATGGGTCCATGTTTCCTGTAGGAAATACTTGGGGTGATCCTAGTTCTCCCGCTCTGAGGTTAACCACTCCTCTGGAAAATTAATAGAACACCCAGTCCCTCCAGAGGAACTGTCATGTCTCCACCATTACACCTCTGCTTGCAGAAACATGGACTTTTAAAGGATGTCTTCATTGCAGAGGGCAGTTACTATTTGCTATTTTGTATAACAAAAGGGGATTAAATTAGGCCAGGGCATCTTTGAAATAGTGTGGATGAAGGAAAGCTTGGCTGTGTGGGTGGTGTATGTAATGTTTGTATGTTCTGATGAGTGTGTGTGTCCTCATGTGAGGGGCAGTCCAAGTGGCAGAATATAATGGACATGTCCCGATTGCCCCATTCCCCAGCATGCTAAATGGTAGCAGAAATAGCCATGTTTGTAACTGACCTTTTCTCCCTAGCCCTAGCAGACAGGTCATGGAGGAGATGTTAGCAGGGACCATTTCCTGGGAATAACAGAGGAAGGCCGGCTGCAGGATTACAAGGGACAGGTGAGTGTAATTCAACCCAAAGGGTGACACCTACATCTGAAGACATGCCCTCCACTTCCTGAGCTGGGACAATGCCCAAGTCACTACGAAATGTAGTGATCAATCGGTCAGAGCCTCTTGCTTCAAGATGGAAGGCGTGGGTCATTCAGAGTGGCTCCCCACACTAGCCTACCCTGCAAATTTTGGATTTGCCAGCCTCCATAATAATGTGAGCCAATTCCTTAAAATCAATCTCTCTCTCTCTCTCCATCATATTGATACTGTTTCTCTGGAGAATCCTGAGAGATACAGGGTTGTCATTAGAATTAGATGAGCTCCTGGACATAACATTTTTCAAACAGGGCAGGGTTGGGGGCCATGCTAAGAGACTTCAGTATTCACACATCCAGTTGAACTTCAAAGATACCTGTGCTCTCTTGCTCTTTGAACACATCCCAAAGCTATTGAAAATGCCCTACTACCTTCAGCAAGGCAGCAAATGATACTTGGATCTCCCTGCAAGTCAGACACTCAGAGGTGGCACAACAGGAAGTTGGAGGCTGCCTTCAATGACTCTTGGTGTTGCAGCCCCAACAACTGTGGCACCTCCAGCTGGGAGCTACAACTTGAAGGACAGCTGCTTGGACAGATCCTGAGCTAATAGTCTCCACCTGCAGCTTCCTGGTGGTGTGGCTCAGAGCTTCCTCTAGATTAGAACTGTGATGTGCAGTGCAAGGCAAAAGAAGCAAATAGTTTGATCTCTCTATGCTTCTGAGAGACTTCTATGAGGCCTTCAGACATGTAGAGAATAAACAAAGTCTAAGACAAATATGGCCTCCTGCCCTTAAGATAGCTGAGGAATCAAATTCAAATGCAAGTTTTGAATCTGCCACATTTTAGCAGAAAACATAAAACACTGTGTGGACACAGGGAACTGATCTGGAATCCATCTAAAGCAGCAAGTTCATTATGTAGAGCTTTCTTGTCTTTGGAAGTGAACAGAGTCTTGGCCGTAGGGTCCTGAGAGGCCTTAGGGTCTTATACAGTTAGCAGCAGAAAGTAGCCACAGTTATCTGGATCTTAAGTAAAAACATCCTTTTCAAAGTATGAGACTCCTTTTCCATTATGGGGCACGTCTAAGAGCTGGCATACAAAAATTCGGGGACATTCTCATTCCCTTAGGAGGATCCTGATCGAATCAACCAAATTTATGGAACTTGTTAACAGTGTGGCCTGAGCATGAAGATCAGTGGGTCCAGAAAGTGTCATCTCTCTGGCTCATGCTTGTGAGGCAGCTGGGACTAATGTCACATGTGTGAACCCCTCCCTTTCCAATTTGTTTTATGCTTATGCACTAACCTTATTAAATTCTCTGTAGGGATAGTTGTGGGTGGTTGAGCTATGCTGACCTCTCTCACCCATCCAGTGAGCAGGAAAGCCAAGAGATTGCACCTACCCTGTAATCCCTCCCAGCCACCCCAACATGGTTTCAATTTGTGCAGTTTGTTACCCAAGGTCAAATGTATCCCAAGAATATCAAGTGGAAAATTCCATAAATAAACAATTCCTAAGTTTTAAATTGTGTGTCATTCTGAGTAGCATGATGCAATCTCTCGCTGTCCTGCTCTGTACTGTCTGGGAAGTGAATCATCCCTGTTTTGTGTGTGCACATGATGCTGCATATGCTGCTGCCTGTTAGTCACTCAGTAGCTGCCTGAGTTATCAGACCAACTGTCAAAGTGTCATAGTCCTTGGGTTCAAGTAACTCCTTTTCCTTAATGGCTACAATGTGCAAGAGTAGTGATGCTAAGAATTCAGATATGCCCAAGAGAAGCCACAAAGAGCTTCCTTTAGAAAAAGGCAAAGTACAATAAGATATTTTGAGGAAGAGGGACACATTCATTTAACTATCTATACACACATATATTCTATTTTATTATTGATCATTGTAGTTCCCCCCTGCCCACTTTGTGCTAGGGATTGAACCTAGGGGCTTAACCACTGAGTGACATCCTTAGTCCTTTTTATTTTTCATTTTGAGACAGGGTCTTGCTAAGTTGTTTAGGGCCTCAGTTAGTTGCGGAGGCTGGTTTTGAATTTGGGATCCTCCTGCCTCAGCCTCCCAAGCCACTAAGATTACAGGTGTGCACCACTGAACTCAGCTATTTTTAATCTCTTTTGTACCTAATGTATAAATTAACTCTATCATAGGTAGGTATGTATAGGAAAAATATAATTGTAAGCTTCAGTACTATCCACAGACTCAGGCTTCCACTTGGGGGTCTTGGAATGTATCCCCTGCAGAAAAGGGGGGACTACTATACAAACTGTATGCTTGACACTGATCTGAGCACCTACAAGTATTATCTCCTGACACTCTTAGAACAACCCTCAAGGTCAGGGACACCATGGAAGAGATCCCTCCACCCAGAGGGACCCGCCCCGTACTGTGCAGTTGATGGGAAGGGAACAGGGCAGAGACTCAAATGTGTTGGCTGAATGGGGAATATCAACTTGTGGTTCTGAATCTTGGGCAGGGGTAATGTGAGTGAAGTTTTGCTCTCATGAGTCAAAGGCAACATTTGTATAAATGTCACAATATAAATGTCAAAATACCAATGGGTTCAATTCTTTTTTTTCCCCTTGCTTCATGAACTTTATTATTTTTCAATTTTTTTATTTGTCCTTTTTAGTTACACATGACAGTAGAATGTATTTTGACATATCATACATACATGGAGTATACTTCCCATTCTTTGGTTGCACATGATGTGGAATTTCACATATTCATATATGAACATAAGAAAGTTATGTCCAATTCATTCTTCCATTCTACTGTCTTTCCCATTCTCACTGCCCTTCCCTTCCACCCCGCCTCGCTGTCCAATCCAGTGAACCTCTACTCCTTTGGTTTTTTTGAGATTTCCTTATTTCACTTATCATGATAATCTCCCGTTCCATTCATTTACTGGCAAATGCCATAATTTCATTCTTCTTTATAGCTGAGTAATATTCCAGTGGATTCAATTCTAAGATTACCATTCACTGGAGTCATGGGTGGCCTATTAACTTGGAGATGATTAGTAAGGTGGACTCTTGCATCACATGGATAGGGAGATATCTAGAGAAAGTTCCTTTACCATTTACCTATTAATAAGTTCCCCATGTGCCAAGCAGTATACTAGGCACCGGGAAGGAACTGATGAGCACATTCGACATGGCTCCTTCCCTCAGGAAGCTTACTATTTAGTGGAAGGAGATGAGCAGTGAAGTAGCAGGGATGATGCCATGTCTGATGGGCAAGAGGGAAACAGGGTGCTTCAGGAGCACAGGGCAGTGTGGTACCTAAACCCAGTGGAAGGGCATGGCATCACTTTCTATAGGAGGACATCTCTCTGCTAAAACCTAGACTCCATCCCCCCCCCCCCACCTTCTTTATCTTTCCTGGCTCTAGGAATCCATCTAGACTTCAGAAACAACATTTGAACCAAGATCAAAGCCAAGTCCAACAGGACAATGGGAGGTGCCCACAGTCTTGCCCCGCTTTCTTTATTTTTCTGACTAAGTCACACAGATAACCTTGACTGCTCTGTTACCTGGCCAGCTGCATGTTTTCCTCTGAAGGATGGAACCCAAGCTGTGGCCTTGGCCATTCGTAGGTACTGAAAAAGTTGTCTAAACAATGAGAGAGCAAACACGTAGAAACTATCCCTGCTCCTGAATTTCCATGAACTCTATGACCCAACCCTCTTTCATGGATCTGCCTGCATAGAACATGTCCTTTTCTTGATTTTCATCTAGAGGATGCTGATACCCTCTATAATAAATGCTTTAGATAAGATCACCCTGGCATTTAGTGCATTATTTTTCCTTTGGAACCCCAACCAGCTCTATCTTGAGATGATTTGGGATGGTCCCTGGAAGCAATTCCCCTGTACTTTAGGAGAAACTCCAGCTCTGAGTTTGGCTAGATAGAATATCTGAAAAATAAATCTTTCCCTCTCCTATTCACAGGTCATTCACACTCTCCAAGTACACATGTCCTTTTTTCCATTGTCTCAAGTCAGAGGCCAACAGTCCCATGACCTCCCTACTCCTGTGTGCATCTGGATGGGACAAGGAGTGCTCTGGGCTTGGCTGCTGGGGCCACAAGACCAGGGTCTTCAAGATCTGCAGGAATCTCGCCAGCTTCAGAGGAACATTCCCCGAGATGCTGTTATCCCACCTGGACAGTAGGCTGTGAAAGTCAAAGGAGGTAGTCCAGGGGTCTGTGAGGCATCTCAGGGCAGGAATGTCCATCAGGGGGCATCATCCATCCCTTTATAGCTAGACGGCAAACTCAAACGATAACTTATTAATGATGAAGAAAGATCCAAAGAAGGATCAGGCAGAGCCAGGTCTCAACTGTGAGCTCTCAAGACTTCAGTTGTTGAGCTTGTCAGAGACTCCCTAAGTCTCCCCCCCACTTCTCCCAGAGTTCCACAATCAGATGAGGATGGATCTCCTTCAAGGCTCGGTAGAGCTGGTCTTTGCAGGCCCAGTCCCAGGACCGGCTGAAGCTAAAGAGCTTGCGCATCTGGCCCGGCTTGGTGGTCTCTGCCCGTACCTTCTCATACTGTTCTTCACTCAGCACCTGTCCATGCAGCTTGTCCAAGACAGGGTCCACAGATGTCACTCGGGCCACCAGCTGTTCCCGATGCCGGTCCACAAAGTGCAGTGAGCCCAAGGCATCTGGGGAGTAAAGGTGAGGCTGGCAATGAGCAAGGAAAGGCTCCCACCATAAGCTCTACCCCTGATCCCACAGTTCTGGCTCTTGTCACTTATCTCATCTGCATCTCTGGCTTCATATTCCCTCTGGAAAGGCATTGGAAACCAGCAAAGCACCTCAGCCCTTCCTCATGCAATCATCTAGCCTGGCATTCTGATGGAGTGGGGAGGAAGGATTCATGATGGGTCGTTGTGACAGAGGGGGGTGCGCAGGCCTCCATGGGCAGGAGCAAGGGGGATGGGGAGGAACTCTGCCCTAGGCATGCACCACTCTTCAATCAGATCCCTGCTGAGGCTTGCAATGAGAAGTTCCCCTCCATTCTCTTGTCCCTTCCCTCCAAGACCAGACAGTACACCCCAGGACTATACCTGGCTCTTGTGGTCTCTGACAGCTGTTACTGACCTTTGGTGACTGGAGGGATTGGAGTGGCTGCAGGTCTAAGGTCTCCTGGAGGAAAAGAGAGATGTAGAAGCATTCGTAATGGTTATAAATATGTGTGACACACCTTAAGACTCCCACCCACTTCTGAGATTCTTTGATTCTGAGAACAAGCTACAGACCAATTGGGGTAGAATCTGGACTAAGTCCTGAAGGGCTTTTAGGGATTATCTAGATGAATCCCTTCCTTAGGCAGACAGGGAAACTGAGACTCAGAGGGGGATAATCATGGACTAATAAAGAGAGAAATTATCTGAATGAGCAATAGCAATTTCTCCCTCAATATCTCAGACTCAAGTTTTTATCCTGTCTTGGCCGGCACTGAATCTGTGATGGAGAACTAGCCAAGTCCCTTGCCAGATAGCTTAAACTATTTGACATCTTATTCTGAGCAAAAACACTCTCTTTGTACTTGTTTGATCTTCCATGCACACAGACCGAATATGTGTGTTCTGAATTAGGATGTCAGAATCAAGAACAAGCAAAACCTTTGCACATGGGAAGAATGAGTGAATTTTAATAGGAAAGTCAGCAGCAGAGGCAGCAGCAAAACAGCAGCAAATGAAGTGGCTTAAATAATTAATTCCATAGAGGGGAAGGGGCAGTTCACATCAGTTTACATGAATGAGGTCTGAGAGTTTGAGCAGACCCTAAATTCAGGGGACCCAAAGGGTAGGGAAGTGAGCACAAGGACCCAGGCTGTGGTACTGGGGGCACTGGGTCCATCTGTATGCTGCAGTGGGTTTTAGGGGATGGTGTTCCTCATACTCAATTTTGACTCAGAAATCTTGGAGTCAATCCTGATTCATGCACAAACTGGAGCATCTATTGAGAAAGGTGACAGGGAGACCCAGGATTAAAAACCAAAGAATAAGAAGAATGATAGAGGGAACTGGAGATGTTTAGCTTGCATAAGGGTAGACATGAGGAGGCCGTGAATTCAGTCTTCCAGTATCTGAAGACATTTCCTTGGGGAGGGAGGTAGACTTCTGTGAGCTTCAAGGGACGGAAGTAAAATAGGAGAAAGAGGTTGGCTTAACATGAGTAAGAAGAAGAATATTGCTACTATTTATTAAGGATCACTGCTTGAGGCATGGGCAGACATCATTTTATTTAGTCTTTCCAACAATCCTACCAGTTGGTCATTTTGATCCTCCTTTTACAGATGAGGAACCCCGGACTCAAACAAGTTCAGTAACTTTCCCAAGGTTATCCAGCAAGTAAATGCTGGGGTGGGATTCAAACCAGGTTTGAGGCTGGGGCTGGTTATTTCTCCCGCTGTGGTTGTACCCAGGCCAAGGCTGAGTCCAGCCCATTCCCTTTCCACCATGCTGTGGAGCTTGTGTGTCAGTCCAGGTAGTGTCATCACCATTGTTTGACAGATAACAAGGGCTGGTTGTCCCTAAAAGTACTGATTATGGGATTTTGGTTTTAGGGGACGTTGGTGCTGGCCTAAGAAACTATAAGTTTTCTTTACCCCTGAAAGTTCATTATTTGATTTTCTCTTGTCTATTTTGAAAATACTGACTGATCTTGGTCTATATAATGTTGGTGCAAGGTTGGCAAAAGTGGTTTAATCCATCAATGGCAGAACCGTCTAGTGCTTTCTCTCTCATTTCATATCCAACCTAACATGAGGAACTCTGTCAAAAGCCCAGTGGATGTCAAAATCTACTGTTTCAAAAGCAGTGTGGAGCCCGGTGTGGTGGCATATGACTGCAATCCCAGTGACTCCTGAGACTGAGACAGGAGGATTGCAAGTAGAAGGCTAGCCTCAGCAATTTAGCCAGTTCCTAACCAACTTAGCAAGACCCTGTCTCAAAATAAAAAATAAAAAAGGACTGGGAATGTGGCTTAGTAGTGTATCGCCTCTGGGTTCAATCCCAGTATCAAAATCAAACAAACAAACATAGAAATAAACACCGCCCCCCAGTGTGGAGACACAACAGTACACTGGAGAGAAAATGGGGGCTTAACTAATCTCCAGGATATAAAAATAACTCAAAAAAACCCCTCCAAAACAACCAATCAATAAATGAGATAAGGAGCTGAAAAGACATTTCTCAGAAGAAGATATACAATTGATCAACAAATATATGAAAAAATGTTTAACATCTCTATTAATTAGAGAAATAAAAATCAAAACTACTCTAAGATTTCATTTCACACCAAACAGAATGGCAGTTATCAAAAATACAAACAACAGTAAGTGTTGGTGAGGATGTGGGGGAAAGGCACACTCATACATTGCTGATGGGACTGCAAATTGTTGCAACCAATATGGAAAGCATTATGGAGATTCCTTGGAAAAGAGAAGTTATGTAACAGATGATATAACTGGAATTTAAGTTATGTAACAGATTATATAACTGTCTCACTCCTTGGTTTATACCCAAAGGACTTAAAAATCAGCATACTATAGTAACGCAGCCACATCAATGTTTATAGCAGCTCAATTCACAATAGCTAAACTGTGGAACCAACCTAGATGCCCTTCAGTAGATGAATGGGTTAAGAAACTATGGTGTATATACACAATGGAATATTATTCAGCATTGAAAGAGAATAAAATTATGGCATTTTGCAGGTAAATGGATGGAGTTGAAGAATATCATGCTAAGCGAAGAAAGCCAATCCCAAAAAACCAAAGGCCAATTGTTCTCTCTGATAAGTGGAAGCTGATACATAATGGGGAGGGGCATGAAAAAAATGGAGGAACTTTAGATAGGGCAAAGGGGAGGGAGAGAAGGGGAGGTGGCATGGGAGCCGTAAAGATGGTGAATTTAGATGGACATCTTAACCCTAGGTATATGTATCACTGCACATATGGTGTGATGCTACATTGTGTACAACCAGGGAAATGAAAAGCTGTGCTGCAATTGCATACAATGAATCGAAATGCATTCTGCTGTCATATATACCTAATTAGAATAAATAAATAAATTAATTTTAAAAAAAGAGAAAATGGGTGCTTAAAGTTATATGGACTTGAGTTTAAATTCAAGTTATATCATCTGTTACATAACTTGAAAAAGCCACATCATTTCTCTGGGCTATTCTCCTTAATGAATTATGAACTCCCCTTTTCCCCTCCAACACTGATCATCTTTCCCCCACTTCTGAGCTGTCTAGACTTGTCCTGGTTTTACCTGGTTTCAGCAGGGCCTTCCATACTACAGTTCCACCTTTCTTGTTTTTGATTTGCAGCTTGATCCCTGACCCCAAGTGGCCAATGTAGAACTCAGAGAAAAGCTGAGGTTCTCTGGGGCTCCGATAGCAGAGCTCCAATTCCTGAGGAGACAAAGAGTTGCCATGTGAGAAGCCACTGTTCATCCTGCAAGTGAGGTCTTTCCTTACCTGATACCTTCCGGCCCGGTCCAATCCCATTAAGGATACTGATTATCTCTTACTGCAATCATTCTCGGTGGGGAATCACTCTGAATGACCCACGCCTTCCTTCCTGAAGCAAGAGGCTCTGATGGATCACTACATTTCATAGTGACTTGGGTGTTGTCCCGGTTCAGGAAGTTGAGGGTGTGTCTTCAGATGTGGGCTTGTCACCCATGGGGTTGACTTACACTCAACTATTCCTTTGTAATATTACCCCTTTGCCCTGTTTGGGATAGAATGTTCCATGAAATGCCCTTTGTGTGTCCCCTTCTCTTGCTTTGTCCGTCCCTCCTTCCTTCCTTCCTTCCTTCCTTCCTTCCTTCCTTCCTTCCTTCAGTACTGGGGATTAAACCCAGGGGCACTCTATCAATGATCTACATCCCCAGCCCTTTTTAAAAACCATTTTATTGTGAACTTGCAATCCTCCTGGATTATAAGCATGTACCACTATGCCTGGATATAATTGCTTTCTTTAGATTGCCCTCCTAGAGATAAGATTTATTGAGATGCTCAATCATAGAATTCTCCTGCTTCCTGACAATATCCAATCTAAAGTAAATCTGTTTCCTTAGAAATTTCCTCAAATTATTCAACTGAGGCCCAGATGCTATGTTAGTTTCTTTCTTTCTTTTTTTTAAGTTGTCAATGGACCTTTTATTTTATTTATTTATATGTGGTGCTGAGGATTGAACCCAGTGCCTCACACATGCCAGGCAAGCGCTCTACCACTGATCCACAACCCCAGCCCATATGGTAGTTTCTTTTCAACATTCTTTTACTGAAATGCCCTATGATTTTCCATGGTGTGTATTCTCCTGCTTCAATAAGTAATAAACCCAGAGTGTTTGATTACAGGTGTGTTCCTGGTGCATTTTGGCTGGAAGGCATTGATACCCTGTAGTCCAAATACTTCCCAGTGCCCTCAAGTTGAACCCCATCATCCTCCTCATCCTGAATGTGATCCTTTCTCCCTTAATTTTCTTTCTTTCAATCTTTGAAGCATTCTTATTCACCCTGAATCCCACTTGTTTTCTGCCCAGTCTCAATTTACCTAGTCCCTGGGAGAGCCCTGAGACCTGCCCCTATACACTCTCCTAAATATGACTTCTGACTCACTGAGGGGCAAACATCCAGATTGCTCACCTTGGGGATGATTTCCAGCTTCCTTGAAGCAGACACAGTATAGCGGGATCCCAGGTAAAGGGGGGTCACCGGGGGTGGCTTATGTATTCGCACAAATTGGAACTTCTTTTCTTCATCATCTATGGCCTGAGGGATATACAGAAAATTGGGTAAGGGAGATCTGCCCTACAGAATCTGGTCTGAATACGGTGAGAATGGTGTATGGGTATGTCAGCGGGTTTGGTTGGGGACCACACCATCTCTGCCTCCCTCTTCTGCAGAGTATTGTCACTAGATAGCCCCAAGCTTGGCCTCTCCTATGTTCAGGGTAGAAAAGAGGTCATTATGAGAGAAGAAGGGAGAATAGAGAAAGGAGACAATTTGGCTATCCTTTTGACTCTTAGAAACAGGTTGCAAATGGTTATCTAGAGGTGAGTAGTGGAGCAGTGAACACAGTTTGGAGGGACTTGAGTGTCAGAAGACTAGTCCACCCTGAGCAGAGGGTAAGATTATTCCCCATTAAGGTTCTTTCAAGAGTCCCATCCTTATTCCCAGTTGAGGATCCCTCTAGGAGTCTCTCTGGCTGCATCTCATGGTCAATGTCAGCCCACCCTGGCCCTATCTTTTTGGTTCTTAGCCTCACCTTCTGAATGGAGCAGTCACTAGGGATCAGGTAGAGGTGGAAGGAGGTGATCTCCTTGGGATGGATTTGATGGTACAGCAATGTGGTGGAGGTGATGGGGATGAAGCACAGGGCGGTGGGGATCATTCTCAGCAAGATTCCCATCGGGGAGAAGCTGGGGTCCTCCAGGACTGCATAGTGTGGCTCCACCCTGCTTGGCTTCTCCAGGAGCATCCCTTCCTCTTTAAAGTGGGCCACATGGAACAGGGAGATGTCCACATGCCCCTCTGTCAAAGAACGGATTTGAGAGGTGTGGATTCAGTGTCCTCACAAGGTCAGGCTTGGCTGAGGTAGAAGGATATCGGGGTTTTGGCTCAGAGATCATCCTCGGGAAAACCTAAAGCTGTGGTCTGAATGTTTGGGTCCTCCAAAATTCACACGTTTAGATCCTCACCCCCAAGGTGATGGCACCAGAAGTATTTGGGAGGTGAGGAGGTCATGAAAGTAGAACCTTCATGAATAGAATTAGCGCCCTTGTAAAAGAGACCCCAGGGATCCCTCTATCCTGGGAAGACACAACTAGAAGATGCTATCCAATGAAGAAGAGGGCCCTTGCTAGTCACTGAATCTAAGTGCACCTTGATCTTGGACTTCTTAGCCTCCAGATCTGTGAGAAACAAATTTATTTTTTATACACTATTGAGTGAATAATATTTTACTAGAGCAGCCCAAATGGACCAAGACACCCAGAAAAGGGAAGAGGGAGCATGTCTGGGCAGTGGGGGAAGGTGGCTTCCGTGGCCATGGGCAATACTGTCTCTAGGGTGAGAGTACCACAGGAACCCCAACCGCTGAGCTTCTAAACTCAGACACAGGTCCAGCTCCTGGCCCTGGAGATGGAACGGATACTGAAACTGTGGTTTCCTGGGCTGGTGTGGATTCTGTAACTCTGAATGTTGAGTGTTTTTGTTGTTGTTGATGATGATGATGATGATGATGATGATGATGACCTAGAACCACTCCTAACAGCCTACGACTCAGAAGACAACAGGCATTTCAAATAAGATGGAAGTGATCTCTTCTATACAAACAGCTGTTTGCCATTTAATTCCTGACTTGAGTTTAACCTGTAATGAATTAACCCACAACTTAAGTGCGTATTCTAAAGAAGAAATTTACATAATATATCACTCTTCTGTGGAGTGATGCTTGCAGGTTTGACTCTAGGCAGGTAGAGAGCAAAAAGGAGGATGTGGTGGGGGGGTAAATGGAGTGACCAAGGGCAGCCTATATTGTTTATCTGTTTGGCTACCACTCAGACTATTATTTTGGGGCCGGGTGCAGAAGTGCAGAGCCTGTAATCCCAGGGGCTCAGAAGGCAGAGACAAAGGATCATGAGTTTAAAGCCAGCCTCAGAAACGGCGAGGTGCTAAGCAACTCAGACCCTGTCTCTAAATAAAAATACAAAATAGGGCTGGGGATGTGGTTCTGTGGTTGAGGGTCCCTGAGTTCAATCCCTGGTTACCCCTCCCCCCAAACACACACACACACATACACACACAACCAACAAAAAACCCCTACTATTTTGGGAAGAACCCCTTTCTTTACTGTTGGGTGGGTATTGGCAGGAGATAAACTGAGACTCCCACCCAGGAAGCAGCTACTCCCTGGCAGCTATGACACAAGTATGTGACCAATGAGGACCTAGAGTCTAGAGGGATGAATTTCAGATGAAGAGATGGCTGAAAATAATTTTGGCAGTTGCAGTGGGGTCAAGAGTCCAGTGGTCCCATGGCAGGAGGATCCCACAGGGACTGTGACTGCAGTAGATATTGCTTTATATTTTCTTGGCGTGACCTTGGCTGTGTCCTTGGTTTCTTACCATCATTGGTTCACTGACTTTTCCCACTTCTTAGACTTGTCACATAACCTTTTGTTAAGAATATGGCTACTCAAGAATATTCTAATATATTCCTTTACTTCCTAAACAAATCAGAATTTGTTTCTTTGATTGTAACCTCTGACCACTTTCCCAGGTAGGGATGTTGAAGCCATAAGAGACAGCTCAAGTGATGAAGGCTGGACATGGGAGAGACACTGGCTTAGAGATCAAGAGTTTGGGCTCCATCCCTATATTGTCTAGCAACCACTGCAATGCAGGTGGCATCTGGGCAGCAAGCCATCCATCTAGCTGTACAAGGTCCTTAGTGAGGCATCAATCAGAACATTACCAAATGATATTAATTCTGGAAGGGGCCATGAGGACATTACTTAGGACCATGCACTTATTAATTGCATTTTTGGATGAAAAATAATGTCATAGTGGTGAACCTCTTAAAAAATTCAAGAATTCACCTACGAATTTCAGCAATCAAGCAACACAGCTATTATGATCATTGTTCCCTTTTCTGTTACAGTTGTTCCTTGCAGCAACACTTTTTCCACATAGCCATCCTAGTCCAGGTAGCTTTTTCTCACTCTGGTTTAAATTGTTGCAAGCATCTGTGGATCTTTCTCATAACCACAGCATGGGATCCCTGCCAGTGGATGCCTCTCTCTGTAATTCTCCATCTGCATCTGGTTGCAGTGTTGAGTTTGCTTCCAAGTTTTCACCATGATGAATAGTACTGCAGTGCACACATTTCTGCAGAGAGCTTTTCTATTTCCTTTGGGTAATTGACTTGGAATCAATCAGTACCAAAGGATGAGAAAAGGATATGAAAGCATATGGCCTTCCCCTGGTCTCCCAAATTGCTTTTCTAAGGGGTGGTACTGCTTGCTTGGCACTGTCATCAGTGACACTAGGTGAATGGGCTCACCTGGACCTCCATAGTACCAAAATGTCTGTAATCCTGGGAAGGAAGCCCTTTCCCCAAGGTCCCACAGCCAGCCACAGCCCTAGTGACAAATTCTGACATTCTGACCATAGTCTGTGGCACTTACAGATGCTCTAATTTTGACTGAATTCTGGAAGGTGCTCTGACTCTCCGACTTACTTTCTTGCTACGGTATCCTGAGAAGTTTTCTGGGATGCAGAACTTTCAGTGTTAAGATCAAGAAGGTCCTGGGCCATCTAAGATGATTTGGTCAATTCTCTTTAATACATATTTTGTCCCTTCCACAGACTGTAGCAGAATTACCTTCTCCCAACTTCCTGACCAACAGTGTATTTGTCTGATAGACTGGAGGGAGAAGATTGTGGTTTGAAGGGGAAGAAGCCTGAGGGATGACTGGGGCGAGTATCATTGGCAGGAAGACCAAGGCCTTCAGCCTGGAGCTGCCTTTGACTCGTCTCATTAGACATATTCAGAATAAGCCATCAGAGGTAAGAGTGTTTCTGTGGTAAGGCCTGGGGCCCAGGCTTTCTATTTACTTATGGATGCTCCATGGATGTAGTTGGGAACTGGGACACATAAACACTGCAGTGCTGGAGCTTGTGGTCCAACAAGGAAGATAGACAGTGAATAGATCATGTCTAAAGGATCACAAGTGCTCTGTCAGGTGAAGCCCCATGTTAGCCTCCTTTTCCCCAGCCTCATGCCCAGCAATTGTCTTGGTCACTGCTGCTCCCATTCTCCAGGTGGATCTTACTTCTTTGGGACCTGCCCTTGGGCCTGTGACCCGATGCCACCCTGGCCCTGTCCTTTGCTGAGAGTTGTCCACACCTTCCAGACTCAGGTGAGCTGTTGACTTTTCTGCTCAAAGAGGGACGATGGGATTCATATATAAAGACTGTCCATCAGAGCGGTTAAATGATAAGGACTGCCTGAACTTGACTCCTAGCAATGTAGCTCAGAGCAAATTATAAAACATCCCCATACGTCATCTGAAAAGCGCAACCAAGGACAGTCGACCTCCTATTGTGGTTATAAAGATTGAGTGAGTTTGTGTCTTAGGGTAGCACAGGCTTCCTTATTATCATGGAAATGCAGCTTGACCAATTATATCATCACTCGACTCTTGTGGTTCTTTCCTCAAACAACTTGGCTCAGTCCTCCTGGGAACCCTTGGGGTCTGGGAAGGAAAAAGTAGTAAGATCTTTTGAAGATGCATTTTGCTGAACCTGAGTAGATCAGGGGCTCTCTACTGCTGTACAATCAGAAAGTATTGGTCCCAGAGAGCCAATATGGGTCCCAGCAATCTAGTCTGGGTGAGCTCCTTGGATGGGTGGATAAAAGAAGTGAATACAGTAAACTTGAGGGAATTCGCTTTGCTAGAGGGCAGGCCATGTGGAGAACAGGGGTCTGTGTGCCCTGTTTATTTCATTTATTTATTTTGTTGGTACAAGGGATGAACCCAGGGATGCTTTACCACTGAGGTGCATCCCTAGCATTTTTATTTTTTGAGTCATGGCTTTGTTAAGTTGCTGAGGGTGGCTTTGAACTCATAATCCTCCTGCCTCAGCCTCCTGAGCTGCTGAGATTATAGGCATGCACTGCTGTGCCTAGCTTCATATCTTAAAGACTACTTATCTCTTGGAGCATGTTACATATACTTTTTCTATGTTCTATTTCTGATAATTTCAGTAACTGAAGCATTTAAAGGGCCGACTCTGGTACCTGAGGGTTCCTCTGGCTCTCACTTGTGGTAGTAGTTAATGATAGTGACATTTTTTTTTTTTTTTTTTACCATGAGGCTATAGTACTTGGAACTTCATTTGTAGGAAGTCTTTGGAAGTGACTGAGTACGGAAGACTTTGTGACTACTTCTCCTATTAGGAAGTCCCTCTTTCATGACTCCAGCTGTCCAGTGGAATTGGGCAATTCTCTCTTCTCCTTGCCTACAGATGTTGTAATGGCTTACCATTGTCGATAGGCCCTGGCTACTAAATATTCCCTGGCTACTAAATATTCACTTCGCCTTACTCTGACATAAACCTGTCTTTAAAAATCTCCTTGAAAATCTCAACTGAGCATCTCACGTGTTTCCTGCTGGGACTCTTGAGTGGTATAATCTCTGTAAAGTGGTACAATCTCTGTAAAGAACACTTAACATTAATATACTAGTTAATATTGTGATTGAGGGTTGATCATTTTCTATTTAGGAAAACTTTTAGGTAAGCTTAGGTAAAGATAATTTTAAGGCGGAGAGACATATACTTCAAAAAATGTATGTCCAGTCAAGAATGGAATGAGGGAAAACCTCAGTCTCTGCCTCTGTAACCTTACTCTCTGCCTTAGTAAGGAAGCCACAAGCTGCCTTCTCATCATCCATGATTCTATATTCTCAGGCCCATTGTTATCACCCTCCTCCTTAACCTGCCCTCATTTACCTTGGAGGGCCACAAAGTGAGGCAGGTACACAGCGGCCACAGCTCCCTGTTCAGCTTTGATGTCAAACAGAGGCCCTGCCACCATCCAGCTCTGCGGTGGGATAGTGTTGCCTAGGAACTGGTCCCATGCACAGAACTCAATCTCGATGGTCACTGCTCTTCTCACCACAAAGGCGAGACCCGTGTTGGACCAACAGTAGGAGCCAGCCATGGGGAAATGAACTCTAGGAAGAAGAGGGAGATGATTCTAAATGACACAAACTTCTCAAACACCTACTGGAAGCAGCCCTGGGGCAGGGGCTTGTGGACAGAGTGGAGCAGCCATAACCTCAGACTGTAAATAGGAATGCAAGACCCATCTCCTAGGGCTGTGAGTGATGAGTCATCTAATATGCCTCAGCATAGAGGCCTGGGAGCCCTTAGCTATTTCTATTACCATGACAACCATGATGAAATGAGCAAGTGTTCTCATTATTAAAGGACCTACCCACCAGTAGTTAATACAATCTACATACTGATATTAACGATAACCCTTGGAGCTAAAAACAATGCTTTTTTAGAGATCTTTAGTGATTTTCTCTTGGTTCTCCAGGTGGCACATGGTCGGGTAGACAGATGCCACTTTCTGTAAATGCAAGTTGGGAGTGACACTATCTCCCATCAGCTGAGAGAAATATACTTTGACAGTGTTTGGTGAGTGGTAATGTGTTATATAAGAGATCATGATTTTGGTTATAGGCATTTATGACTCATGAGACTTCAAATGCTTGAAAGGGCAGGGTTACCATATTCATCTTAGGGTTCCCCCTTTCCAGTAGGTAATTATCACATAGTATAGCTGTTAATACAATGGAAACACATAGATTAAAAGAGAGTTAAGGGACATAACCAAATATAACGAGCAGATCTTGTTTAGATCACCGGCAAGCATGCATTTTAGATAACCGAGCCAATTACAATACAGTCTGGGTGTTAGATGATATAAACTCATCTCAGCTTTGTTAGATGTCATAATGGCATGGTGGTTATAGAAGAAAAAGTATTTTTATTTTCTGGGTATGTCAAATGAAATACTTAAGGATAAAATAACCCAATGTCTTGAATTTAAAATATTGTAACAGGGGGCTGTGGTTGTAGCTCAGTGGTAGGTAGAGTGCTTGCCTAGCATGTGTGAGGCCCTGGGTTCGATTCTCAGCACCAAATATAAATAAATAAATAAAGGTCCATCAACAACTAATAAGATTGCTTTTCATGCACAAGGCCCTGGGTTCAATCCCCAGTACCACCAAAATAAAATAAAATAAAAAGCAACTAATAAGAATATTAAAAAAATAAAATATTGTAACAATAATGAAAAAGGATAAAAGAGAATAATTGAATTTGGCAAAATGGTGGCTGAAATTGGGTAATGGGATGTGGAAGTTCCTTGTACTATTTTTGTGTATGATTGAAACTTTTCATAATAAAACATATTTTTTTCCCCATAATAAAAAGCACAAAACCAGGATCTTAGTCCTGTCCCTTCCTGCTGATTTGGTAAGGGGAGAGTTCCCAGGGGGAATGGGGAAGAGGAGGCCAGCCTGAGACAGGCAGAGACCCCTCACTCACCGGTACAAGCTCTTCTCTTTGTCTACCATCTCAGTAGCCACAGGCCCTGTGGGGCCCCAGAAGTTATCTTCAATCCCCAGAGGCTCCATGTGCAAGTCCTCAGCAGAGGCATGAGAAGACAGATGGAAGGGTTCCACTTGTGCTACTTGTGGGGAGTTTTCCTCTGGAATAGGCAGGACAGTGGTCAGCTGTATGTTCTCTTGCCTGTTCTCCCCAGCCCCCTACAGCAGGCTTTCCTGGGGCTGTCTACTATCTGAGAATATCCCCCCACTGACCCTTGACCCAGCCTCTGTCCACCTCCCCTTTCCCACTGGATCAGATGTGTCACTCTGCTGGGCGCGGTGGGGCACGCTTGTAATCCCAGCAGCTCGGGAGGCTGAGATAGGAGGATCACAAGTTCAAAGCCAGCCTCAGCAACCATTAGGTGCTAAGCAACTCAGTGAGACCCTGTCTCTAAATAAAATACAAAATTGGGCTGGGAATGTGGCTCAGTGGCTGAGTGCCCCCTAGGTTCAATCTTTGGTACCAAAACAACAACAACAACAACAACAACAAAAATCCCAGAGGTGTCACTGTTTTCAGCATGCCCTAGGTAGACAGATCAAAAGATGGATGGGCAGTGATGGAGAGGTGATTCTTTGAACTCAGGAGCCCAGAATGGGGGACAAGGCTCTGCTTCAGAGTCTGATGCATGCCACAGACATTGGAGAGGGGCAGCAGCAGCCCCCAAATCTGGGAGAGGGGGAAACAGAAATTCATCCAGGTTCTTGCAAGAATATCTTGCATGAGGCAGGACCCTTCTAGATGGGGAACCCCATCCTACTCCAGAGTTAGGGAGATGGAGATCATCCCATATCTTACAGGTACCCACTCCATCATGATGCTCCCAGTCCAGTCCCTTCAAATACCTGATTGTGGTCTCTGCCGCTTGAGTGAGGACATGTTCTCACCCATCTGTCCTTCATCCGGGTCCCCAATAGGGATCATCACACTTGGCTTCCTGCTAGAGATGTTCATGCTCTCTCAGATCTTGGGGAAAGCTAGGGTTGTCTACATGACATCCCCACTTGAAATTCAACTTATCTAAATTCAAATCTCGTCCCATACTGCTTCTATAGCCCCTGTCTCAGTGAATGGTCTCCATCCACACAGGCATCCATGCTAGAATTGGGGCATCATCCTGACACCTTCCTCCCTGCTGTGGTTTGATGTGTCCCCAAAAGATCATGCATAAGAAAGTTAATCCCCTATGCAATGGTATTGGGAGGTGGGAGTAGTCTCTGGCCCTTCTGCCTTCTGCCATGGATGATGCAGAGAGAAGGGCCTTTCCAGATGCAAGTTTCTCCACCTTGGACTTCCCAGCCTTGAGAACTGTAAGAAACAATCTCTGTTCTTTATAAAGCACCAAGTCTCAGATATCCTGTTATGGCAGCACAAAAGAAAGTAAGACATTTGCCCACAGTTGACCACCTTGATAATACCTCCCAGTAGCTCTCCTTTCTCTTCTCTATTCTCTGCCTCCAGCATCTCCATCCTAGTCCCAGGGCCTTGCATCTGTGGCCGGAACCACTACAGCATCCCACCAAAGGTTTCCCTGCTTTTGCTCTGGGTCTCTCTCCGGCACATTTTCTGCACAGTAGCTGATATTATTAAAATATGAATTTGATGTATCATTTTACTGTGAAAGTCCTGTAATGTCTCTTTATTGCTTCTGGGGGAGGGGGCAGGGGAACGAGAAGTTCCTAAAATGGTCCAAAGGGCCTTGCTATGGCCCTTGTCTCTCTTCAACCCCATCTGGGCCATTTTCTCCCTACTCACTGATCTCTAGACAGGTGGCTCTCAAACTCTGTGTGCTTAAAAATGGAACGGAGCGTTTGTTCAAACAGATTCCATTGAGGGAAACTGGCTCCACCCCAGAGATTCCAATTCAGTAGGTCTGGAGAGGGGCCTGAGTATTTGCGTTTCTGAGAAGTTCCTCCGTGATGGGGAGGCTGCTGCTGCTGGTCTGTGGACAACATTTTGAGTGGCACTGTCCACACACCTGGCCTCCTGCTATTCCTCAAAGGAGCCAAGCTGTCTCCTGCTTCAGAGCCTCTGTCTGGAATCCTCTCCCTTCCCAATTCAGCTGACCTTGCCCCATCTTTCAGAACTTCCCTCAGCTCCTTGGACAAGATCAAACAGGCCCATTAGTGTGCTCACACCAACCCCAGGTGCAATTACACAGGCTTGTGGCAGGACTTGTACCTGTCTCTCTATTGGACTTGAGATAGAATAGAAGACATAAGAGATACAAAAGAGTCAAGAGATAGAAGACATGAAATATAGAAAGCAAAAGGGGACTTTCACTTTAATCTGAAAGCCTTGTGCTAAAGTTCCTCACACTTTCACATCCTAGGCCAGGATCCCTCCCAGGCCTGTTACTTCCCAAACCATTTTTTTTTTTCCCCCTGAGGCCTGTCACTCCCAAATTTCTGAGAAATCTCCAAATCTTTATTCACAATCTTAGTGTTACTGGAAATTCACTCAGGAAAATGTGCCATGTACTTTTAGAACAGATGGAGGAAAGGGAGATGTGATATTTTAAGTAATCTGTAACATAGGGAATGTTCCAAACATTATCTATTGATCAGATAATGCAGACAATGTCAAAGATCCTGAGAACAGCCAGACTACCATAAAAAAAAGTCATCTCCCCAAACCTTCCCAAGTCCATCCCTTACAAAGTTTGCTTTTTTTTTTTTTAAGAACACAAGATCCCCAAAGTGTTTTCTCACTTAAGATAGCCCACATTCTGTCTTGAATATGTACTCCTTGCTTTCATGAACAAATCTCTTCTTGTGCCTCTCTGACACATTAAAATTCTTTTTTTTCTGATGTATGTCAAGGACCTCATTATTCTGAGTTGAGGTCCAGGACCTCCTGTCCAGGACCTCCCTCACCCCTTCCAGTGATAGACTGAGCTCCTGGAGGTTGGACTGTGTCTCGTTTACTTTTGTGTCCTCAGACCCCCAAACAGTGCCTCATGTTCTTCTGATGAATGGATGACTCTGTGGCTTAAGCCTAGGAGCCCTTTTCTTTCCGTTAATGGTGAGGCACACAGCCTCCAGGAACTTGAGGACAGAAGGATTTCACAGTTAGGTGCTGAAATGTGCCAAACTAAGAGAACATGGGGGCTACAGTGCATTCCCTGGGGTGGAGGATGGACTCTCTTGCTCTGAGGTGCTCAGTCAAGTCCAGGGGATGGGTACAGTGTGGGTGGGTGGTGGGGTGGTGGTGGGGAGGGGGTGGGGGTGGTGATGGTGGTGGTGATAGGGGAGATGTGATGGTGGTCTTTCCTCCAAAGGTTTCTCGGTATCTTTGTCTTTGTCTCCCCCTTATGGTCATTGTTTTCACTGATCCAAATCTCCAGTCTCAGTGGCCATTCCTTATCTGTTTGTCTTTCCCACCACCCCAAGACCCTTTGTCCACCTCTTAGTTCTGGACCTGGGGGGCAAGGGTTCAGCCCTGTGGCCTGGGTGGGTCAGAGGGAGACCTGGTCCACCCCTTACCATCTGCTGGAGATGAGCAGCCTGGGTATCTCTTCTTCCAGGGCCTTCAGCTCCTCCCTCACCTGGTCACTCAAAGGGATGTAGTCCAGCCTGCAAGCACAGGGGCGGGGTCTGATTCTTCTGGGATTCTCCATGTGATCCTAAGTTCCTCAAAGACCCAGCTCCTGGGTTCTACCACCTGCTAAAGGAATCTGCCACAGGTTCCCTGGGAATCAGGCTCTGAGTTGGAGGTAGCGTGAGGGGGTTTATTAGGGAGTGTTCTTGGGCCAACACCAGGACAAGGGGAGGGAGGGCAGCAGAACTGGGCAGGGGTGGAAACTGCTGTGATATAGTCTAAATGGCAGCCTTGGCTAGCTCACGGGGGTTTCTGAAGCCAGGATGAAATGATACTTTGGAACTGGAATGAGGGACTGGGAGTTTACACTCCAACATGGGTCAGTCATTGGATGTAGGCTATCCCAGGAAGGGGATGTTCTTGGGTGAGGTGGCGCTCATTGGCCCAGGACATCCCTGTCGCCAGCTGCCATCTGCATCTCCAGTGGTGGAGGGATACGTCTTCATTCCTGAAGGGACTCTGGGCTACATTTCACAGTGTCCACCACAGAATGGCTATTCAGAGTGACTACCTAGGGCCTAGGTCTTGGGTTTCCTTCCCAGAGGTTGGAAGGACAGAGTCCTGGGGTTTCTGTTGTATTTGAGGTAGTTACTCTCTTCTCTGGGCCTCTGTGTCCTCAATCTACAACCTGGGATTGGTCACTCCTGCTTTGCTCATCGTGAGGCAGGGTGAAAAGAGCCTACATCTGCAAAAGACTATGCATTGTCACCGTTACTGATGTTGAGCTGTTTTTGGGGGGAAGAAGATGGAGCTCTTGAAGTGAAGCTTGTCCCTGTTCACCACGCCCTGGGCTCCAAGAGGGAGGATGCAGAAGCCATCTCAGAATTTCAGGGAGCAAGATCTGAATCCAGATCTACCCACAGCATCAGCTCTGGAGAGACTTCTGAAAGAGCTCTGTGGGGAACCAAGGCACTAGCCCCCAGGGTAGAGTTCCCCTGGTTGTAAATGGCCAGTTTTAACCACAGGAGATCCTGAATGTAAGTTCTTCATTCTCATTATCTTGCCCAACTACTCCTTTAGGTTTGGGAGTCAAGGCAGAAGGCCTGGCTGAAGAAAGCCTGAAGGTACAGGCTTTCTGGACCCCTCCTGAGAGCCAGATAGAACCAGGTGGCTCTAAACCTCTAAACCATGTTCTCTGAGCACATGGCCCTGGCAGGGAGCTGTGGAGAAGTGTTCTGCTAGAAATGGTCTAGGGGCTGTGTTCAGAGAGGTAGAAGAAAGAGGAAATGGTGGAAAGTGTGGTGGTGGCTTCTTGGAGAAGGGCAGGTATCTCCACGGCTGCAGGATGGGGACTTTGCTGGCTTGCATGACCTTATAGGGCTGGGACTCACTTCATTTCAGCTACGTAGGGCCTGCCTGGCCCTCCCTCCAGGGCTCAAGTCCCTTTTTGTTCCAGAGCCTTTCCTCATACTGTGCCTTTGCTCTTTTTTGGCCCAGTCAACTCCTATTTCTCCTTCAGGTCTCAGAGAAGCCCTCCCTGGCCCTTCAATTCAACTCCACCCTCTCCCAGCATTGTACTCTCTTAATACTCCATACTTGTACCTCATAGCACTCAACAGAGCTTGTAAATACACATTGGTGTCTTGACAGGTGGTCAATGACACTCTCTTTACCATTGGAGTGTACGCTTTGGGAGCGTACATTTCTGTTTGCTCATTATTGTATCCCTAGGGCCTGGGCAGTGCCTGACACATGGGAAGCCTGCCAGGCATTGGTGTATGAGTAAATAATGGATGAAGTACTACCCTGGAATGAGGTGAACATGGGAGAGACCCTTAGAACATGCAGTCTCTCCAATAATTATCATGTGATCATGCTCAATTCTCTTCCTGGTACCATCTTTGTTTTTATATGCAGTTCATTATAACCCAAAAGGTGGGCATGATATTTCCATTACATAGATAAAGAAACCAAGTTTTAGGTGAGATAATGACTTGTCCAACTCACACAGTATGAGTGGCACAGATGACAAGGAGCCCAGGCCACCTGGGCTATGCATTTATTCATTTTCCTTCCCTTGTCCCATCTCTCAGCACCCCACCTCTACCCCTGTCCCTGACCAGAAAGGACCCACAGGGCTCTTACCACAGGAGTGTGAGTTGGCAGGCTGGATGCTTGAGCCCCTTGTAGAGCAGCCTCACTCCATGGTCGCCCAGGTCATTCTGTTGCAGGTCTAGCTCCAACAGTCTGGGGCTGACGCTGAGTGCAGAGGCCAGGTCCTGGCAGCAGCTGGAAGTGAGGCCACAGCTGACCAGTCTGCCGGAGAGATGCACACGGACCACTGGTCATTGTCCTGAGGACTCATTCCTTTGGGTAACTGGGGTCTGGTCTTTTTTTCTAATTATTGTGGCCCTGTGGTGTTCCCAAGTGACGTTAAAGGAACATAAAGACCTTCCTGACTTGTGGTAATCTGGGAGGTTTTAATTTTCCTTTCAGGAAAATTAATCATTAAATTATTAAATTTAATTTGCAATCCAGGAGTCATTCAGGATGCAGGCCCACCTCCCTTTTATGCTCCTGTGGGAGTCACATGAAATCTGCCCATGCACTGTATCCACCTTGTATGAACAATTTACTCAACGTCCCATTGGTGTGTCTGGGTTTAGTTGTTAACCACATTGGCTTGGCCAAATACTCAAAGTCAGTGGACACAGGATGCTCTGGTGGGTTTCAATATTAAGGGGATCCACAGTCTAGGAGAAAAACTACTGAGTTTCTAATATATGAACAGAAGTTGAGGGGGATATGATAGGTTCTACTGGAATCGAGGGCCTTTCCTGTATTCTCCAGTACATATGGGTAAATATTGGGTACATATGCTGGCCCAAGCCAGAGCCATGTCTGACATGCTGCATGCTGCTCTGAGCAGTGCTAAGCTCTAATGCCTTGTCTTATCTGTGTGGATAACTCTGTATCTCTTATAGTTGAGCTGCAGGTCAAATGGAACGGACATAGAGATCCATTGGTCTGCTGCTTCTGGGCCTGAAGAAGGGCTCATATTCCATGATGTCCGGGAAAACCTGATTCTTACTGTTCATGGCCATCTTCTTCATAGGGAGAGGATGGAATGGCTCATCTAGGAGAAGCAAGGATGGAGTGGAAGGATGGTTTTACTCTGTTTTTCCAAATAAAGCCCCCTTTCCCCCTTGTAGAAGTGGGGTAGCTATAGACATTCACTGAGAAGGGGCTGGTGCTGGGTGCTTGGAATTGAGGCTTATGTGTCCTATTTAATTTTGGTAAACAATACCCATCCCCAGCTATTTGATACCAGGGATTGAACCCAGGGGTGCTTAATTGCTGAGCCACATTCCCAGATCTTTTTCATTTTTTATTTAGAGACAAAGTCTCACTATGTTGATTAGGGTCTTGCTAAGTTGTTGAGGCTGGCTTTGAACTTGTGATCCTCCAGCTTCAGCCTCCTGAGTCGCTGGGATTACAGATGTGTGCCACTGTGCTTAGCTTCAACAATGTTCCCCTTAATTAGTACATCCTTTTTAGAAGGCAAAATTAGCAGTACATATAGTCTTTACCCAGAAATTCTCAGAGTTTAGTCTACAGATTATACACTGTGTCTCAGGATACATAGAGGAGGATATTAATCGCAGCTCTGTTTATGGTGATAAAGATTAGCGATAACCCAGATGCCTAAGGAAGTGATTAAAAAACTAATGGTGAATTTGGGTAGTGAAATTCTGTGCTGCCATTAAAAAGAATGAAGCAACTATATGTACTGATGTGGGACCATCTCTAAGATCTGCTTTTAATGATGAGTCAAGGTTCAGAAGAGCATTTGGGACCTTTTCTACAGGAAGAGACTGTGCATGTGCAATATGTATATATAGGCTTTCTTTAGGTAATTGCTGTCTAGAGCTCCTCTGCTCTTGGTGTCTTAGTTCAACTTCTGCTGCCCTCGGCTTCCACAACTCGATCTGCTCTGCTCACAGCAGAACACTCAGGACTTATTTGCAAACCAACCTGGTAGCATGTCACTTAGTCCTTAAAGGGTCTTGGTGAAGAGGGGGCACTTGGAAAGTGGACCACCAGGCTTTGATGTCAGACCCAGATTCAAAACCCAGTGCTACTGCTTCCCACTTATGCAGCCTTATAAAAATAATTTAACCTTTGACCCATTTTGTCTTTTGTAGATGTAGTAAGGATAAAATATTACCCTAGCCTTCTAGGGATGGGTGATCCCTGGTGTTAGAAGGAGACCCCAGTGGCTCCCCTTTCCATCCTCCCATCCCATCTACCTCTTTGCTCAGGATTATTGAGTAGCAGAACAGGCAACAGCACCGTGAAGCAGAAGATTTGTCCTTGGGAAGGTCAAATGCAAGTAGGACCAGAGATGTGAACAAACATCTCTTGGGGCTCAGGCAGAAGCCAAAAGGAGACCTGATGGCAACTGTGAGACCTGAGTGCATGTGTGTGTGTGATTTTGTGCATTGGTGGGGGGGGGGCTCCAGAGAGACTAGGGAGACATGAGCAATCCACTCTTGTGCTATTACCATCATCCTTTGTAGTAGATTGTGAACTGGCCACATAAGTTCTCTCCTGGTGCCCACCTTGCACCTGTGCCCCATGGTAGTGTCCTTCCATCAAGAACTAGAGTCTTTTTTTCCTCCCCTAGAATCTGGGCTTGGATATCAGGAGATCTTCTTTTACCAATGGGACAATAGCAAAGGTGACTAAGATAGGTGTTTGAGAAGGGCTCGTACACTGGGACTTGGCTTCTCTTGTTGCATGTGGAGCCCTGAGGTCACCCGCCACCCCACCTCAGCCCAGGTGTGGGTGAGCATCCTCCTGAGCCTTCACAGAACATTGAGTTTCTGCAAGCTCCTCCACATCCCACGAAGCAGGTCCCCCCTTTCTCTGCCATTTTTCTTAATCTGCCACATGGTCAGCTTCTTTCTCCACTGTCCCCATGTCCACCCTCACCAGGCAATATCTCTCAAAGAGGAATACTTACCGCAATCGCTGTAGCTTGCAATACCTCTGACTCAACCTCTGGAAAAGGTGCTGGGCTCCAGCATCTGTTAGCAAGTTGAAGTTCAGCTCCAGCTCAGTCAGGGTCTCGCTGGTGCTCAGCCCTATGGCAAGGTCTTTGCAGCTTTCAGCGGTGAGACCACAGCTGGCCAACCTGCAGGAGACACACACATCCATGACCTCAAGTTTATCATCTTGTGGTTCAATGTATACCCACAAACAACCATGGAGCACCTACTGGGGCCACACTTGTGGTCCAGGTGGAGGCTGATAAGACCTCTTATCTCAGGTCCCCAGAAATGCACATGCTATGGTGGGGATGGACTTAGAAACAAATAGCAATAGGTCAGTTTTTGATCAGAACTCTACAGTGCTTTTACTCAGAGTAAAATTCAAGGTTCTTATCCTGGTCACCAGGATCCATCCTGATGATCTGGATCTTTGTCATCTCTGTCCCCATCTCTTTTAGCTCCATTGTTTCTAAACTTCTCCCTGTTTCTTAAATACACCAGAGCCTTTGCATCTGCTCCTTCTTCTGCCTGGAGTAATCTGGAACAAACCAGTACCTCATGATTCATTCCTTTACAAGCTTCAGGTCTTTGCTCAATGGTAAGTCACCTTGATGAAGTCTTGCTCACCACTCTGCCTATTCATTGATGAAGTCTTGCTCACCACTCTGCCTATTCAAGATTATACATGCACCCCCAGACTCCCCACAACTTTATTCTGCTTTGCTTTTTCTACAGCCCTTATCACACACAATGCATTTTATTTGCTATTTGACTTTGTGTTCCTTCCTCTTCATAATATAAAATCCATGTGTTTTGTCCATTTTTGTCCATTTTCCTCAACCCAGTGAAATGCACTCCCACCCCTGGGTTAGTGCATTTCTTAAGGCTGTAGATGAATGCACAGAATAGCATCAAAAAAGGGATAAGTCAAGGTCACTGAAGGCAGAGAAATGAGTGATTGAGAAAAGAAGGAGGATGAAGGTGTGCCTGGAATGGGTGGCTCCCTAAGGTGAGGGTGGTTGTGGGGGGCACTCCTGGATGGCAGGGTGGATGTGAAATCACAGTACATTTGTTGTTTAATCACGTTGGCATACAGATTAAGTTTGAGGATACCAAGATAGTGGTAAGTCTCGACTGTCATTATAAGATGTTTGGACTTTATTCAGTGGGCACTGATGAGCCTGTGAAAGTTCTTGAGGACAGTTGTGATTTTTGTATTACTTTGGAAAGATCCCTGACAGCCAGTGGAGGGTGATAGGTGGGGCAATGCAAGAAGCTGGTGGTATGATGGGAGAATGAGCACCTGGGTCAGAGTCAAGGCTATGGGGAGATGTTTCTGGGAGACTAGATGACACTTAGTGACTCTTTAGATTTTGGGACCAGGGTTGGATATGGAGTTGAAGCTACTGCCACTTACTGAGAAAGCAGATGAGAGAGGAGACAGGGTCAACTTCTCAGGTCCACAACTAAGTGTACTTGTCACATAGTGCCAAGTGCTTAGGAGGGCCCATGATTGGGGTTTAATTCTTGGTGGATTTTAAAATATGCTTATCTTTGAATTTATGTTTTGGAAGCAAAGCTTGATGGGATAACAGAATCTTGGCTTATATATGCTCTTATCTCAAGTCAGTTCTCTCCTTCCCTGAGCTAGAAGAGTTCTTGGCTTCCTACTTCCTTGCCTCCTGGTGTCACAGGGTATCAGCTAGCCTTTTCCTCAACCCAGTGACCACTGTTGTCCACTGTCTCCAGTGTGGGACTGGATCAGGAATGGGGAGGATAAGGGTGGTGCACTTAGAACCATGGCTCATTTGGTAATTTGGTGAGAACAAGACTCACCCACTAATGATCTGGATACTGCATGCATCCTGGCAATACCCTGGTGGTGGTGGTGGGGTTCTCCCATCTGCTGTGGATTGGGTAGTAGAACCATGGGCACATACATGCTCTCTGGCTTGAGTTTTGCGCCCACTCTGGGACAAGGTACATGGGTCTGGTGACTGCTGGGAGGGGAAACCTGGCATTTGGTGGGCTGTGTGCACATAAGTTGTGGGTGGGATCTCAAGGAGCCACTTTTGTGGTCCTCTTCATCTGCAGGGATTCTCCTTCTTCAAATCTCAACCTCTCCCCAGACCACCAAGGACATCAGGCCTCAGGCTTCATTGAAGAGGCTGAGGTTATCTGGCTAGGGGTGAAAGAGTGGACTGTATAAGGGCTCTGGAGCCAGAGAGACATTGGTTTAGGTCTCACTTTGTCAGTCATCAGTAGAAGACTATGGGCAGATTTTATTCTGTTTGAGTTTCACTACTTACCTATAACATGGATTTGCTAACTCTACTGTGCAAGGTGGTTATAAAGATCTGAGAAGATAGTGTGTGCTGTGTGTTTAGGACAGTGCCTGGCAGTGTTTAAAGGATGCTGCTGTGGGACCTGAAACCCTCAGTGTCCCTCAACCTCTCTTCCTCAGCTGCCATGTTTCCACACAGTCTGTCTCTGTCCCTTTGTTCCAGAGAAGCCCAAGGCTCCTCCTTCAGGTGTCTTTGATCCTATGTCCTTCTGCCCTCCTTCTGGCTTTGCTCTTTCTAGATCTCTGAGTTCTCCATCCTCTTCTCTTACAACTTCTCCTATGTTTATGTAATATGCTCTTATGTAATGCACTTTACATGAAAGTGCATTAAAGAAAAATCTCAGAATTCTTGACTCTAGCCCATTCAATGTATTTCAAGAAAAATCCAAAAGTGACATAAATGACATAATCCTATATTTAGAAGAACCAAAAAAGGCTGTGTGCAGTGGCACACACCTGTAATTTCAGTGGCTAGGGAAGCTGAGGCAGGAGGATCATGAGTTCAAAGCTAGCCTCAGCAACTTAGTGAGTCCTTAAGCAACTCAGTGAGACCCTTTTTTCTAATGAAAATATAAAAAGGGCTGGGGTTGTGACTCAGTGGTTAAACACCTCTGGGTTCAATCCCTTGTTCCAAAAAGCAAACAAAAAACCCTCAAAAAATTCTACCAGAAGACTTGTAGAGTTGATAAACAAATTTAGCAAAGCAGCAGATACAAGAGATGTATACATAAATATATTGCTTTCCTCAACTGCGATAATGAATCAGCTGAAAAAGAAATTAGGAAAACTATATCCCATTCCCAATAATCTTAGAAAATACCTGGGAATAAATCTAACCAAGAAGGTCAAAGACCTCTATAATGAAAACTACAGAATACGAAGAAAGAAGCTGAAGAGTACCTTAGAATATGAAAAGAACTCCCATGTTCTTCTTGGATGGGCAGAATTAATATTATCAAAATTGTCATACTAAAAGTCTGATACTTTTGTCAACAAAAGCATTATCAGATTCAATGCAAATCCTATTAAAATACCAATGATATTCTTTACAAAACCAGAAAAAAAATTCATCTGGAAGAATAGCTAAAGCAATTCGACCCAGAATAGTTAAAGCAATTCTGAGCAAGGATAGTGATGCTGGAGGCATCACAATATTGAACCTCAAATTATACCAGAGAGCTATAGTAACCAAAACAGCATGGTATTGGTGCCAAAAAAGACATGAAGACCAACGGAATAGAGTAGAGAACACACAGAGAGAAATCCATATACATATAGTCATCTGACACTCAACAAAGGTGTGGAAAACATATGTTGGAGAAAAGATAGCCTGTTAACAAATGATGCTGGGAAAAATGGATATCCATATGTAGGAGAATGAAACTTGATCCCTATCTCTCATGCTGCTCAAAAGCCAACTCAAAGTGAATCAGGGAATTAGACAAGAAACTGCAACTGCTAGAAAAAAAAAATGCAGGCTTAACACTCCAACGTATTGGCACAGGCATTGACTTCCGTAACATCACTTCTAAAGTGCAAGAAAGAAAACCAAGAATCAAGTGGGATGGCATCAAATTAACCAGCTTCTGCATAGCAGAGGAAACAAGAGGGTGCAGACAGAACCTCCAAGAATGGGAGAAGATCTTTGCTACCTGCTCCTTAGCTAGGGGATTAATATCCAGAATATATGAAGAACTCAAAAACTTTTATACCAAACAACAACACCAACCACAACAACCACCATAAAACCCTCACCAAATCATCCAATTAATAAATGGGCTAAAGAACTAAATAGATAAATTTTTAAAAGAAGAAACACAAATGGCCAACAAATATATGAAAAAATGTACAATATCTCTAGAAATCAGGGAAATGCAAATAAAAAGTGCATTGATATTTCATCTCACTCCAGTCAGAATGGCAATTATCAAGAATACAGATAATAATAAATGTTGGGTAATGTGTGGGAGGAAGGTACACTTATGTATTGTTGGTTGGACTGAGTATTAGTATAAATACTCTGGAAAGCAGTATATATTTCTCAAAAAAAAAAAAAACCTGCAAATGAAACCACAATATGACTCAGCTATCCCATCCTTTGGTATATATCCAAAAGATCTAAAGTCAGCATATTATAGGGACGTAGCCACATCAGTGTTTACGACAGTGTAATTCATAATAGTCAAGCTATGGAACCAGCCTAGGTGCCCATCAAGAGATGAATGGATAAAGAAAATATGGTACATATACATAATGGAGTTTTACTCAGCCATAAAGAAGAACGAAATTATGTCATTTGCTGGTGAATGGATGGAACTGGAGAACATCATGCTAAGCGAAACAAGCCAGACCCAGAAAGTTAAGGGTCGAATGTTTTCTCTCATTTGTGGCAGTTAGATCAAAGTAAGGGGGAATAAAGGAGGAGAGAATGCCATGAAAATAGGAAGAGAAATTTGTGAGGTAGAGGACAGGGATTGATGGGGAGGGAAGAGGGACAGGAAAAGGGAGGAGTGGTGGAATGAATCTGACCAAACATTCCTAAATACATATATGAATATACCATAGTGAATTTCACCTTTATGTATATCCGTAATGCACTTATTTAAAATACATAGCTTGGTGTGGTGGTGCATGCCTATAATCCCAGGGGCTTGGGAGGCTGAAGCAGGAGGATCACAAGTTCAAAGCCAGTCTCAACAACTTAGCAAGGCCCTAAGAAACTCAGTGAGACCCTGTCTCTAAATAAAATACAAAATAGGGCTGGGGATGTGGCTCAGCGGTTGAGCGCCCCTGAGTTCAATCTCTGGTACTCCCCCAAACAGATTATAAATAGATAGAATAAAGATCAATAGTATAGAGGAAAGGGAGCAGGGGAAGGAAGGAGAGAAGTAAAAGGGAAGGGTAAATGGGAAGCACTGGGGACTGAATTGGAGCAAATTACATTCCATGCTTATATAATGATGTCAAAATGAACCCCAAGAGTGACATAAGCCAGAATAGAAGAACACTGCATGATCTCACTTGTTGGTTAAAAAGAAAAAAAAAAAATACACAAAAAAAGTAGAATGGAGGTTCCATGGAGAGGTGGGAGAGAAATACTATTCCCTCTGCCTGGGATATTTTCCCTCCGGTTTCACTTAGTCAAATCCTCTGTGTTTTTTAGATTTTCTTCCAGATACTTCCTCAAGGAAGTTTTCTCCATTAGAGCCTTTATCTGGGCCTGTTGTCACTTGTCTGTTAGCTGTGGTCTTTAATGCCAGTCTCTCACAAACTGCGGGAAAAGATTTTGTGTGCATGCGTTTCCCATAGTAGCACAGGCGTTTGTCACAGTGCACGGTCAGAGGGGATCAATGGGTATGTGATAAATACAAAGACGAGTCTCTCATCCTAAGACTCAGCCTTTGCCTCCCAATCTCGCACCCCTCACTGCTTCATTGGACACCCCAGGCCAGACTTACCTCAAGGTCTGCAGGTAGCACAGAGGTTGTCTCAGGGTCTTACGAAGATTCTGCACTGCAGAGTGACTTAGCGAATTTCCACTAAGGTCCAGCTCCCTCAGGCCTCCACTGACCCTGAGAGTAGAGAAGAGAACCTGCCAGCTGTTGTCGGTGATGGGGACCCATCTGGACCTGAGGGAGACAGAGAGGAACAGGGGAGACGTGACCCAGATGTGCAGAGTCTAGGTGCACAGCACTGCACAACAGGGAGGGGTTCTGTCCTCCTGAGCACCAGGCCTCAATGGGGAGTGCCATTGCCAGGACTGACCCACGTTTCCACCTGCTCCTGCCAACCTGGTTAGGTGCCCTCCTCTGTGTGGTACCTCATTCTACAACCCTTACCAATAGTATACCGATGTGCTCATCCTCTCCATCTGTTTCTGTCTGAGCCTGGGAGTTCCCTGAGTGCAGGGGCAGATAGTTGGTATCTCTTTTTATCTGTAGGACTCAGCATAGCCCCTGACATAGAGGAGGAGCTTGGAAATTTGGACAGCCTTCCTCCCATCCATGAAGAAAGACATACCTGTCTTTGGCACAGAATTTTGGAGACCCAGTGGCTAGAAAGGAAATGGGAACAGAGTCCAGGAGAGACGGTTTGAGGATGATTTTGTGATGGGATGTTGGATATGATTAGATATACTACTCTCCATGTTGGTTTTCATGGGCCCCTGTACTTTCTAAGGACAGCAAGACCTTGGTGAAGTTCCACAGGAAAGAGATGGCAAAGGGAATGTCCTAGGAGAGAATATTTGCAACCCATATGGGAGAGGATGATGAGTTTCACATGAGTGTTAGAGTAGACTCTGCCTTATTTGACTTCCACCCATGTACTTTCTCCATTTTCACCCAATACTTTAAAGATCTCACTTGCTTCTGGGGTGTTTTGGTTGGATATGAGCTGTCCCTCCAAAACTCCTGTTAATGCAGGAATATTCAGAGGTGAAATGATTGAATTGTGAGAGCTGTAGTCTTATCAGTCCAATAGACTAGGTGGTAACTATAGGCAGGTGGGGCATGACTGGAGGAGGTAGGTCACTGGGGTTGTGCCCTAGAAAGGTCCACCTTCCCTGTGACCTCTTTCCCCTCCCTCTCTTTGCTTCCTGACCCTGTCTTGAGTTCAGAAGCTTTCCTCCCCTGGGCCCTTCCCCCATAATGTGTTGTTCACCTTAAGCCCAGAGCAATGGAGTTGGCCATCTATGGACTGAGACCTCTGAAATCATGAGCCATAAGTAAACTTTTCCTCCTCTAACTTGTACTTGTTGGGTGTTTGGGTCACAGAGATGCAAAAGCTTACTGAAGCACAGGGCTTCAACTGCTCAAGCCCTATTCCATGTTTCAGAGTGACATTTCTGTGTTCTTGCCAGATATCTCTATCACCACACTCCAGTAACTCTTCCACCCACCATAGTCCAGTCTTAACTCATCTTTCCCCTGAAGAGATGGGGGGAAGATCTCAGGGCCAATGTCATTGTCATGGGAAGGGAGAGGGAGGTGTGCTTGAAGCAGTTGAAAGAGAAATTTATCATTTCTTGGAGAGACAGCATATCAAGAGAGAGAGAGAGGAGCAGAGGCAGGTGGATTGCTTGATTCTTGGAGAAGGTAGAGGCAATGGGAAGGTCAGCATGAAGGTGGAAATGTGTTCAGCAGAGAAAATGGGTGGTTTTCACAGAAGCAAGAGGAGAGGTGGAACAAGGCAGGGCCCCATCCCATGGTCAATCATGCAGAAGTTTTTTTTTTTTTTTTTTTTTTTTTGTACTGAGGGATTAAACTCAGGGTGCTTTACCACTGAGCCACATCCCCAGCCCTTGAGACAGAGCCTCACTAAGTTGCAGAGGCTGGCTTTGAACCTGCTATCCTCCTGCTTCAACCTCCTGAGCCACTGGGATTACAGGCATGCATCACTGTGCCCAGTCATGCAGAGGATCTTAAGTAGGAAGAGAAGGGTGGTTGGATGGGGCAGTTAGAAATCATGGTGACATCATCCTTTGGCCACTGGGGCTGAGCGTGAGTGTCTCCAGTGCTCAGGAAGTGTGTGGGAGCTGATGAGAGGAGAGGTCAGGATACTCACAGAACAACTCCAGGGGGTCTCCATCCTTGTCCCTTCTGTGGGCCCTCATTCAGCTGAAGCCTCTTCACATGACTGCAGAATTTAATGCAGAAAATGAACACCAGAAGCTCCATGTCTGTCTGGACATACATCCTTGTTCTTTGGAAACTGTCCATGGCCTGCATTAGGAATTCCTCATCCTGAGTCTCATACAAACAATGGAGAAACTCCAGAGAGTGTGGCTGTCCTGGTGGGGATTTGGCCTCCACCCATTGCAGCAGCTCCCATTTCCTTTCCGGAGACAACTGGAAGGTGAAGGATTTCTCCGTTGCTCTTGACCAGTGATCACTTAAGAGGCCGAACAGGAAGCGCACGGTTGGTGCCCCAAAGAGGTTGTTCCTTCCATACACATCTAGCAGCTCTTCCATACCTCCAAGGCCATCAGGACTTTGGCTTCTTTCCTCCTTATCCCTCAAGGCGTAGGACATCGCTGCAAAGAACTCCTGGAAACAGAGATGAATGAAGCTATAGGTCAGGGAGTCAGGGCCCTTGCGGAGAACACCCCTCTTCAAGAAAATGGTGATGATGGTTTCATTTAACTCGTGCTTCCTGAGGTCGCCTGCACTGAACACAGTCTTTCTTTGCCAGAGGCCTTCAGCAGCCAAAGAGCAGAAGTCCTTGAGCTGTGTCCCTAGGTGTGGATCTGGAAAGGCCTGGAAAAGGTAGTGCATACACAGGCTTGTGAGGGTCTGAATGGTGGGTGGGAGTACTTTCCCCAACTCCATGTTCCCCTTCAGGTAAGTGCAGACCATCCAGGACACCAAGGGCATGAGACACAACGTCAAGAGCTCAGGGTTTGATTCCAGCATAGTAAAGGCTCTGTTTGCTTGGCTTTCATCTGTTTTGAAATATTTGTAGAAATATTCTTTCCTGCCAGACTCAGAGAAGCCCAGGACTTCTACCCAACGTGGTTGCTTCAAAGAAGGAATGAGTTTCTGCAGATCTGTGGTCCGAGATGTGACCAGCAAGGAGGCCTCAGGGAGTATGGCTTTCCCCAACAAACCGCCCAGGAGTGCATGCACAGGCTGTGACTGGCTCCAGTGCACACAGAGCTCAGGACTCTGATTCTCCAAGACCCATTTTGGCTCATCGATACCATCCAGGATGAAGAGCAATTGCTGTGGCTGAGACAGGATCCGCCTGATGGGCGCTGTAGAGGCTGTCCCATCTTCTGAGATGAGCTCAGCCAGACTCACCAACTTGCATTGGGCCAGCTCTCTGCAGCTGAAGTAGAAGATGTGCTGGAAGCGGTCTCTGTACAGCTGGCCTTCTTCCCAGGCTCCCTTCACCTGCCTGGCCAGTGTTGACTTTCCAATTCCAGGAGCCCCATGCAGTATGACAATATGAGGTTCTTTCTGGAAACCTGGGCCTGGGCCAAATAATTCACGGATCTCAATCAAATGTCCTTGCTCCTCCACTACATCACGATGCCAGCTTTTCCTGGCCAGGGGATCCTGGCCTCTGGGATGAGGTTTTTGTAGAAGTAGTAGCTGTGTGAATTTTTGGTGCATATTGTCATTTTTCCAGGATTGTGCGTGGCGGAGCTTTTCTCTTCTCTGGTTTTGATATCTTTCTCTGATTCCTAAATAAGGGAGGAAAAGATGGGAACTAATGGTACAGAACAGAGTTGATCATTTATTCATTTAACAACTGAATGGACTTAGGTACCTACTCTGAGCCACATAGCACATTAACTGCAGATAATGGTGGGTTCTGGCAGGTGACATAGAAGGAACAAGGACTTTGGAGTAGAAGATTTTAGTTCAAATCTTTACCAAGTCATACTCTCTGTATATATATATATATATATATATATATATATATATATATATATATATATTCATTCAAATATTTATCCAGGGCTTTCCAAATGCCAGGCACTACTCTAGGAGCTGGGAATAAAGAGTGAACCGACAGACACAACTGTCTGCCCTCATTAAGCCTAGGACTTGGGCCATGAGCTGCACTGAGCCTCAGTTTTCTCATCTGTAAGTTGGGCATTGTGGTATCCCCTTGTAGGAGGAGTGGAGCTCATGGATAATGGAGCAGATGCTGTTGTCTCCTGAATGGCATCTTTTCAACACCCATCATTGCAGGACCTGCCAATCATATCCTTCATTAAGCACCTGTGATTGTCTGAGGGCTCTCTCATGGCCCACAGGTGGAGTGTGCCAGAAAGACTGCAAAGCTAATGTTCTAGAGAGAGCATTAGTTGACAACAGATGGGGTCCTCTGCACTCAGGACAGGCAACTCTGAGGAATGTTCTACATTGTCTCCCAGACATCCTCAGCAGCATATGAAGGTGAAATAAAAATTATAGCCAGTTCTCCAAGGGGTATATCAGTAATTTCACCAGGAGATAGAATAGCACAGTTACTAATAATACCCAGCCTGCATGATAAATTTTCCAGTCGTACTGTAGAAAGAGGTTCCAAGGGATTAGGCTCCACAGGTGTGGATTGGGCTATGCTGTCTTTAAATTTAGATTCTCGCCCCATGCTAAAACTAAATATTCAAGGACATGAATTTAATGGGCTACTGGATACAGGTGCAGACCTTAGCATCATCTCTCATCAAGAATGGCCAAAACATTGGCCATTACAACAAGCCACTCAAACGCTTCGAGGCCTAGGAGTGGCGACTAATCCCCATAGAAGTGCAATGGTATTAGATTGGAAGGATCCTGAAGGATGTGAAGGAACTATACAGTGAGCCGATCAGATGAACTAACCATCCATCGCGGAGACATTATCCGAGTGTTTTTCAAAGATAATGAAGACTGGTGGTATGGCAGCATAGGAAAGGGACAGGAAGGTTATTTTCCAGCTAATCATGTGGCTAGTGAAACACTATATCAAGAACTGCCTCTAGAGATAAAGTAGCGCTCCCCTCCTTTAACCCCCAAGGAAAAAAACCAAAACAGAAAAGCTTTCAGCTCCTCAAAAGCAGTCAGTCAGTAAGGACAAGTCCCAGGATTTCAGACTTGGCTCACAATCAGTGACACATTCTGAAATGGGCAAAGAACAGAGCCATGGAGAGGCTTGTGGGAAGCCGGTGATGGCAGTTGGGCTCTGAGGGTTTTTCCTGAGGAGTTGTTTTGTTTGGCATGTGTGGTTCTAAAAATAAAGTTTGTTTCTTTTGACAAGTGGCTCCTGAATTGTGCCCAGCCAGACTGCGGCATTGAACCTCAGTTGCTGCTGTGGTTTGGATGTCATTTGTTTCCCCTCAAACTCACTGAAATTTGGTTGCTGATGTAGTGGTGCTGGGAGGTGGGGCCTAATGGGAGGCATTTAGGTCATGGGGGAGGAGCTCTCATGAAGGGATTCATGCATTTCTTGAGCAAATGAGTTAGCTGTGGAGGGAATTGGACTCCCTTTCCTCTCTTCTGCAGCCTCCTGCTTGCTCTTCTGCCCCTTATCCCTCTCGCCACACATGGAGCAGCACAAGATCCTCAACAGAAGCTAAGCAGATGCGGTCATCTGATTTAGGACTCTTGGCATCCAGAACTGGCAGGAGATAAGTAAACCCCTTCTCTTTATAAAGTACGTGGTCTCAGTTACTTTGTTGTAGCAACAGAAAATGAACTAAGACAGATGCTCATAGGGGTAGCCTGCTCCATGGTGCACCTTTGCTGGGATTCCTCTTCCCCAGACTCACTTCCTTTTTCACTCCAAGTGCCTCTTGGGAATCACCTCCCCAATAAACTACCTGCACACACAACTCATCTCAGGACCTGCTTCTAAGGGAACCAACCTGTGAAAGATGAAAAGATGCCTAGTGAACAGTGAGAAGCTGAGTTCATCATGTAAGAGATCGTTCCCCACAGAGGGTCCTCAGGCTCCAAATTAAGTCAGATTCTGAATGGAGCAATTGTTATAATCTCTCCCCATATTTCTCTTCCTAACATTTTGAATGCCTCTCGCTTTCCCCCCTAGATGAATTTTAAACATGATCCCGATGGTTCATCTGGGATGGTGAAGACCAGTTTACCCCAGGACACCTGGTGGGCTATATCTGGAGGTCAAGGTTACTACCTGTCCTGCCTTTCAGGCGAGATGAAGAAAATCTGGGGAGAATAGGGAGTGTGGAGTCAATTCATATTGTTATTCTTTGTGAGACTGCAGCTTCAGGGTCCAACTCACCTTTGAAATCACAATCTATGGGTCTGCCTTTATTGTCTCTTGTGAGAACATTTCTAGCAATGTGAATACCTTCTAGGAACAATAGGTCACTGCCAATTGTTACCTGGGGCCACCGCCCACTCTGCTCAGGCTGTGCCTCTTGAGATGCCAAGAGAGGACTTTACTCTTCTGATGTCACTTTTTCCAAAACCTCCTAGTTTTCATAGATCTGTGACCATGGACCATGGACTGTCCTCTTGAATCAAGTCACACTTAAAAAAAAATATTTTCTTTCTTGAATTAAGTAATACTTAAAAAAATCCTCTACCTTGAATGAGTTTCATTTTAATGTTACGCCCCTGACCAGGTAGGTGTTGGTCAGCTCCATCCAAATCCACAAAAACCAGGACGCTGGCTGGATTTGGCCTGTTTTTGCCAGTCCCAGCCAGCCACCTGTTTTTGTACAAATTGCAAGCTGAGAGTGACTGTTACGTTTTCAAATGGTTGAAAAAAAAATCAAAAGATGAATATCATTTCATGTTGTGACAATTATATGATATTCAAAATTTAGTGTCCATAAATATAGTGTTATTGGAACACAATCATGACAGTTTGCTGGTGTATCGTCTATGGTTGCCTTAAGGCTGTGATGGCCGGTTTGAGTAGCTGTGGCAAAGACCCACAGAGTTTAAAATATTGTTTATCATTTCCTTTACACAGGCAGATTTTTTTTTTTGCCTTTGTTCTTGATCAATTAGAAAGCCTGCTGTGTGATTTTTGTACTTGTTATGAAACTGTTCAACTTCCACCCTTGAAGAATTTCTTTAGAATTTAGAATCAGGGAAAACTTGAGGAAATGGGTTAGCTGTGGAGGGAATTTGATTCCGGTTCCCTTGAGTGGGTCTTTTCTCTTCTTATTGATAATAGCTATTATGTAACCCATTATATTGCTCTTTTTGCCCTGCTTGCCAGGATGCTCAGAACCGATGGAACCTTTAATTATAGCAACTAATTTGCCTTCATGGTTTTCATACTTGCTTTTTAAAATTTTTTTATCATTATTGCATTGTAGTAATATTGCATTGGTACGATGCCTCGACTCCTTCCTATATTTCTGCCTTTCCTCATTTCTTCTCTCCCTTCTTTCTTCCTTCTTTCCTTTTGTGAATGGGAAGTGGTGTGACTAATTAAATCAGTTGACACACATTGAGCCTAGGCCACATTTTCGGCCCATGAATTCTGTAAATTAACTCCCAGTTGTGTGTAGAAGGATTCCTTTTCACTCAACATCTCTCAGATACAAAGGGAGCATCCCCTAGCATGGGTTAAGACCATAACACCGGAAGCCAGTGTGGCTGTGGCTTTGAAGTGACTATCCTCATTGCCTACACAGCAGAGGGAGTAGGACATAGGGGTTAAAGGTGTGGACTGTGGTGTTGGGGAGAAGGAAGGCTGAATTCCAGCTTTGCCCCTCATTGTGAGACTTTACTTTTTTCAGCCTCAGTTTTCTCATTTGCAAGATGGGACCATAACAGTGGTTGTGAAATTTAAATAGAATGTATAATTGAAGCACTGGCACACGTGGAGTGGGGTGTCTAGCCAGCACTTGCAGGCACGTGACTTTCTCTAGACCACTTCCAGCAGGGGATTGGTGAGAAGCTCTGTGGACATCAGATCCAGCTTACCTGACCCCAGGCCAGTGGAGTATGTTTCGTGTGCTGGAGAATGCACCCACATCCTCATTTTTAGCGGCTTCCTAGAAGCAAAGCCTTGATCTAGTGGTGACTGCAGTGTCAGGGGTTCTAGGGAGTGGATTCAGAGGTTCTCCAGGTCCTCTGCTCAGCCTGTTAACTTGGCCCCCAGGGATCTGATTTTGTGCATGCCTTTGTACCCCTGCCATGCCCCAGAAGCTCGGCAAGGCCTCACCTCCGTAATAGTTTCCAGATGTTTCAGCCAGAAGCCTCTCAGTCTCAGGAGCTCCCTGATGCCTTGGTTCTGTATTGGTTTGAGGTGGAGGTTCCCAGCCCCCTAGCACTGTGGATGTGGGGGCATTGGGTGACTCTTGGCTTGGAGACTCCTGGTCTGTGGAGCTTGAAGGAGCTCGGTGGAGGAACAAGGGAGCATTTCCTGGATGGGGGGATGGGGGATGACAGAAGAGAAATGACTAGCTACTGAAAATGCACTTTGACTCTCACAATGATCTTGCGGACTAGTTATTAAGATCTTATTGTTAAAGCCACATCAAGGTAGATGGAGAGTTTTATTTTCTTACGGCTGGTCTGAAGCACTTTGGTGGGCATATAGTGTGTTTAAGTTTGCAAGATTTTGATGAACCACTTGAGGGGCCAAACTCCCTATTTCAAGTAACCATAGTTACTCGGCAGCTTCCTGGGCAGGGTGGATCCTCTTTACTGCAGTGCACAGTTTTGCCAGACACTGAGAACTCAGGCCATGCAAATTGGAGGTAGAGTTGAATTGTTCAAAGTGATAGAGAGCGGAAGAGCAGTCTGGTACTGTATTGGACATGGGAAAGAGGAGAGTGCTCTTGGGAGGCATAAATAGTGGGGGATCTTTGTTGGGGGAGACATGTGAGCAGTCTAGCCCCTCTTATCATATCAAAGTAGAGTGTTTGCTCAGATTTTGTGCAAGTAGATATGTGTGTGCGTGCATGTGTGTGTGTGTGTGTATGTGTGTGTGTGTGTGTAGCTTAATTCTACCCTGTGGAGTTGGAGGTGGGACAAGGAGCTAAAATTAAGTAGTATAAAGTCTCAGATGAGGGTGGAAAGACTTGTTCCACATCACACCACGAGTGGGTGAAGTCAGAATGAAAACTGAGGGTAATGGAGTTGGAGCCTGTAGCCACCCATGCCAGGACTTGGGAGCAGAAGAGCGAGAGTGGGCACAGAGGAAGGGGAAGGAAATTGGGGCAAACCTAGGACTTCCACAAAGCAGTGGCAGGGTGGAGAAGGAAATAACTTCCCCAGGCATGGATTGCTCTGGATTCTAGCCCTGGCTCTGCCCCTAAGTGCTTGTGAGCTTGAACAGGCGGGCTGTTCTCTCTAGCTCTTCTGTACTGTCAAGAGGGTGGCCATTTTGATTGTTGGGATAGGAGAGGAAGAGGCAAGGGTGTAGCTGAGGTTTGAACCCTGGTGACCAAAACGGTAGAGAATAAAATAAGAGAAGTTAGGAAAGGGAACTGGCTGGGGATGAGGAATGAGCCCAGCCTCATGCTCAGATTTTGTGCAAGTAGATATGTGTGTGCGTGCATGCATGCATGTGTGTGTGTGTGTGTGTGTGTGTGTGTGTGTTTGCATCTGGAGAACAGAGGCCTCTTTTGAACTTCTGGGCTACCCTGACCCTGTGGATCTTCAGGGCCCACCAAGATTATGGGATGAGCTCTGCATGGTCAAGGACCATGCCACACAGGACTGATGCACGTGGGTCCCAGTTTCCCCATCTGTCAAACGGAAAGGGGAGCAGTCTCAGCACTGAGAGGTCCTTGAAGGACCATTGCTTCCAGCCATATTGCTCTCACCACCCCTATCCTGGGTCTTTCATCTTTCCTCTATAGTAGGCCCCCCAGGTCCCCATGAAGGTCCAATAGGGACCGACTGGCTGACTCACTGCCCCACCCCAGTCCCAGGCAGGGCTCTTAACTCACCTTTCTGGATGTGGCTAGGTGTTACAGGAAAAATTCTCTTTGATTCCCGGGTGGACCCGGTGCAAGGAAAATTCCAGAACTTCAGCACTTCTGTGGAGGTGGGCCAGCTGGGGGACTCCATGGCGGGTGTATTTGGGGAGCTGATGATTAAGGAAGAGTTGCCTATGGGAAAGAGACAGAGAGGTTGAGGGCTTGTTCGAGGGGCAGGAACAGAAGCCAGACTGAGCCTGGGGTTCTTCATATTAATCAGGTCCCATTTCTTAACCAAGTGAGGTCAGGAGAAACCCATGAGCCCACTGAGGCCCTCACAACCTCCCCCACCGCCCCAACAGGCTCATCCAGAGAATGATATCCTCACAGACACCACTGGGCAAAAAGTCCTGATCTGGGGCTCAGGGAATTTGCCTACCTTTCCTGGTTCTGATGTTGCTTCTTTGGGTAAGTTAACATTCCCCTCTGAGCGTTAGCTCTCCCACGTGAGGCTGCCAGCACCTGCCTCTCCGGGTTGCCAATAGTGATAATAGCAGCAGCAGCATCAATAGCAAGAGCTTGCATTTATGGAGCACTTACTGTATATTAGAGTCTACTAACAGTTTCACATGGGTTATCTCTTTTAACTCCCACACAGGCCAAGGAGACAGGCTCTTACTCTCTCATGGAGAAACAGAAGCAGAGTAGTAAAGTGACTTGTCCAGGGTGGCAGTGCTGTGACAGGAGCCTGCCTCTGCCTATCTCCCAGTCATGTTCATAACTACAATGCTCTGGTAAGGGCTTCTTGGGGAGCTGGGCTTTAAACCCATGCCCACTCCTTTCTGTACCCTTCTGAATGCCAGTCTACCCCCGCCATCAGCCCTCCAGGCACTGTGAGGAACACATGGGGATAGAAATGCACTGGAACAGAAGAGGGTATAGGGCAAGGGGTCTAGCAAGAGCCCCCCAGCAAGCCTTCCAGCTCTAGCCTAGTCTGGCGCCTGAATGCTCCTTTGGGCAGTCCCAAGTCACCCACCCAGAGGTGGCTTGGTGGGAGGGTTCAGTGGTGGTAGTCCCAGTGGGACTGGGGTAGGGTCTTTTTCTACTCACTTGAAGTCAAGGTCGTCTTTGCCTGGGCCTGGGCACACAGCAGACTCAGGCCCATGTGTTCCCAGGTATGGAAGGCCAGGTCCCAGGCTCGCTGCTCCCCATACTGAGCCACCAGCTGTGAGGCCACCTCCGTGCCACTTGCCTTCTCTGGTTGAGCTGGTGTCACACCAGAAGAACACCCAAAGAGTGTTTTGTTGGATAGCCGAAGCTGGAATTCCTTCAGCTCCTCTTTCGGCAGTAGCTCCAGGTAATGAGCCAGCTGGTCCTGGGTCCCTCTGGCCATCTCTGCCCCAGGCAGGAGAGCCTTGGGGATATTCATGGGGGGAGCAGTGGGTAAGTGAGTGGGTGGTGAAGGGCATCAGGCAGGTAGAGAAGAGTGATCTTCCTTTGCCTTGGCCAATGCACGTCTCTCAATGCACAACTCTCATGGGGATCATGTCTCTTAGCCTGGCAAACTCTGATTCAGCATTTGGGACTCAGTTTTGTAAACTGAGGGCATCTGCCAATATAGATGATATCGGGAGGAGAGAGGGGAGAGGAGTGGTAGGAGAACCACAGGAGGGAGGAGACCCAAGGGGACTGGAAGATACTGGAAGAAGTCAGAGTCCATGGAGGTGCGGGGGCAGGGCCCAGGGCTGGTCAGGAAAGGTGATGGGGAGGAGGAATGGGAGGAGGGAGGGGTGGGAGGATGGAGGGATGGGGAGATGAGGGTGTGACTGACACTTACTATTCTGGGTTCCCCAGATTCTTCCTTCTCCTGGGATCTGGACTCCTGGAATCAACCCTTGAGACACAGCACTGAGAGGGGGTGAGGTGGAGGTGGGGCAGAGGCCATACAAGTGGTGGGCTCAGAGCCCAGGACTGAGCTCAGGGCTGGAGGGGGGCAGATGCCATGCAAGTGGTGGGTTCAGAGCCCAGGACTGAGCTCAGACCCATTTGCAAGTCTCTCCAGAATGCTCCTGGTTGGGACATCTCCTAGTTGAGAACAACCCAGAGCTGGCCACAGCAGGAAGGACAAGTCACCCAGAGGAAACCTCTGAGGGGTGTGGTCAGGGAAGAGGAGGGGCCTGGACAGGCCTATCTATATCCAGGACAGACACATGCTGTGTGCAGGTGCATATTGCACCCTGTCACCCATCACCCAGAGCCTGTCTGCAGGGCTAGGATGCAGACTCTCCAGGCAGGGGCTGGGGATGTGCACCCTGGCACTCAGGGTAGGTGGGGTCCCCCTAAATCTGCCAGGGCGAGCTCCTTAGTGGAAAATGTTAGAGTTGTCCAGGAAGCATCTTTCCAGCCTCTCATGGTTTGGGGGCTTCCTGAGCCCACTTGCTCATCCTGACATCTATCATCTATCTATCTATCTATCTATCTATTTATCTTTCTATCTATCTCTATATTATCTGGGAATAGATAGATTCCAGATCGAGGGGGCTGTGGAGGCTGCCCAGCTCTCAGCTAGCAAACATCTCCACCCGAAAGCGGAACAGTCCCTGCCTTATCGTCATGAAGCCAGGCACTGGGGGAATCAGAAATAGATGTTCTTCCTCTTTTGTCAAAGTGGCAGAGTTTGGGGACTCTAGGTTGGAGAATGACATTGCCCAACTCATTTGCTATTGTGAAATAAATAACACCAGGAGTTTCAGAAGATGCTTTGAACTTGCCCTGAGCTGGAGGAGCCCAGGCTTCAGGAGCTTCAGCCCGTGGCTTGCTTGGCCACTGGCTCCCTGAGTGGCTCATTCATTTCTTTGAGCCTCAGTCTGTTTTTTTTTTATATTAAGTGGGACATCATAAGTTTGCCAAGAGCCTCCAGTTCAGCAGGCATTCTTCAAACATCCTGGATCTGAGCTCTCAATCAGATCACTTCCTTTTTCCCCTGCAGCCTGCCTGGATCACATGCTCTTTGTTTCAGTAAATAACTGCTGGTGCCCCAAACATTGGGTCTTCCTCGACTTCTGTCTCTCAAACCTCACATCCAATCTAGCAACTTGTGCTGACATCATTTAGAGAGATCCCAAGTCTTCTTGCCCCTGCCTATTGAGACTGCTGGTCCAGCCAGCATCTCTTTTATCAGGATCGCTTCTCTAGCTTCCAAATTCTTCTCCATGGTGCTGATGCTGCTCTTTTGCTGTCTTCTTAGCCCAGCAGTCAGAATTATCCATCTCACTATGAGTAAGAGCCAAAGTCTTCCCAGTGGCTCACAAGATGCTGTAATCCAGCCCTGTGGTCTCTCTGGATGATATCCGACTCCCTTTCCCTCTCTCATTCTGCTGGGGGTCCTCTTGGCCTCCTTCCTAGTCTTTGAACACACCAAAAACATTCTCACCCCCGGGCCTTTGCACTGGCTGTTCATTCTCTTGGAATGACTTCCCCCAGCTATCCAGACTCTTGCTACCTGTACTATAAAGCATCACTCCTTCCCTCTAATACCCTTCACCCTGCTTTATTTTCCATTGACACCACCTGACATTATAGACTTTATGTCATCCTCACCTGCAAATAGAATGTTAACTTTTGGAAGACAGGATTTCACTTGTTTTATGGACTCTTATATTCTCTACACCTAAATCATCGCCTGGCTCACAATATCATCACAATAAACGCTTACGGATCCTGAATGTCTTTTTGACTTCTTTCCTTTTTCATCCTTCTAAGCAGCTATTTACTCTGGCCACTAGATGGCACTCAAGTACTTTCTGTAGGTTGAAACTGCCTCATCAATTAGAGGATCTCTGGTTCTCTCCAACTGAGTGCTTTTTTTTTTTTTTTTTTTTAATTGCAAAATTAGTTTCTTGTGGACACAATTTAAAAGCAAAGTATTTTACAAGGTTTCTAGCTACATAAACCAAAAAAAAAAAATAGATGTTATCTGTTCTCTATCATGTGTAATTATAATGCTCCAGAGTCACCTGCATTCATTTTTTTTTTTTAGCTATTCTTTTTGACATTTGCCTTCACATTTCTAAGTAAACATTTCTCCTATTAGCTCTTTATCATTAGCTTTAGGTATCAGCTCTTGACTTCCTGCTATACAACATGAGGATTTAACTCTTTTCATGCTCATTTTCATCCAAATACAATCTTTCCCCTGCTCCATCCCCCATCTTCCCAATAAAGTCCCCCCTCACCCCCAGGTGGCACATATAAATGGAATCATATAATTAAAAACAAAAACCTCTATCGGGGCCTGGATTTTTAAAGTCATCTCTGTTTCTGGTGCTTTTGGTCTTTGCTTCCTTTTATTGCAGACCTTTTAGGAGCACATAAAAAAACCAATTTTATTCAAGTCATGTTATTTTCTATTAAAAAAGGACCAATGAGGATCCTCCACGTGTCCCCTACCCGAACAGAGTAAACTAATGCTTTCTTTGTAGATTTAAATTATCGTAACTTCAAGCCAAATCTCTGCAGCTCTTGGATGTAGGTCTCCTTAAAATTTGTTTCCTCTCAGCTGTTTCCAAAAGTGTCCTTGGCATTACCTGATGGGGATTCTGGAGTCAGTCCTCAGTATGTTCTCTGACCTCCTGGTCTTACTGCCTTGCTGTTGTCCCCAGGATTTCAGATGCCATCTCTGGCTCCCTGAGATTGATGGGCCTTGTTGTTCTTTCTGGTCCACCAAATCTGGGGGTCACTGTTATTTTTTTGCTCACCCTTAAAATGTGGGACAGGATCCCCTCGATTCTCCCTGACACAGCTGAGACCGTGATATAAAGATAATGACTTTGAGGGCCTGGGGTTGTGGCTCAGTGGTGGAGCACTTGCGTAGCACACGTGAGGCACTGGGTTCGATCCTCAGCACCACATAAAAATAAATAAAAATATTGTGTCCATCTACAACTAAAAAATATTAATAAAAGATTACAACTTTGAACAGACTATTTTGTTTTGTTAAAAATATTTTTTAGTTGTAGATGGACACAATACCTTTATTTATTTATCTTTATAATGGTGCTGAGGATCAAACCCAGTGCCTCGCCCATGCTAGGGGAGTGCTCTACCATTGAGCCACAACCCCAGCCCTGAAAAGACCCTCTTAGAAGATCAGGGATAAAGGGAAATGAAGAGAGCAGAAGGTGTCCTACAGTGGCAGCTGCTAATAGTGTTCTTGGAGCCCACAGGTCCAAGGCCATTCTTGGGGCCTCTTTTCCAGCCTGCAGTCTCTAGCTCTGTCTGGCCTTCTGTTGACATGGCTAGGTCATTCTTCAGCCCCATGATTCTCCAGTCACCTCCATGCCTGGGAGGCTGGGTCCATCTGGCTTCAGATCCCCAGGTAGAGATCATTCCAACATAGTGAAGCTTTGACCTCCTCTCATGATGAGTGACATGGAACTATATCTAACCCTTTAGGTGTGTGGTCAGCACTATGGACCCAACAAGACAATAGCTGACAATTCATCTTCTCCAACTTGGTATAGTTCAGGCTTAGCTAAAACTGTGCACAGAACACGGGCACTTGTCATTCTTGGTTAAAAAAGTACAATCTAGTCCATCTAGTCTCCCTCATTCCCTGTGCCTCCTCTTCCTCCTTTTTTTTTCTTGATACTGGGGATTGAACCCAGGGGTGCTCTGCCATTGGCCAATCCCCAGTCCTCTTTAGTTTTTAATTTGAGACAGGGCTTTGCTAATTTGCAGAGGCTACCCTCGAGCTTGCACTCCTCCTGCCTCCACTTCCCGGGTTGCTGGGACTGCAGGTATTTACCACTGTGCCTGCTCCTCTTCTTCCTTCTTCCTTCCAGTACAAAGTGAAGGAAATATTAGGAATTAGTGTCTCTCCCCTAACCACAGTTTGCCTTTAATCTCTGTGAAATTGGACAATATCAGCAAAAAAACAAAACAAAACAAAACAAAACAAAACAAAACAAAAAACCACACAAAAAACCCAAACAAACAAACAAAACAGATTCTGTAAAGAATATTGATATTTATTTGGAAAGAGCAGAACAGTTCATGAGAATATCAAGATATTGCAGTGGGAATATGCATGATATAGTAAACTATGGGTGGATTCAAAGAGGATGAGGCAGCCGGGCAGCGGGGCACACCCCTGTCATCCCACTTACTTGGGAGACTGAGGAAGGAGGATTATAAGTTTGAGGTCAGCCTGGGCAACTTAGTGAGTCTCTGTCTCAAAAAAAAAAAAAAAAAAAAAAAACAAAAAAAAACAAAAACCCAAACGTACAAAGGGCTCAGGATATAGCTCAGAGGTAGAGCATCCCTGGGTTTAATCCCCAGTACCTAAGGGGGCAGGGAAGGCCAGTTTTCAAAAAGGGAAGTTTTCAAAGACAAAAATAGGGAGGATTACATCAGATATTTTGAAACAGTAATTCTTGACCACGATGATTAATAATAGGAGTGGTGTCAGTCTGAGGTTGAACAGACAGTTAAGAAGTTGTGGGGCAGATGTCCCTGAAGAAGTACTTTTTCTATAAGGTTCTGGTATGGCATTTGGTGATAGTAATGATTAGGCAGTCATATATTGATCCTTCTTTCATAACCTCCCTGTTTTATTTACTTTTTTTAAAAATTAAGATTGACACGAGTGCTTCATTTTGATCATGACAGAATTCACATTCCTTCACAACAAGAATATATACGTTCATATTGCCATTTTCCAAGAACACATAATGTCCAAGGGGCACAGTCAATTTACATCACTTACAGTAGAACACATCCTCCCACTCTGAATATTCTCATTTGACTTTCTTAATTGCATGTAAATCTCAGTCGAGAACAATGATGGGTTCCTGTGTATGTCCCATAAAAATCACCCACCACCAGGGTCCTCCTATGCTCCGGGTGAGGCAGACCAAAATCTCCACTCCAGAAATCATGCATAATGTTTTAGGAATTCTTCTTACCTAAAAAACACTTTATATGTACAGGAAAATGGCAAGAATTGTGCAGTGAGCTTCCATATAAACTTTATCTAGATTCCCCCATTGTTACATTATGACATTTGCTTTCTAACTCTGTACACCATTGTTCAATTTATTTTTTATTTATTTTTGGCTGGTTATGTGAGAATAAGTTGTAGATGTCATGTCTTTTCACTCATAAGGACTTTGGCAAGGATCTACTAAGGATAGTTATTTTCTTATATAACCATAATATGATTCTGGAAATTCAACATTAATCTGATACTACTATCCAAATACACTTAATTTTTAAAGAGAAATTTCCCCCTTATTTTTTAAATCAATTATTAGGATAACAAAATATAATACAAAAAAAAAGGTAAAGTAAAAAGTTAAAATTTCAACTTCCATCATCATTCCAACCACTTCCCAGGGGGTAACCAGTGATATATGGATGTTACATGAATATTTCAATGTTACATTAAAAAATTACACTTTTTCATGAATGTAGTTACTTCTCTATGTACCAAATATGTAGAACCTGATTTTTTTTTTTAAGCAGAGAATTCTCTTTTTGAGATGGGGTCTAATTATGTTGCTGAGCCTGTCATTTTGATTTATTTCTGGTTTTTAATTTTAGTTACTTTCTCCATTGAGTCACTGTTCTTTTAATGTAGTTTCTCCCCTTGCTGGTTTTCATTTCCTCTTCACGAAATATCTTATTGAATATGTTTTTGTAGTGCAGGCTTTCGAGTTGTGAATTCTTTTAATTTTTGTTTATCATGGAATATTTTTATCTAATCATCTATCTGAAGCTTAATTTTGCTGGGTATAGTATTCTTGACTGGCATCCATTTTCTTTTAGAGCTTGGTATATGTTATTCCAAGACCTCCTATCTTTTGAGGGATCAGCTGATATCTGGATTGGTTTTTCCCCTAAATTTTATTGTTTTTCTCTGGCAGGCTTTAAAACTCTATTATTATTCTGTATTAGGCATTTTCATGACAATGTGCCTTGGTGTGGGTCTGCTGTAGTTTTGTATATTTGGGGTCCTGTAAGCCTGCTGTATTTGATGTTCTATTTCATTCTTTAGGTCTGGGAAATTTTCTAATATTATTTCATTGAGAAGATTGTGCATTCCTTTGGTTTGTATCTCTGAGTCTTCAGCTATTCTGATAAACCTTTTCAGGTTATCCCATATTTCTTGAAAGTTCTGTTCATGGTCTCTTAACATATTTTCTCCACAATCAACTTTGTCTTCAAGATTATATATTTTGTCTTCATTGCCTGAAGCTCTGTCTTCCAAGTGGTCTAGTCTGTTGTGATGTTTTCAATTGAATTTTTAATTTGGTTTATTGATTCCTTCATTTTAAGGATTTCTGCTTTTTTTTTTTTTCAGAATCTCTATCTCTTTAATGAAGTGATCTTTCACTTCCTGTATTTTCTCTCTGATTTCACTCCTTATGTCATCCTTTACTTTGCAGATCAGTTTAACTATCTACATTCTAAACTTCTTCTCTGACATTTCTTCCACTGTGGTATCAATAGAGTCTATTCTGGGAATATCTTGGTTTGTTTGGGGCTATTTGTTTCCTTTCATGTTGCTTGCATGTCTACCCATGTATCAGTGTGGATATGAGGCAGTAGAGTTTCTACCCTGTGGACTTACAGTGTCTCTGAAGGTTTATAGTACCTCACTGTTTAGGGAGAGACAAATAATAACAACAACCAATGAAAACAATATACAGCATTAAACCAAATATTTCCTGCTCCAACATCTACAATGCTAATTATCACAATAAACAGAAATGATACGATCAGTTATTGTCTACAAGACAAACAGCATGTTTACAAAAGGGTTTCCAATTTCAAATGGTGGACAGGGAGAGAACAGAAGTGGTATAGGATTTGATGATTATGAGGGAAAGGAGAGAAGATAGAAGTAAAAAATTAAAAAAAGAATGAAAGAGAGAACAATAGAGGTTGTTTGTTAGTGGAAGAAAAGAAAGAAAGAGAATCAAGAGAAACAGGTGAGAGAAAAATATATATATAAAGTAAAAATTTAAAAAAATTAAAAATAAAAGAATAAAAAGCAAAACTAAAATATACTAATCAAATATCCTAGTCCTCAAAAACCTGATCCATGAAAAATGACTGGCTTCAAAACAGCTGGAAATGAGAAAAAAAATCAAAATATGAGTTGTGTAAATATCCATGAACCATTAAGGTCACAATTAAACAGAGGAAAAAAAGAAAAAAAGAAAAAAAGAAAAAGAAACCAAAAAAATGAACAAAGAAAAAAAAGAAAAAAAAATAATGAAAAGTTAAAAGAATTCTCTCCATTGGAGTTCAAAAGATTTTCAGCTTCCTTTCTCAGCAGTTTTAGGTTGGGTCGTCTAGAGCATGATGCTCCAGTCTCTGGACAGCTGGAGAGAGGTAATTCCACAGGTGGAATTCCTTGAGGCAAGGTTTAGGCTTAGATGGGCTCCAGGCTCTTCACTGATTGCCAGTTGGTCTGAAGATTTTAAATCAGTGCACCTCCAGGGCCGGGTAATTGCCAGTCCACACTGGAAGACTATACCTCAGGGATCTCCCCTGGCTTCTACTCCTGGGTGGAGGAGCCAATTCTTAGTCCTCTATGTGACCTGAAGACCCCACATTTCCTGATCTTGGGTTCAGTTTCAAAAATTCAATCTCTCCCACCTCTGCCCTTGCAAATTCCCAGACAAATAAGTCTCTTTGGCTAGCAGCTGGATTGAAGGAGGAGGGGTAGAGCTGGGTAGGTTTCTGAGACCAGTTGTCTCCTGGGTAAACCTCTCTCCATGTATGATTTTCTGCTGGTCACTTAAGCACACTCTGTGTTGTTCAGTTTGTGTTGACTGGGCCTGTGTTTTGGGCCAAACTTGGGTTTGTCAGGAATTGGCTCCCTTAGCTGCTAGCCCCCCATGCCATTGCTGCAAAATGGCTCCTTCCTTTGTCCTCTGCATGCTGTCTGGAGAGATGGTGGTTTCTTTCCAGCCCAAGAATATTATGCATGCTCCTTTTAGTTTAATCTGAAAATGTCCTTGATCTCTAAATGCTCCATACCTAGATATGCCTCAGGCCTCCTAAAAGTGCAGATTCCTAGCTGGGCATAGTGGCGCACACATGTAATCCCAGAGGCTTGGGAGACTGAGACTGGAGGATCGTTTACTTCCTGCTTAGAAGAGGCTTTGAGATGAAAACAAATTGCATGTTTATTTGTATCGATATCTGCCGTATCTCCCCATTAGAATCTGGGGAGATCAATGGTGGATATGAAAACCCTTTAGAAATTAATATGATCTCCCTAACTGACCTAGGTGGCTGAAAGTAGATGTTTTAAGTGGGGCTAGCAGGTGTAGCAATAGAGGCAAGTGAAGAAATCACAACCTACTCTTCAGATCATAAGTTCAAAGCCAGCCTCAGCAAAAAGTGAGGCGTTAAGCAACTCAGTGAGACCCTGTCTCTAAATAAAAAATACAAAATAGGGCTGGGGATGTGGCTTAGTGGTCAAGTGCTCCTGAGTTCAATCCCCGGTTTAAAAAAAAAAAAAAGTGCGGGTTCCTTTAATTCCCTTTTCCTCCATTTTGCTCACAAAGGGACCCTTTTGGCTGGTGCGTCTAGTCTGGCCATGGCAGTGGCTGTGCTGCTGGGGATTTCTTCCTTATTTTATTATATCCAACCTCCTGAGTCCCTGATCTGCTTTGAATGTCCAGTTTTAAATTCCAGTGAAGTGCTCCCCACATTTTTGTTCACCCACCTGGCTGAGAAGCTTCCTGTCTGCTTTCTTGGTTTCATGCCTCAGAGCAGAGCCAGGAAAGTGACTCAATTTGATGAAAATCTAGCTTGATTTTATTTGCATTTCTCTGCTACAAATCATGCTTCACTGACCAACTTTGAGGACTTTTTTTGGGGGGGTGGGGTGAGTGGAGTCCAAGGCTTCATGCATGCTAAGCCATTGCTCTGTACCACTGAGCTACATCCTCAGCCCTATGACCAACTTTGTACACACATACATCTTTTCACATATGTGTGAGTACCTCTAAGGTATAGATTCCAAGAGAAGAAATTTCTGGGTGAAGAGATCACACATATAAAAATTTTGGTTTGGAAATGTGCTTTTCTGGGGGAACACACTTTTCTTGGGAACTATGTTAACAGACTGGAGATGTATATGCATAACTCTTTGGTTTGTCTTCTGGGAATTTTTTTTTTTTTTTTTTTTTTTTTTTTTTTTTTTTTTTTTTTTTTTTTTTTTTTTTTAAGGGTAGTACAACAATATATTTAATTGTAAGGGTAGTACAACAATATATTTAATGCCACTGAGCTAAATACATTTAAAAATGGTTAAAACAGTAAATTTTATATTATGTATACTTTATCACAATTTTTATAAAAGGTACTGATACATGGACAAATCTTAAAAAAAAATAAACAAAAACAATCTACATGAACAATAATGTAGTTATCGTACTAATGATCTAATATAACCTATTGGTATAAATAAACATGACCACTTGAAAGAAAAAAAAGAAAAAAAAATCTACATAAAAAATGCAAGACAAAAAAGTAAAAAAGCCTTCATATTATGTGATTCCATTCATTTGAAAATGTTCAAAAATTCATTGGTGATAGTTGCACATCATCTGTGACTATACTAAAAACCAATGAATTATGCACTTTGGTGAACTGTTTATGAATTATTTCTCAATTAAAAAATTTAACTCGTTTTCAATCTATGACTACTAAAGACAAATACTATTCTATAAATTCTGGAACCACATTATGGTGCCACATTGAACAAAGAACAAAAATAATGAAAGGACTGTGGTTTAAAATGGCTGGCAGGGAAGATCAGAAAGGTCTGTACCAGGGCATGGTGGCTTTCCAATCACAGGGCAAGAACAAAGGCAAGATCATGGAACACACTAGAATGAAGCTGATCAAAGACCTTTATTCTGGTCCTCATCATTCATTAAGCCACCTATGCAAACAATTTCATCTCTGCCCCAAGCAGCAACAGCTGCATCCAGGGCTAAAGTGGAAGACAGACATAAGTAGTGGAAGACCTTATAAAGAAAAGTTATCAGGTAAGAATTCTGCTTATCCCGGCTTAAGTAAAGGTAGAACAGGAAGATGTGCATATGTGCAGAGATTCTGTTCTTCAAAGCTGAGGCCTGCAGAGAGGCAAGCTGAAGAATGCAGTGAAGGCTCAAAAACTGTCCAGCTCAGCAATCAATCCAAAGTACCTTCCAGAAAAGCAAATTCATCGACAGCTTCTATTGCATTATCCAAATCTCTCCTCTGAAGGGTTTTCCTCTTTCCTTGTTGAGCACAACAGTAGGCATCTTTTGCAATCGTCTCCACAAATAGTTCCGCGGCTCGTGCCAGAATGAAGATGGCTTCCTGTCCCGCTAGCGTCACGTCGGGGTCCGCCTTCACCAAAGCCTTCACTCGCGCCAAAGGCAGCCTCGAGAGACGAGCCCCCGGGGCACTCGTTGGAGCTTGAGCCTGAGAGGCCGCTGCCTCCCCTCCAGGCCCCTCCTCCTCCCGGGGCGCCCCACTTCCAGCCGCTGCCGCCATCCTGGCCCTAAGCGTGCTGCGCGCGGCCGCCGACGACCGGGAATTTTTTTTTTTAATGTCAAATATATCATCCTTCTCTTAAGAACATACATGAAAAGCTGGATTGTAAGCCCAATGTCCCGGGAGGCTGAGGCAGGAGAATCGCAAGTTCAAAGTCAGCTTCAGCAATTAATGAAATCCTAAGCAACTTAGAGAGACCCTGTCTCAAAATAAAAAAAAATACATATTTACATGTGTGTGTGTGTGTGTGTGTGTGTGTGTGTGTGTGTGTATATAAATATAAATATATAATTTTTTTTCTTTCAATCTCAGAGAACGTGATTCCTATACCATCTTCACTTTTGGTTTCCTCTTCTCCCTATTCTCATTTTCATTTTGTTTCATATGCATACTTACTTAATGCATTTTAAACTTTTCCTGTATCTTTACATAATGTAACTTTTGCACCAAGTGCTTCCAGAAAAACTTTCATTCAACCTTTTTTTTTTTTTTTTTTTTTGCTATGAGTGCAGAAAATGGTTGAATGGAGGTTTTTGATGACAGCCCTGAAGCAGGGAGGGAACCGACAGACAGCTATCTGTTGAGAGGGCTCTGTTCCCTGCAAACCCTCTGTAGAGCGGGTTCACCTTGCTTTTCCAACACTTTCCTAAGACTGGGATCTTAGATGCAGATGAGAACCAGATCTATAAGACTCCAAAGTCTGTCCTGCACAACATGTTGCCTTTGCTGTGTGGAAAGTTATGCTGGTGTATCCATCTATAACAGGTTCATGGCCCTGTCACTCCCAAGGCTGCTTCTGAAAGACAGTTGGGATGTGAACCTCAGGCTTACTGTGGTCCTCACACTCGGGGAAGCCTGACCTCTTGGGGCACACCTGCATGTCTTGCATTAAGAGGACTGTCTCTCATGCCCTCCACCTCAGACTTTTGAACTAAGTACAGAGGTTGGATGATGACTCTGTCTGAGTGAGTATATCCAGATTCATTGATGTCAATCAAAGCAAAGGGGCTTTCATTGTAGCAGGAGGGCCTGGGGTAACACTGCTGCAGGGTAGGACTCTGCTCAGGGAGAGGTGCTAACTATAGAAATGAGTTAGCGGAGATGAGCATGGAATCCCCTTGTGGTGCCCTTGAAAGAATAAGCCAGATCTTCAATTGTCAGAGGCTTAGGGTGGATGATTAATAAGGCCCCTGTGCCAGCCCTGCTAAACTTCCCTAGAAAACTACAAATCCACAATGCCAACTGGTCATTAAACTCCATTACTCCAGGCTCTCTTTTCTCAACAAAATTTGGCTTAGGCCACCAGGTGGTGATAGTTCAATAGAAATAAGCCACAAGTGAAAGCATTAAAAACAGGCTAGAAAGCTCTGAAGCCAAGAAAGGATTTTTTTTTCTTCTTGTGAACACAGTGGCCCTGATGAGTGGGCTGGTCGAGGAAAATTTGGAAGCTCTAGGGGAAACTCTGAATAACAAAGACAGAGGAAGAAGCAGATGCCACATGTGGTAGCCTCCTTGGCCTCTCAGGGGTCACCCAGGCTCCCTTGTGTTCACTCTTAGTCAGATTCAGAGGCCAGGGCACTGCTGCCCAATGGATCATGGGCAGATGAAATATGCCACCTGGAATGATTAGATCAAGGCCCACTAATCTGCAGGAATGATCAGTAGGATAGGAGTAGTCTTCATGGAGCTGTCCAGGGTTCTTACCAGGGCTTCCTTTGTGGATTGGTCTTTGGCTTTCTTGCCTTTTTTTCCAGGGCTTTGTCACAAAAATATATATTCCTAATATATATTTGCTGAATTGCTTCCTCACTTGACAGTCTTATTGTGCCCTTGGGACCCACCAATTAATCTGCCAAATCAGGTCCAAATGGGTGCAACTAAGCACAGAACCAAATGAATTAAATGCCTCATTCCTCCTCCATATCTGTGGCATTTTTTAAAAAAAATATTTATTTTTTTTAGTTATAGGTGGACACAATATCTTTATTTTTATGTGGTGCTGAGGCTCGAACCCAGTGCCTCACACATGGTAGGCGAGCATTCTACCATTGAGCAACAACCCCAGCCCCTCTGTGGCATTTTTGATTCTAAATTTCTGTCCCTCTCATGTCACTGCTGTGAAGGGTGCATGGTGGGAAAGTAGCAAGGGATGGTGCTGGAGGAGTGAGCTGTGGCCAGATTGTGAAAAGTTAAGGTGAGAATTCAGTGCAGGGCAGGTGCCTTGTCAATCTCAGAGTGCTCCTAGTGTCCTGCACAAATTCCAGGCACAAAGTAAGCACTCAGTAAAAGATGTGTAATGTCTAATAGTGCAGAACTGTGTAAAGGTTATGGAAATGTGGGCTGGCTCTAGGCTCAGTCCTCTGGAAGGGCTAGTTAAAACTCTCAGAGGAGAAGAGGGTGAATGATCCCTATTCCCATTTATTTCTTCCTGGATTTTACATCTGGATTGACTAAAAGAACCAGTCCTTTGTTCTTCTGTGTTGCTTCTCACTATCTTAGACTCATGTGTAATACAAGGTTAAGACAGGAATGAGGAAGGTAAGAATCAGGAGTACAGGTGGAGCTAGGGGAGCGAATCCAAGATCGGGGACTACAGTTTGACAAACAGGCTGCAGGGAAAGTAGGTATCTATTATGCAGCTCAGAAACCAGTAGGTGAAGAAATAAAATTTCAGAAGTATCCATATAGATGAACCAGAGGTAGATACAGGGAGTGATTTGGAGAAAATACCCAATCTTGCTCTGGTGTGGTGTGGGGAGCCCTGATGTCAGTGCCCATTGTGATCTGAGCAAAAATCTCCCCTAGGGCCAGGCACCATCCAGCAGGGCATTGGGGGAAAAAGGCAAACCTCCTCCTCTTTGCACAAACTCTGGAGCACTTATTTGTAGGACTCTGGGCACTTTGGTCTCCACAGCTCCTTGGAGATACATTGAGTTGGAAGAAGCCCAGTGAAAGGCCATGAATCAGGTGCCCTGCATCCCTCCTTCCTTTTCTACAAGTATTATCTCTGAGATGTTCCCATTTTCTGTATTTGCCCTCTTATCCATTCCCTCTGATCACCATCCTTTCTTCCTTAGGTTACTGTGATAATCACCTCTCAAATGCATCTCTCCATGTCTGATCCAACCACTTTCAATCCATCCTTTACAAAGGCAGCCAGAGAGAATCTTCTGGAATCCAAACTTAATCACATCACACCCCTCCATAAACCCCTTCAATGATTCCACACTTTTGGGTGTCATTCAAGGTTCTTTAGCCTTGGCCCACATTTTAGCCTTACCTATATCTCCCTCTCCATGAGTTCTCTACTCCAGCTTCAACTTCACAGTGTCCTTGGAACCACAATGTCCTGTCACCCACTTGGTGCCTTTGCTGATACTCTTTACTCTATCTAGGATGCCTTCCTTGTCTTTTATGAACTTCTCATCTAAGATCACGTTCAAATGTCACCTCGTGCTGGAAACCTCTCACTTCCCCAGGCACAGTTCCTTCTTTGCCTTCATGTAAACTATTTATTTTCCTATTTTTCTGTGTTAGTCAGCTTTCTGTCACTGTGACGAAATACCTGAGTAAATCAATTTAAAGGAGGAAAGATTTATTTTGGTTCATGGTTTCAGTCCATGGTCACATTGCTGAGGCCTGTGTTGATGCAGAACATCATGATGGGGAGCATGTGGCAGAACAGACAACAGAGGTGCTCACTTCATGGTGGCCAGGAAACAGGAGGGGGACAGGGGAGAGGGGATGGGACTGGTGAAGACACACCCCCAGTGATCTACTTCCTCCAATTAAGCCCAACTTCCTAAAATTTCCACCACCTCCCAACAGTGCCACTAACTGGGGACCAAACCTTGAACACCTGAGGCTTTGGGGACATTCCAGATGCAAACTCTAAGGACATATTAGAGGGCTTGGTGCTGCTCTGTCTCCCTGTGGGGCACACGTGGACTCCCTGAGAATAAGAATTACATTTGCTTTGCTTCCTCGCAGAGTTCCCTTTCCCCTCACCTCACAGCAGAGTGCCTGGCACTTATCTGGTGCATGATGAGTATTTTGAGATTTGTGAAATCAATTGAGCCCAATGGGCAGACCCAGAGGGCTTCCCTATGGAGACAGAACACAGCCAAAAGCTCTAAAACACCAAGGTGAGCAGAGGTCTGAACGAACTTCTCTCATCTGTCTCCTGGTCTCTGGGCTGGTCATTTCCCCTTGCTTGTAGACCCATCTATTGACCCCCTCTCTCCCTGCCACTCTTTTAAAGCTTTATTTCACTTATTCAGTTTTACATAGTGCTGAGGGTGGAACCCAGTGCCTCACATATGCTAGGCAAGTGCTCTACCCCTGAGCCACAACTACAACCCCTTGTCTTTATGTTAAAAGCTGTGTTCAGGCCATTGGCCGCTGGTGTCTGTCTAGGTTTGGCTGGAGATTAGAGTGTGGAAAGAAAGGAGAAGCCAGGACAGGTCCCCTCTTCTCTCTGCTCTGGGCAAGGAGAACATTTTTTGGTCTGGCTGTATCTACATAGCTGTTCCAAGATCCCTCTGGACATCTTCTCCTTCCATGGTCTCATCTCTTGCTGTAGCTCAGACTGGATGGCCCTGCCTTTTGGGTTTTGGTAATTCCATCATCCCCCGTGTCCTGGAGTAGAGAAGGGGCACTGGTTTCCTGCTGCTCTTAATTCTGATCGCTTCACAATATCTGGTTTGGTGTCTTAGTCTTTCCAGCCTCGTGTGGCCCATTTTCTCTATTTGATTCCCTGTGATTGAAATACTGGAGTGATTTCAGTTTTTCCCAACTGGACCCTGACCATTATAATATTTTTTAAAAGTATATTTTAATATTTATTATTATTATTATTATTATTATTATTAGTGGTGCTAGGGATTGAACTGAGGGCCTTGTGCCTGCTAGGCAAGTACTCTAATATTGAGCTGTGTCCCCAGCCTTTTGAATTTTATTCGATACAAGATCTTGATGAGTTGCCCAGGCTGGCCTCAAATTTGTGACTCTCTTGCCCCAGCCTCCCGAATAGCTGGGATTACAGGTGTGTGCCATCATACCCAATTATTTTCATTTAAAACGGATGCATTGTCATTTTACATATTTTTTGGGGTATTACAGTCTTCTTGCTTAGATATGCTGAAGGTTCAGTCCTGGGTTTCTGGACTAACCTCTGCCCTTGGTTTCACCCTAATGAGTACCTTGCTTTGATCATAGTGACCCCACAAGGCAGCCATTGGTGGCCCTTATGAGAGTCAATGTAGTTTCCTGCTATTGGATGCCTTTCAATTCTCACTGAGTGATGTTGGTGGTCTGGCTCCTTGGCTCAACCAATCCTTTCATGCCCTTTGGTTCTTATGAAGGAGGATCTTGAATCTTGGAAGAACAATTTGGGAGGCTTGGTGCAAGAGCACAACCTACTTCCAGGATGCTAATGATGTTTTGTGCCCTGACACTTGGAAGAGAAATGTTTGAAACACATTCAGAGAGTGGTAACCTTCAACAATTCATTAAGCCAAGAGTCGGTGCCAATAGGAAACATAAAACCCTTCCTGAGAGGCCTGGCTGAACTCAACAATTGATCTGTATACTACTATTAAGGTGAAAGAGCCTGTCATGTGGTCATAACTGCTATGGAGCAGTGATAAAATACTTTAGGGAAACTGGAATCAGACCTGTGCTGGGTGAACCAAGGCTGATCACCTGGTGGTTTCCAGGATCCTTTGCAGGAGGCAGGAGGGTGAAGAGACTCCACAGTCTCTGGTGGAGGGGTTGGGATGCAGGGAGCAGGGCTGGAGAGGAGGTGGATGCGCCACTCTGAGGAAGTGGCTGGGACCAGGTACAAGCTTTCCCTGGAGCAGAGAAATGAAAATATTTAAAGCTTCAGTTTGACAAGTAAATTTGACTCTCATTGAGCAAAGAGAGAGGAGGCAAGAAAGAGCTAGGAAAGAGTGGGGGAAAGAGAGCTAGGACCAGAAAAAGGGAGGACATTTCAACAGAGGTCATGGAGGAGCTAGGATGGCAGAAAAGATAGGAATCCAGCTTGAGGGGCCCCAATCCCCATTCTGCAAGCAGGATCTTTTGGCTCCAGGGATCAGCACTTCTGCATGCCTGGTGCCTGGCAATGCAGAGGTGGTGAAGTCACAGTTCTCTTTGGGAACTTACGCTCTGGTTGTGGAGACTGAACATAAAGCAGATGACCATAGGTCGGTGTGATAAGTGTGCTGGTATGTGCCTGTTGCTGTGGAAGCTTGGAGGAGGAGCACCTGTTGGGCAAGTTTGGTGGAAGGGATGTCTGTGGGGCATCCTGAAGCATGGTCTGTGACTATGCAGGAAGAGAGGAAGCAGTGGAGTGGGGGAAAGTCCTGCAGGCATCTGGAGACTGGTATCCAAAGACCTGTCACGAGGGACAGCAGGATGCATTTTGGGCACTGCTGTGGAGGCAGGTGGGTGACAATGTTAGGAGAGGCTGGAGAGCTGAGTGGTAGAGGAAGGGGCCCTGAAGTGCCTGATTTGATTCTGGGAGGCTGGAATGTTCTCCTGTAGGATATGGGGAACTGATAAAGCAATATGGCAGGGGGTGACACAATCCTATTTGTGCTTTAGAAAGATCATCCTGGCTACGACAGGGAAGCAGGAGTGAAGAGGAATAAGAGTGAGACAGGGAGATGAACCCAGGTGGTGGTTGCTATGATTCGTCTGCCAACTGCTTCCTGCCACCCCAGGCTATGCTGTGGACCCAAACAGTCCAGCTGAAACAACCAGGCAGAGAGGCAGGAACTGTCTTGTCCCCAACCAGGATTCATGAGGCTCATTCTGGAGTGGAGAGAGGGGTCTCAGGGAGCAGCTTTTGGGACAGAAGTGACATCAGCCTGCCAGGCTCTGAGATGTGCATCCTGAGCTTGCACGTGGAGTGCTCTGTCCTCTGCAGGCCACTGCAGGCCGTTGTGTGATTCAGTGGGACCGGAGCTTTGCAGGTGGAGGCAGAGGTTTAATGGCTGCTGATGAGTTGTGAGAGTGAGGGTTTTTTTCGGGAATGTATGTGAAGGAGGCATCTCTATACAGCTAAATTCCTTTATTAACTTAATGAGTTTGGCTGCTTTCCTGGAAATGCAAGTGCCATTTGGCACCATCGCTGCTGCTTCAGAAAGGGTGTCATTAAACTAAGAATCTGTAGGAACGCACAATAGCGATAAACGAAGCTGCTGGGGAGATTTGCACAGCCTTACGCAGACTTCGCAAGGACCTTCAGATGGAAAAGGCTCTGTCTCTGAGGCTGATACTCAGTTAGGGGCTGCAGGTGGAGGTGGTGCAGACTCCAGTAATGATCTGGACAATCCCTCCGTGCAGGTGATGGTGGATGATTCTGGGAGCACTGATATTAGAGCCATTTTGAGATTGAAGTAGAGATTTCAAAGGGGTCAAAATGCAGGTGTGTTGATGCATGCCTGTGATCCTGGCTATTGGGAGGCTGAGGCAGGAAGATCACAAGTTTGAGGCCAGCCTGGGCAACTTAGTGAGACCCTGTCACAAAATAAAAAGGGCTGGGCATGTACCCAGTGGTAGAACACGCACTGAGCATGCACGAGGCCATGGGTACTACTAAGAAAACCAAAAAGGGGTGGGGCTCAGGACAACTCCCAACCTTCTCTGTCCTAGATGCACCCTTAAGTCTGAGTTTCTCTTTCTTCCTCCCTCCCTCCCTCCTCCCTACCACTATCTTTCTGTGCTAGGGATTAAACCTGTTGGGCAACTACTCTACCACTAAGCTACAGTCTTAGCCCAAGCCTGGGTTTCCAAGGACAGAATCCAAGTGTCATTCTTTATTCTATGTCCCAGCTTTGCACCACTTGTCTTGGTGGTTCTCAACCCCCCGCCCCCCCGAAGGAAACTTGAGGCCGATTACTTCTTGCAAATGCTGGATCAGATTTGGAACCCCCCAGGTTGGAATTAGATCATTGGGTAGAGTGAGAACAGCACTCTGATTTTGTTCTTGGAGTGGGAAGAAGCTTGAAGTTAGGGGTGGGGACAGGAAAGTTTTGGACTTTTGAATTGATACTATCATTGTGAAACCCTCTGTCTCTCAATTGACTCTGGACCTGAAAATTGGACCCGGACACCCTGTGGCAATAAAAACTTCTCTGATTGGTGTCAGCCAAGACATTCTGTCTTAGTTCATGGGATGTCAGGTCCCAGGAGCCACTGCTGCAGAGAACGAGACCCAGTGGCTGCAGAATGGCCTCTTCCTGACACTCTTATGTGTCAGTCATCGTGTCCAGCCCGTTGCAGCTGGAGATGCAAGTGCCAGCAAGCCTGGCAGCAAGCCTGTGGTGGCAGTGTGTTAGTCCCTTACAGGGGTGAAGTGGAGGCTCAGAGAGATGAAGACGCTGGCTAAAGGCTTTTCCCCTGGTAGGTGAAGGAGGCGGGATGGAATTCTGATTATGTTCGGCCCAAAGCAATGCCTTTGCCCACATACCTCTCCTTGCCCATGAGGAAGATGTAGGTTGGGGACCCACGTGAAGTCAGACTCGAGCTCAGCCCAGCTGAGAAGAGCGTCTGTGGCTCCTTCCACCCCCTCTTGGCTCCCATCCCAGGAGTGGATTCCACATGGTTGAGAGCTTTTATAAAAATTTCAGTTTTCAATTACATGCTCATTGTAACAAATCCAAACAACACAAGACAGATAAAGCAGGCGGAGAAAGGCCTTGCCTCCCTCTCGCAGCCAGGGACCTTCTCCTTCACTCCAACAGACAGAGTGTGGTGGGCGGGGCCAACTCAGGAGCCAGCGTGGGTTGGCTCCGCCCCTGGGTAACTCCACAACTTCTGAAACGCAGCTTACCTCCTCAGTGCCTCAGTTTCTTCATCTGTAAAACAGGACAAGAGTACTTATCTCATGAGGCTGCTGTAGGGATTAAATATTTAGATAAATGTCTGGCAAAGAAGAAGTACTTGATAAATCATCAGCTATTTTTATTATATATGTTGTTTAAAATCCAAAATGAGTATGAACACTACACATATTGTGCCTCAGCCTCCTTTTTCACTTTACAATATGCTGTAGATTTCTTTCCAAGTTGGTACATATGGTACTTCTTTAATGCTTGAGTAGAATTTTTATTTGTAGGGATGTACTATAATTTATTCATCCAGATATGGGTATTTATATTGTTTCTACTTTTTAAAAAAAAACATTAAAAGTAATGTGACCTTGGGCACTTTACATGGCCTTATGAGCAAGAGAGAGTTCTAGGATGGGATTACAGGATTCTAGTATATACACATTAAATATGATTTTTATATATTTACAAATTTCTTTTCCAAAATACAGTGCCAATTATATTTTCACTGACCATGTAATAAGAAAGCCTGTATCCTCTTCCTTAACCAACACTAGATTTATAACTCATTTTATAACTGATTGATGAAAGAAATATCCAACTAAATGTGTACGTCGATTGTAAGAAAGATGTTCATATGAAAGTAACTTAGTCATCTACTTTATGCCACAAATATGCACACATAATACAAAAGAGACAACAGTCCAAGAAAAAGATGGCAAAAGTCATGAGACCCCGGTGGCACACTTTTGAACCAAAGTTAGGAGTGTAGGCAACACTATGCAGACATGCTCAAATCCTTATGATGCCTATTCATTATCGTCCTCATTTTAAAGATGAGAATACAGAGGAATAGAGAGATTAAAAAGTAGTTTGCCTAAGACCAGGTGGATGGTGAATGTCAGCTTAGGAGTGGAACCCATACCTCCCTAACATCAGGATCAGCTCTGTTCAAACGTGCACCCTCAGTGTAGAAGTGGGCACACACTTTGGATTTGAGGAAACTGTTGAGGCCTCAAGAGAGTGGGACTTTCTATAGCCTGAGACACAGAGCTCTGAGTGGTTTGATTCTGCCGTGCTTCTTGTGTGACTTCAGACAATTTCCCTGTGATACAAAGGGGCCACATGGTAATAGGGAAAAATCAGGGTTGACAGAAAGCATTCCTGATCCCCTTCACTCCTCAGGATGAAAAGACTGGGAGGTAAGTGGCAGGACAGCTCCTCCCCAGTGAGACTCCATTAGCATTCCTGTATATTTATATCAAATAGCCCATAACTCCTTCTTGCTCTCATTTCTGTACATGCCTAGCAGTGTAGTAGTAAATCCTGGGCCTGCCTGCCTTTCTTTCTTTCCTTTTTTTTTTTTTTTTTAACAAAATAGAATCAGAGTCTTTTGTGTTCAAAAGCTAAGTGTTCATAAATCAGTGCTCCTTGAATGGGAAGATGTATGTGGATCCGTGAATCCAGGGCTTTGAATTATTTATCAAGAAGAGATGCTTCTTAAAAGTCATGCACATTTCAGACCCATAGCAAAACTGGGTGGCTTCTCAAGATGTCTTTGTGGCCATGAGGGAGGATGACATGAATTTAAAGAATTACTCTCAGGACCCTTCATCATTTGGTACCTGCCCCCACTGTTCCAGTCTCCAGATGTCCCAAGCTACAGCCACTCCCAGATGCTCAGAGATTCCTGATGCATCATGTTCGCATGTAGTGTTCCCTTCCCTTGGATAATCCTTTCCACTTATCCATCCTTCAGACTCTTTTTAATTATTTTTTTTTGGAATTGTAGATGGACAGAATGCCTTTATTTTACTGATTTTTATGTAGTGCTAAGGATTGAACCCAGTGCCTCACACATGCTAGGCCAGCTCTCTACCACTGAGCTACAGCCCCAGCCACCATCCTGCAAACTCTTATGCATCTGCCAAAAGCCAGCACGCATGTCCCCATCTTTTAAAATCAAGTTCCCCTTCCCTTGGTCAGGATCAGTAGCTTCCTTCTTTGTAAGTGTGACTAGATGCAGATCATTTCAAGGGCAGAGTTAGTGAGATCTGTCTATCCAGCAGTAGAACAATGTCAGGCACAGAGAGTGTGGGTTGTTGAGTGAGGGAATGATTTGATCTCAGTAGAGGGACATCTCTGCTTGGTCTGCACAAGGTGTCTGGCACACGATACTTATTCAATTTCTAGCACAATGTGTAAAAATACTTCTGTGAGTGGCTTGAAGGAAGATGCTAGGGGCAGATGCTTCACTGACTCTGTGGGTGATGCAAATCTGGAAGTGAGAGTGAGCGCACGGAATGATTACTTAGTATTTGAAAAGATTTTGAAAGGGTGGCAGAATTGCCTGAAATTAACAAGCGGCCACTGAATATGGGTAAATTGCAAGTGTTACTCATATAAAGGTGTGAGAATCAATGGCTCTTGTGGCCAGGGAGAGGGGGAAGGAAGATTCACAGGTGACTGAGGTGTGAAATAGTTCTCTGCATGTGCCTTGGTTTTTCATCCCCCAGCTGAAGGGAAGCTGAGAAGCTTGTCTGAAAAGAGACAGGAATAGGCAGAGTTTTGTTCGCTGCCTCCTCTATGGTTGTAACGATGCCTGCTACTTAGCAGGTGCTCCATAAATATTTGTTGAATTATGAATGAACACTCTAGCAACTTTGCATTTACCCTCTGCTTGGAATATCCTTTGCCTTCAAATTCTTATTAGTTTTTAAAACTAAATTCAGGGCTCCCCAGCTCTAGGGCACTTTCCCAAGTGCATACTTCTCCACTGGGCTGTTAGAATACTCTGTTTTAAAATGTAGGACTTATTATACTGTGTTCCTAGTATGGATCTCTCATTATACTGAGAGTTGGCAGAAGCAGAGGCTGGTTTGATTGATCTCTGGTTGAACAACGCATTCCATATCATTGGTGTTCAATATATGTCTGTGGAATGAATGACCAAGAAGTGCTGACACATGATGCTTATTTAGTTTCTAGTAAAGGTAGGAGAATTATAGATGGGTCAAAGGGCAATGTCCTTGACCATGAGGGCAAGGTTGTAGGCCATGGGTTCAAAGGATCCCAGCCTGTTGCTAAGAGCAGAACTGGGCTTACAATTTGTCAAGGGGATAAGTGAAACAGGAGTTGAGATATTGGCCTGTGAAAATAGGTAGGTTTGGTTTGTAAGCTCAAATCATCCTTCAGGAGCTGGTTTATAAACTCGGTTTGTCTGACTCTGAATCTAGTACATTATGTGTGCATTACAACTGTGTCCAAAATGTTGGAGGTGGAATTCAGAGTTATGACAGGGTCCCGGGCTTGGGAGGCAGTGGAAGAGAGGAGACTGTCAATGGCGTTCAGGAGGCTGAAGCTGTAAGACAGTAGAGTAGAGGTTATCATTTTGGATGTTGAATTCATCAAGGATGATATCAAGGGATGGAGTACAGAGCACATTTTAAAGACTTCTTCGGAGTGAAAATTATAGAAACCAACTTCAAAGAAGCTTAAGCAAAAAAGGATAATTTATTGGCTTCCAGTATCCCAGAAAGCACACATCGGTCAAGATCGGTGGGGAAGGCAGGGAAGTGGCTGAGTCTCGAGAACAATAGGAACCAGGAATCTCAGGGCCAACAGGCCCCCCCCCTTCTCTCTCCATACCTTATCTATTGGGCCTATTTGTTGTCTCTGTGATAAATGACTTTCTTCACGTGGCAGGACACATGGCAGTTCTGCATCTTATTTCTCATAGCTTTAAACATCAAAGAGAATGCTTCTGTAGGACTGTGATTGTTAAATCTTGATTGTCAGCTTGACTGGATCCAGAGATGCTTAGAAAATTAGCCAAACACACTTCTCTGTGTGTGTGTCTGTTTCCAGAGATGATTGGCATGTGTGTCAGTGAACTGAGGGGGGAATAACCATCCTGAATATGGGCAGCATATCCAGTAACCTGGGGGCCCGGATGGAACAAAAGCTGTAGAAGCAGGAAGTCTCCCAGTGTGTGCAAGCTTGGATTCTTCTTGAGTGAGGCCAATTTTTTTTTTCTTTTGCTGCTGTCCTCACCTGTGGACACCAGACTTCGGCTTTTTCCGCCTTTGAATGCAGATTCACATCAATGACTCTCCAGGGGAGCTCCCAGTCTTCAGTTGAGGCTGCATCATTGGTCCCTGTTGTTCTAAGGCTTCCAGATTCTTGGACTGAGCAGCTACTAATTTCCCAGCTCTGCAGTCTGCAGATAGCATTTTGGGACCATCCAGCCTCAGAATGTGTAAGCCAATCTAATAAATATGTATGAGTGTGTGTACACATGCACACATATATAGCATATATATTGATATTCTGTTGGTTCTATTCCTCTAGGGATTACTGGCTAATACAAGGACACCAGTTTTTAATTCCCAGGGAAGAGACCCATTGGCTCAGAGGCAGAAAGGTGTCACCCCATGACTACTGGCCATTAGATAGTACTGGCCATTAGATAGGGTGAGAGAAGTACTTGCAGAGAGGAGAAGCATAGCCATTTAGGAGAAATTTATTCTTCATTTTATGAGAGAGAGATGGCAATTGGGATGACTTTGGCTGCAAATAGAAGAAACCTGATTCATACTGGCTTAAACAATAAGGGAATTTATTGGCTCATACTGTGAAGGCCAGGTTATAAATGGTATAAGGATCAGTTTAATCCAACTGCTCCGGGGTCCATATTTCTGCAGTTCCCTCTTCTTGCTTTGTCTTTGTCTTCAGGCTGCTTTCTTTATGGGGACAAAAAAGAGGTAGCACTTTTCAGCTCTACATTCACATATCAAATCCAGAGGAAGAGAAATCTTTTAGAAGATTTTTTCCCCCCCATAACAACAAGGAAGCTTTATTCTCAGAGTCTTTCAGCAAACCTCTGGATGGTTTCCTTGGATTTGAAAAGGAAGGTACTGGGTGCTCTGCAGCCCTGATCCCTCAGTCCTCACAACAGCATTGATGTGCCAGGTGCTGTTCCTATTCCTATTTTGCAAGTGGGGCAACTGCAGCCCAGGGAACTAAGCCACATGTTCAAGTTCACAGAGTGAGTGAGTGGAGGAGCCAGGGCTTGAAGGCAGGGTTTGGAGCCCAAAGTTCATGCTCCAAGATTCTTGGCAGAGCATGCATGCAATCCTTGACAAGTCGCAGCCAGCCCTCATGTGTTTGTGATGGTGGCATTCCAAAGCCCTCATCACAGCGTCTCCCCTCCCACCATCCTTCAGCACACATGAGAGATCAGGGCTGCACAGCACCCAGCACATGCCTCCTCAGGGCCCGGTAATACCACTTTGCCAGATCCTGTGGGCAGGAGAGCTGGAGCATAAATTTAGTCCATGCCCCCAGAACTCAGTCCAGGACTGTGTTGGCAAGAGACATATCTATTCTACCTCCTCTGTCCAACACTGAGGTGACAGGGGTGCTGCAGATCTTTGTGCTTCAGCCCTCCATTCCCCCTCTCCTCCTCCTCCTCCTTGGTTGTCATCTTGTCTCAGCCAAATCCTGGATTCTTCATAGTAAGAACCGGAGACAGTTGAACTTGAATCCCATCGTCCTCACTGAGTGACCTTGGAAAAGTCATTTAACTTCTCTTCACCTGGAGAGCCCCGTCATGGCCAGATGCATGTTTCATATATTTTAAGGAATCCTCAAAAGTGCTTGGGGATAGATACTATTAATTTATTAGTTTTAGAGATGAAAAAACTGAGGATCAGGGAGGTAAGCCCACTTATAAAAAACAAACAACAAAACAGCAGCAGCAGCAGCAGCAGCAACAACAACAACAACAACAAAAACAAACCCTCATGGCCCTAACAAGTAGCAATGCTGCAACCACACCTGATCAGGGCTGATCTCAAAGCCCACACTTAACCATTCTGCTAACCAGTACTAAGCTACCAGCACTGTACTAAGCCAGCATTGAGCTACTTAGCACTCTTAGCACTCCACTAACCAGCCCATTTTATCTAGCTTTGAGCTGTCCTTGACCGGGCTTTTCAGCCTAGTGTCAACCAGCATTGAGCTATACAGCATCAATATATCCAGCTCCAGGATCAACATATCCAGCCCTGCTCCATCTGGTCTCATGTGAGGTGCAGGAGGAGTGGGGACCCTCAGCTCTGTGCAAAATCAGATGTTTGTGGAATGTGCTACCTGTCTCAATTACCTGAAAGACTGCTGGGAGAAGAGGGGTTAGGCTTATCTGCTTCTTCTCAGGGTTGAAATTTTGGGAACAATACTCTGGTGACAATTGAGAATTTGGTACAGAATGAATACCCCCCAAAATGATTGTTGTGCTGAAACAGATTGTGGGTTCTCTTGTGGAATCTGACAATTCCACCAAGATGCCCTTGAAGGATGCATAGGAGAAATGAGTTCCAGATCTCCAAAAGCTCAGAGTCTACTCCAGCAGAAGAGCAGATTCAGGCTCTCTATGGGAAGGCACAGGTGAGCTCCAGACCTTCCCATTCTGGGAGCAGAATTCCCAGCAGTTTGGATGAACCAGATCAGATCACATGCACACAGTGATTTTATGCTTTTCACACTGTGCTATAACCCTCAGTGCCCATGCCAGCCAAACAGGAGCTGAGCAAGAACCGCATCCTCCCTCTGAAGCAAACATTCCCCACAAACCTTTTTTTTTCTCCCCAAAGTCATGAATAACAATCTCCGTCCCTGCAGCATCTGCTAACGATTTATTATTACACGGGTAGTATAACATTTTCATACACCCAACATTTTTCATGCTAGGTTGAGTTAATTACAAACAAACAGCTCACAAGCAAGAAGCATTTCCTCCAGCAATCCTTTGCAAACAATGATGCTTTGTTCCCTCTTGCCACCTGAAGCAAGACTCTGCCATTTTCTTGGCTTCTACCACATTCCCTCATTTATCACCATTGCTCTAAATGAGTCACACAGACCCACAGGAAGGGCCTCTGAAACTTCTGACTCAGTGGCTGCTTACTGCTGTACACGTAGCTTCTATTTTTTTTGAGCATAAAATAAAATTATATTTTCCATACTGCAATGTACATCATTGTACCCAGAATTTAGGTACTCAACTGCATATAGGTTTTTCAACAATAAAGTTGAAATAAAATTATTGTGTCCATGTAATACTAAGAATATATATATATATTTTAAAAAGAATGAGGTTTATGGGAGTAGAATGTCAAAAAGAGTTTGGCTCTTTTTGAAAATCGCATTTCTCATTCAGTTGATGAAGAAATTCCCCTCAGAAGCGACTCATACCTAACTCATGTCCATGGGATATACAAGAAATCAGGGATATCCTAGAGGTGACTGAGGGACCTTGATGTTTATTAGGGAGGTGACTGAACAACCTTAATGTTCATTAGGGAGGTGACTGAGGGACCTTAATGTTCTTTAGGGAGGTGACAGAATGTTGCTATGTTGGGGAAGAGCTGTGCTAAGCATGGCTTTTCAAATTAGTGCATTTCCCAAAACTTTAAGGTAATAAAATGAGTTAATAGCATAAGTTTATAATAGTTCTACTGAGTGCCATGCACTAAGTTCCACATGTGTCTTTTTAAAAAAAATATTTATCTTTTAGTTGTAGTTGGACACAATACATTTATTTATTTATTTTTTTGAGGATGGAACCCAGGGCCTCAACATGCTAGGTGAGCGCTCTACCACTGAGCCACAACCCCAGCCCCCACATGTGTCTTTTACATATACATATTTAATATATAGAATACATAACATTCTCATAACGATTCTGAGATAATAACCATTAGCATTCTCACTTTACATGTGGGGAAACCGAGGTACAGAGAGCTAAGTGACTTGTCCAACATCCTAGAACTGATAAGTGTTGGAACTAGTATTCAAATCCAGGTGATGTTGCCCAAGTCTGAGCTCTTATCCACTCTTCTCTCAAGCCTTCTTGGAGTGTGCAGCCTCTTTACTTTTATATGCCACTCTGATGTCTCTGAAGACTATCAAGAAGAGATGTTGAATGAACCAAGGAGAACCAAGGCCATGAGTTTGTAGAAAAAAGGCAGTCAAAGGTCACCATGTTTCTAGGGCTCTCTACCCCTTCCAATAATGGTAAAAAGCCCCACCTCCCACACCCAGGGGAATCCCTTCCATCAGCCCTGGGTCTATGAGGGAACTTGGTGGAGGGGGCGTCCTGGGTATTGGAAGACCTGTGTTTGAGACCTGGTGCCATCTTTCTGGCTATGTGGTGTGAAAGGAACACCCGTGCACTAGCATGGTCTTCCACTAATTGACTATGTGCCCTCAAGTCTTGTATTTTTCCTCTCTGGGCCTTAGTTCCATATCTGCAAACTGAGAGGTTAGCCTGGACAACAACCAATGTCACATCTTGCTCCAATGGGGGCAATTTTTGTGCAGGAGGGAAAAATCATTCATTTGGAAAATTGGTCTCCAATCATTATCATAGTGGTCACATGAAGCACATTTGGGAGAGTAATTCTGCTCAGAGGAAGAATGCCTTGAACCGTCTGAGTCTGTCATGAACTGTGAAGGGAAGTGGTGACAGTTGCATCAGTTATGTGACATTTTACTCCCATATTCTTCATTCTTTTTTAAAAAAAATATTTTTAGTATTAGATGCAATAACTTTATTTTTTTTAATGTGGTGCTGAAGATCGAACCCAGTACCTCACATGTGTGAGGCAAGTGCTCTACCACTGAGCCACAACCCCAGGCCCCATAAACCTCATTCTTTAGATGAAGAAATTGAAGCTAGAATGGTCAGTGATTTCTCTAAAGCTTCACAGGGAGGTAATGTTGGAGTTGGCATTGAAAGTTGGTTTTTCTACGTACCTGCCATTTTAAGTCACAATATGAGAACCGGCACAACAGCTAATAGTGACTGACATTTATTGAAAACTCACCATGTCCTCACAATGTGTGATATATTAAATTATTGTTCATCACCAATTCCTCCCCTCTGATCTCACCCAAAGGCAAATGGGTGAGAAATAAATGCTTGTATAATACTGAGATTTTTCTGTGGTTGTTATGCAGCAATAGCTAACTAATACAGTAGTTGGTGTATGAAGTGGAATGTTCCCATAACAAGAACCTGAAATACATGACGTTGGCTTTGGGAATGGGTGACAGGTGGTGAGGAAAGTGTCCTAGGAGGCTAGTGAAATGGCACTCACTAGTGTTATGTAATAGCAAAACATTTGGTAAGACTGTCACTTGCAATAAGCTGGAAGATAGAAAATGTGCCTGAGGCATTTGTAAAGTTGGATGACGGCATTTTGAGGCAGGATGTTGAAAGCATGAGCTGGCTGCTGCTAATTGCATTTGGAAGTGAAAAATTTAAGAAGGATTGGCCAGTTTGCAAGCAGAATTCCAAGGGACCTACACGGTGCAGAAATTGCCCTGGGAAAACAAAATGATTTTCCACCAAGCTGGAGGTGTGGCCTCAACAACACAGGTTTGGGGAATGAAATTTAAGGTTTTGTGGGTTGTTTTGCAGTAATGGTGGACTAAGAGATACTCTACCAGTTGCTGTGCATGCATGAGCTCATGTACTCCTCATAATAATCCCAGAATATAGATGCTATTATTTCCATTTCACAGATACCATAAAACAGAGGTATTTGAAACATGCCTAAGATCATGAGGCAGATCCAGAGTTGGAACTCGATGGTGGATCTGACTCCAAAACCTATTCTCTAATTCAACATGCCTTTTAATGTTTCTGTCTTCTTTATGTGTGAATTTGGTAGGCAGGATAATGGACCCTCAAATCTGTCCATATCCTTTTTTTTTTAAAATTTTTATTGTTGGCTGTTCAAAACATTACATAGTTCTTGATATATCATATTTCACACTTTGATTCAAGTGGGTTATGAACTCCCATTTTTACCCCATATACAGATTGCAGAATCACATCGGTTACACATCCATTGATTTACCTATTGCCATACTAGTGTCTGTTGTATTCTGCTGCCTTTCCTATCCTCTACTATCCCCCCACCCCTCCCCTCCCCTCCCCTCTTCTCTCTCTACCCCATCTACTGTAATTCATTTCTCCCCCTTGTTTTTTCCCCCTTTCCCCTCACTTCCTCTTGTATGTAATTTTGTAAAACCCTGAGGGTCTCCTTTCATTTCCATGCAATTTCCCTTCTCTCTCCCTTTCCCTCCCACCTCTCATCCCTGTTTAATGTTAATCTTCTTCTCATGCTCTTTGTCCCTACTCTGTTCTTAGTTACTCTCCTTATATCAAAGAAGACATTTGGCATTTGTTTTTTAGGGATTGGCTAGCTTCACTTAGCATAATCTGCTCTAATGCCATCCATTTCCCTGCAAATTCTGATTTTGTCATTTTTTAATGCAGAGTAATACTCCATTGTGTATAAATGCCACATTTTTTTTTATCCATTCATCTATTGAAGGGTATCTAGGTTGGTTCCACAGTCTTGCTATTGTGAATTGTGCTGCTATGAACATCGATGTAGCAGTGTCCCTGTAGTGTGCTCTTTTTAGGTCTTTAGGGAATAGACCGAGAAGGGGAATAGCTGGGTCAAATGGTGGTTCCATTCCCAGCTTTCCAAGAAATCTCCATATTGCTTTCCAAATTGGCCGCACCAATTTGCAGTCCCACCAGCAATGTACAAGTGTACCCTTATCCCCACATCCTTGCCAGCACTTGTTGTTGTTTGACTTCCTAATGGCTGCCAATTTTACTGGAGTGAGATGGTATCTTAGGGTGGTTTTGATTTGCATTTCTCTGACTGCTAGAGATGGTGAGCATTTTTTCATGTACTTGTTGATTGATTGTATGTCCTCCTCTGAGAAGTGTCTGTTCAGGTCCTTGGCCCATTTGTTGATTGGATTATTTGTTTTCTTATTGTTTAATTTTTTGAGTTCTTTGAATACTCTGGATATTAGGGCTCTATCTGAAGTGTGAGGAGTAAAGATTTGTTCCCAGGATGTAGGCTCCCTATTTACTTCTCTTATTATTTCTTTTGCTGAGAAAAAACTTTTTAGTTTGAGTAAGTCCCATTTGTTGATTCTAGTTATTAACTCTTGTGCTATGGGGGTGTCCTATGGAGGAATTTGGAGCCCGATCCCACAGTATGTAGATCGTAGCCAACTTTTTCTTCTATCAGACGCTGTGTCTCTGATTTGATATCAAGCTCCTTGATCCATTTTGAGTTAACTTTTGTGCATGGTGAGAGAAAGGGATTCAGTTTCATTTTGTTGCATATGGATTTCCAGTTTTCCCAGCACCATATGTTGAAGATGCTATCCTTCCTCCATTGCATGCTTCTAGCCCCTTTATCAAATATAAGATAGTTGTAATATTGTGGATTGGTTTCTGTGTCCTCTATTCTGTACAATTGGTCCACCCGCCTGTTTTGGTACCAGTACCATGCTGTTTTTGTTACTATTGCTCTGTAGTATAGTTTGAAGTCTGGTATGGCTATACCGCCTGATTCACACTTCCTGCTTAGAGTTGTTTTTGCTATTCTGGGTCTTTTATTTTTCCATATGAATTTCATGATTGCTTTATCTATTTCTACAAGAAATGCCATCGGGATTTTGATTGGCATTGCATTAAACCTATAGAGAACTTTTGGTAATATCACCATTTTGATGATGTTAGTTCTACCTATCCATGAACAGGGTATATTCTTTTATCTTCTAAGATCTTCTTCTATTTCTCTCTTTAGGTTCTGTAGTTTTCATTGTATAAGTCTTTCACCTCTTTTGTTAGGTTGATTCTCTGTCCATATCCTAATCCGTGAAGATGGCAAGAGGGACTTGAGGTTGCAGATAGAATTAGGTTTGCTAGTCAGCTGATCTGAGAATGCAGATTTTCTCCTGGGCTATCTGGGTGGGCCCAAGGTCCTTATACATAGAAAGAGGGAGAAGAAGCGTTTAGTCAGAGGGACATTTAAATTGTTATGATTTTATTTTATTTTTTATTTGCCCTCTGTAGACATATATGATAGTAGAATATATTTTTACATATTCTACCCACACAGAATAAGTATAACTTGTTCCAATTAGGATCCCATTATTGTGGTTGTGCATGGATGTGGAGTTACATTGGTTGTGTATTCATACATACGGATAGGAAAGGTATGTCTGATTCTTCCTATTGTCTTTCCTATTCCCATCCTCCCTCCCTTCCCTTTTGTCTAATCCAACGAACTTCTATTCTTCCCCTCCCTTCTTGTGGGTTAGCATCCACATATCAGAGAGAACTTTCTGCATTTCGATTTTTGGGGACTGGCTCATTGCACTGAGCATGATAGTCTAAATTGCTGTGCTGCTGGCTTTGGAAGTGGAGGAAGGGGCCACAACTGAAGGACTGAATGGAACCTTTAGAAGCCTTTAGAAGGGAACAGATTCTCCTCTGGAGCTTCCAGAAGGAATCGTCTTGCTGATACTTTGATTTTAGCTCAGTATTTGGAGTTATGATCTCCATAACTGTAACATAAATATGTGTTGTTTTAAGCCATGAGGTTTGTGGACATTTGTTATAACAGTGATCGGAAAACAATGCAATGAGTATTCCTGAATGTGTGCTTTCTGTATACAGGCACTCGTGCTTTTCTAAGTGTGTGTATTTCATTAAAGTCTAAATGTCCTTGAGGGGGGCAAGCCCTTTTGGTCTAGGAAGCTAGCAGATTCTTGGGAGGGCTGCCCAAGAACAGTTTCCACCTGTTCCTTTACTAGTTGACCACAGCCCAACACAACATTGTGAGTTAATTCAATAAGCGTGATGTGTCAGAGGATCTACAGGTAAGTATCCATGTGAGCGAGTGGGAGCTTGCGTCTGTGTTTGGGTGCTCGTGTGCACATGTGTGACCTGATATGTGCCATCTTTGCTCGTGCATGCGTGTAGACTGTTGTGCTTGCATTTATGGATGAGTATGAATCTTTGCAGGTAGGAGTGTACATAAATGAGGTGCACGAGAACACCCCTGTATGCTCCTGTATGTTGTGTGTGCATGTTTGTGTACACCCTTAATTCACTTGGAGATTTCAGGCCTGAAATCAGCCACTTCCTAACCTGGGGAGCTGGCGCCTTCCTGAGCCAGACCCCGAGTTGAGAGGTAGCACAGAAGCCCTTGACAGGAACCATTAATTTGCTCTTTTCTCCCTGGGGCTGGAGGAAAATGAAGCTTTTTTTCCCCATTTTTACACAATGAGAAGAAATGTATTGATTTTTCCTCACTTCTGATTGTTCACGTTAGAGACTTGTTTCTAAATATTTGACACCAGGATCATTCATTTTACTCCACAAACATATTTTACAGGTTTCTTTTTCCCTTTGAGACATAGTCCTGAGTGGACCCCAAGAAAGTCGCTTTTGTAGACTGGCGTTCTCTGCTTGGAGAACATCCCTCCACGGGCAAGTTCAGCTGTTCTGGTGGTCCCCTTTTAATTGCTCATTTGCTCACCCATTAATTTATGACAGTATCAAAGCCAGTGGTGTGCAGACCAAATCCAGGCAGGAGGTAAGGGCTGTGGTTGGGCACTAGCTTGTCCTTGATCACTGGACAACTCTAGGACTGCAAGAAAGTCTCCCACCATCCTTCTCAGTAAGCCATGAAGAAATTCAAGGGCTGGGAGAGGAAGCCTGAGGGAGTGGGAGGGACAAAGTGTCAAAACCCCAGGCTAGCAATGTCCCTTCTCCTCACTGTGCTCCTGCCACTGTGACATCTCAAAAGATGCTGCCCCATATTTAATCTGTCCCATAATTAAAAATTAACTTAAACCAGTGCCACCAGTGAAGGTTCCTCTGAACCCCCAAACTGGGAGGATGCTCCCTCCCACAGCCCCTTCCCTCCCAGGTCAAGATCGGAACCATTTTCTGCACATAGGCTTCAGTACAAATTTCTGACTTGGGCTTCAGTACAAATTTCTTCTGATGTAATTTCTTTGAGGTTAGAAGTCACCCCCGACTCCCCGTCTCTGGCTTCCCCAAGAAGTTTTTTTTTTTTTGGTCCTAGAGTTTGAGTCTATGCCCTTGCACATCCTAAGAAGGGTTTCTAATGCTATCACTTATCCATTTGGATCACCCTCATTTCCTGGGCTCACAAAATCCTGAGAGATATTAGCTAAAATGGAAAAGGTAACCCCTCCTCCCAAATGAGGCCTGACCATCTTCTCTCTCCTCCACCCTCACCCCTATGTTGAGGTACCCCACTTGGACACCTTGGCTGGATCAAAGCTAATTTTCTTTACTCAAGATGGTGTTAAGAGCAGCAGTTTCCTGGTAGGGGTAGACCTTCCATGGAGAAATCAGGTGTCTAAGTTTCAGTGCCACCAGTGAAGGAAGAGGAGAAGATCCAGGCCAAAAGAATTCCAGCTTTCCATTAGGTGACCTTGGGGACGAATTCCATGTTCTAAGGATGGTGGAGCAGAAAGACTAAGGATCCTGATTCCCAATTACTAGGAAATACCTTTACTCCTTAACCTAGTACTTCTGTATATGAGAGAGAAATCAATGGTTTCCATTTTCTGTTACTAGTTTTGCAACTCTGGATATATGAGGCTAAACAGTTATAGCTCTTACCGAGAATAGTTGGGTGTTCAGGGTCTGGATGGCTCATGCTCAAGTAATCTACTGACTTTTAAAAATTCTATCACTGAAACCTAAACATGCTCTTTTCTATCCAGCAGAACATTGAGCCTCATTTTCCACTGGCACGTTGTAATAATGTGGCAACTGCTTCCTTTTGATTGAAGGCTTACAGGCATCTCCATAATTTGGGGATGGTCAGGTGATCAAAGGGAGAAAACCTTATTATAAAGTGGTAGATGTGGTAGATGTAAGGGGAGTTCAGAATCCAAAGGAGACTTTCCAAGAGACTCCTCTGATATAGATATCCTGAGTAAAGCAGCAATTTGCTCAGGATACTCTGCCTCAAATACATACATCCTGCCTCAAATCTGCTGAAGTGGTTTTGAGTTGGGGGTCCTTAAATGTCCTTTTATAGTTCTTTGTCTGTTGTTCAGATTCTCCTAAAATGTATGGGGATCCTTGATCCTTCATTCATGTTTTTGAATGAAATGACAGATACTCTGACCAGAAGTTCCACGTCCAAGCCTGGAGTTGGCCACCTGGTAGGCTTCCAGCCACAAGAAATACCAGAAAGTCACATTCTGTACACTTAAGATTGGTGCATTTTGCTATATATAAATTATGCTTCAATTTAAAAATGTATAAAAATAAATTAAATATTTTTTTAAAAAGGAAGTGATTGATGTATATATGTTTTTATAAATCTCTGCAATGATGTTCTTCAATGGGTGAACGGATAAACAAATTTGTGCAATGTTTATCCAATACATCCTGCCTCAAATCTGCTGAAGTGGTTTTGGGTTGGAGGTCCTTAAATGTCCTTTTATAGTTCATAGGTTAAATGTTCCCAGCATAGCTAAGTAACCAGGCTGTGCAGCCCAGCAGAGCCCATTCCACTTTGCAGAGGCTGTGTGCACACACACGCAGCTGACTGACTGCACATGTTTGGATTTATTATTATTATTATTATTATTATTATTGGGTACTGGGGATTGAACTCAGGGGGCACTCAACCACTGAGCCACATTCCCAGCTCTATTTTGAATTTTATTTAGAGACAGGGTCTCAACAAGTTGCTTAGCACCTTGCTGTTGCTGAGGCTGGCTTTCAACCCTGGATGCTCCTGCCTCAGCCTCCTGAGCTGCTGGGATCACAGGTGTGCACCACCGCACCCAGCTCTTGGATGTGTTATTAAGCTCAATGTTTGTTCTGGTTGGTGGTTGCCTAGGCCATGTTAGAGTAGCACCTCTGAGTAGCATTTCTGCATAGTACAAGGCTTTTAAGTTTGCTGCTTTCCTCTCTTGATGATAGACACTTTATTCCCAGCTCTAATCTGGAACCCTGGAGTCCACTAGAGTTCAAACCACGTATTCACATAAATGGTTTAGTCTACACACATGGAGCTCTCCATAATGCTGAAAAGGAGGGCAATGGACTGAGCATGTGTGTTATGGAACCACAGAGACCCTTCCACCAAGTGGATGTTTCTCAAGACTCTTTTGGTTGTTTTCTTTAACTGCCTATTTGGTTGTTGGTTATTTTTATGATCAGTACAGATATACTTTGGGTATTAATCATATCCTACCTGTGCGGTCACTTTTTTTCTCTGTGCCCCAAATGACAAGCTCTTGACCTTCAAACATAGTCACCCAATAGGTTGAGCCTTTCAGTCTTGCCATCTAAGTACACATCCACTCAGCATGTGTGAATGCCAACCCCTGGGCCTTCGCCAGTCTGGTCCCCACCAAAGCTGTCAAACTGACCACATTCAGCCCCATATGAGGCACAGCATGGCTCTTAGGACTTGTGGTTCTATTCTTCATTCTAGTGTCATGATGTCTGGCTTTCTGGGAGGTCTGGACATTCTACTCTCCCCAAGCCTTTTGAGAAGGTTACTTAGGACTAACCAGGGGTGAGTTCGGGGGTCTTGATGGCCTATGTCCTGATTGTTTTTGAGATGGGGGGTCCTTAACTGTCCTTTTATGGTTCATCTTGGGTGGAAGTTCCTGTCCTTCTAAAGCTGCTCTTCCTTTCTGCCCCACCCCCTGGTCTAGAGGATGAATGTAAGATCTTAGGATGATGAGGAGATCTTGGGAATGTTCTCCAAGAGGTTGTGAAGATTGGAAGCCTAGTAAAGTCATTCCTGGAAGACTTCCTGTTCCATGGGCTGAACGGAGCACACGTTATTTCTCTTCCTTTTGCTATCTGTAAAGGAATACAGCCAGTATAACCCTCTAGGAAGGAAGACCATGGGGGGTGGGGACAGTGGATGAGAGATTTTAACACGGGTTTGGCAGGCAGAGAAGATACATAAAGAAATGCTGGCTGTTGAGGCAGAGTGGACAAACTCTTAGCTCAGAATACCTGCTAAGGGAACATGCTTAGTGGAGCTAGAGATGCCTCAGGTTTAGATAACAGATAATTCAGGTGGTCTAAGATGAGGAAGCGGGGAGGAATAACTGAAGTTTTATAAAAAAACAGATAACCCTTGCAAACTTGTCTTTCTCAAGATGGAGACCAGATTATAGTATCAAATCTATCCCCTGAATAAAAGAGAATCCTTCTTTCCCTCCTCCTCTCCTTCCTTCCCTCTCTCTTTCTCTTTCTTCTCACTCCCTCTCTTTCGGTACTGGGGATTGAACACAGGTTCTCACACATACTAAGCAAGTACTCTTCCATTGAGCTACAGCCTCAACCCTTTAAAAAAAATTATTGTTTTGAGACAAGGTCTCCAGAATTTTCCCAGACTGGCCTCAAACTCATAATTTTTTTTTTTTTTTTGCCTCAGCCTCCTAAATTTTGGGGATTACAGACATGTGCCATTGCAAACATCCCATTCTGAGAATGATTATTTCTTAAGAAATTGTCTGAAGTTTCAGGGCAGAATCAGATCAGCAAGTGTGAGTTGGTTGAGTGTAATTGTGACTTTCTGGTATTTCTTGTGGCATGAAGCCAGCCCCAGCCTTGGACACAGAACTCCTGGTCAGAGTATCTGTTATTTCATTCAAAAACATGAATGAAGGACCAAGGATCCCCATACATTTCAGGAGAATCTGAACAACAGACAAAGCAAAAGGTAAATGGAGAGTTGACTTCAGAGGAAACCGAGATGATTAGGGAATTGAAGAGAACTCCTAAAATGCCTCTTCTCTCCAAAGCATTCATGCTGACCTGGGTGTATGCAGCACCCTGAATGTGCTGTCCAGGGGTCTCACTCTTGGGTCAATGTGGAAAATTTACACATATTTGTTTAACTTGGGCTTCTGGATTACATGCTGTAATGATCAAAACAGGAGCTATGAACCACATGTAGCTATTTATATTTAACTTTAATTAAAATGAAACAAAATAAAAAAATTCTATCCTTCATTCTCACTAGCCACATTTCAAGTCTTTAGTAGCCACATGTAGCTAGTGGTTATCATGTTGGACTGGAGCTGATGCAGAACATTTATATCATTGAAGAAAATTCTGCTGGGCAGTGTTGATTTATAGCAATAGGTTTCAGTCCAAACTTGTATTTTAACATCATTGCAGAGATTTATAAAAACACATACATACATCAATCACTTCCTTTTTAAAAAATATTTAATTTGTTTTTATATATTTTAAATTGAAGCATAATTTATATATAGCAAAATACTCAAATCTTAAGTGTACAGGTTGATGAATTTTTAACTTGTCTATGCCAGTGTGACTACCACTCAAATCGATATATGGAATATTTCCACCACTCCAGAAAGTTCCCTTGTACCCTTTCTCCAATATTTCAGCTCACTCTCTTCCCTCTTTCCCAAGTAACTACTGCTCTGAAATCTATCACTGTAGATTTCGCTTGTTTTTGAACTCACACATGGGATCACATAGTATATCTTTAGCATCCAATTCTTTCTGTGGATGCCTTTGAGAGTCCTTTATGCTGTGTGTTTTTTGTGCATGTTGTGTTTGTTCTATTTTATTGCCAGTCTGTGTTCCATTGCATAAATTTGTTTATCCATTCACCCATTGAAGAACATTTGGGTTGTTTCCAGTTTTTGTTTGTAATGAATAAAAATGCTATAGATATTGTTTTTAAGTCTTTTTTTGGGGCAGGTCTCTCCCTCTTTAGGAATTTCTTGGCTTGGACTCTGTCAGATTATAGGACTCACCTGGGCTGGGGGTTCCTGGTAAAAATTTGAAGGACAATTTTTAGCTTCTGTCTTCTGATGCAGAGGAGAGGCATGGGGAGTATAAAATTTAACCAAAAGGAAGACAAAATCATTTGGAATGGATTCACTAAAGGCTGAAAAATGTGTTGAAAAAAAATGGGTAGATTGCCTTAGAAGTTGTTTTTGGCATCTTTATGAATTTTGTAGGGTTATCATGAACTCCCTGCTGCTCAGTCCTGGGAGTCCCAGCAATGCCACCCACCTTGTGAGCCCCAGCAGTCATCCAATAGCCCTGCCTTAGATCAAGCTTATCCCTTCTTGCCCTAGCAATGCATTAGCCTTCTGGGCGGTCCATAGCTAGGGTGATCTTTCTAAAGTCTGACTCTAATTTTGTTCACTACACTACTTCAGTGGCTCCCCATTGCCCACAGGAGAAATGGGCCTGAAATTGCCTTTCTAATGCCCTTTCTTTGGAATTTTCTACATTCAACCTTTACTCTAGCTATACCAGGCTCTCATAGCTCTTTGCCTTGGGACCAGGGTAAGGCAAAAAATTCACCTTACCAAAAAAAATCTAAGACAGTAATATGTTAAATAAATATTTAAAAAAATCAAAATTAATTAAAAATTTATTATGAAACATATATCAGAATTTCACATAAACACAAGCTCTGACACTGTTGTGCTGAGCTATTTTGGATCCTAAAGCAAAGGGAAAAAGTGCATCCTTATACGTGTGCTTTTGCATATTTTTTTAAAAAAGGTTTACTGAAATATTGGAAAAATAGAAAAGTAGATGTATTAACACTTATTTCAGTAAGTGATTTTACCCCAGGCCAGATTTTATTACAATTTCACTTTCTTGGTTTTATTTTTTAATTTTTTATGCCATTATACATGTACTTTTTTTGGGGGGGTTTGCATTACAATTCTTTTTTTTAAATTTTGTTGTTGTTGTTATTGATGGACCTTTATTTTTGATATGTGATGATGAGGATCAAACCCAGTGCCTCACACATGCTAGGCAAGTGCTCTACCACTGAGCCACAACCCCAGCCCTGCATTACAATTCTTAATACACATATATTCCACATTTTTTCATATCTCTCTTTGTATATAAGGTATGTTGACACCCAATTCAAGTCTTTATACATGTACTTTGTATAATGATGACCATCACATTCCACCATCCTTGCTTATCCCCTGCCCCCTCCTTTTCCCTCCCACCCCTCTTCCCTATCTAGAATTAATCTCATACTCCCATACTTTCTTGGTTTTAATAGAAACAAATGATCTGCACGTGTGCGTGTGTACACACACACACACACACGCACACATGCACCTTGTGGGCTTGGGGATTGAACCCAGTGCTCTACCACTGAGCTACATCTCCAACCTTTTAAAAAATTTTACTTGGAACAGGTTTTACTAAGTTGTCCAAGCTGGCTTCAAACTTGTGATCCTCCTGTTTCAGCCTCTCAAGTCTTGGGTTACAGGCAGGAGCCACCACACCTAGCTGTCAGTTGTATTTTCAAAATCTAGTTCTGGAAAAGAGTAGAGTTTGCATGCAGTTTTTACTGTGGTTCTGCATGACATCCATGTCTTCGTCTTGAAAATTTGTTCTTTTTAGGTATACATGACACTACAACGTATTTTGACATATCATCCGTGTCTTCTTTACCTGGATCCCCCTTTCTTCTGACTAGGCAGTGTGGCACTGTGGTTTTGAACCTGGACTACCTACATTCTCCACCCTAGCACCACCCGTTCACTAGTTAGTAATATGATATTGGGAAAATTATTTAACCTCTCTCTCTTTCTTAGTTTCTTCATCGGCAGAGAAGCCATCGTACGGGAAGCTCTCTATTAATAGAGTGGTTGTAAGGATTAACTGAGAGAGTCCACGTAAAGAGAGGAAATTGTGAGAAGAAAAAGGATGACGTCTCTGCCCCAGGGAGGTCACAGTCTAAAGGAACAGTTGACTGACATGAAGACCAGTGACCCCAGATTACAGGTCAGTCCTAACTTCAGTCCCTGCCTGGCTGGGGAGAAGCCTGCAGTGTTCTAGAGGAGAGGACCCAGCCCTGCTGTTGTGCAGACGCCCTTGGTGCTCCTTGAACACTGAAACGAACCATTTCAAGGAGTTGTGGACCCTCTTAGATCAATTTCTGGGGTCTGAATAGCACCTTAGGTCATACAGGGGACTCCTGGGATGGGGCTAGTCACCTACCTTGAAGGCATCTTCATATCTTTTATGGGGATGACCACTGATTCTGTGTTGGGGTTTGTTTCTGACTCTTCATCTGAGGAGGACCCCACACCAACTGTTCTGCTTTTAACCTCTAGTCTAGGACTCCTGGGCCTCCCTTCCCACTCCCTGGATCACTCAGGGTTCCTATAGAGAAACAAAACAGGAAGATGCTTAGACATAATATATATATGAATATGTATGGTTATGTGCCACATAATGTTGTGTTGGTCAGTGATGGACTGTGTGTGCACTGGTAGTTCCATAGATTATAATGGAGTTGAAAAATTCCTACTGCCTTGTGATATAGTAGTAGCTGTTGTAACATCACAGCGAGCTACATTACTCATGTGTTTGCAGAGATGCTGGTGTAAACAAACCTATTGTTCAGCCATCATATAAAAATATGGCACATACAATTATGTATAGTACATGGTACTTGACTATGGTAATAAATGGATATTGTTGGCTTATGTATTTATAATACTTTTTATCATTATTTTAGTGCATACTCCCTCTACTTACAAACCAACAAACAAACAATAAAGGGCTGGGGGTGGAGCTCAGTGGTAGGGTGCTTGTCTAGCATGAGTAAGGCCCTGGGCTTTATCCTCAACACAGAAAAAAAAATATAGTTCACTGTAAAATAGTATACTGTGTTATGCTGGCAGCATCTTCATGTAGCTCCTGGTTACTGGGTTTCTTGATTGCAGCAAGAGGCTATGTTGTGTGACCGGCCTGTACACCTAGGTTTATGTAAGTGCAGCTTATGATGTTTGCACAATGGTGAAATTGACTTACAACACATTTCTCAGAACACATTCCTGTTATTAAGTGATGCATAACTGTATGTGTATGTGCGTGTGTATATGGAGTTGGTTTATACAACTGGGCAAGGAACCGGTGGGAGGAAGCTGGGTAGACAGGCCACCAGCAAGGGCAGTCTGGAATTATAGGCATAAGCTGAAACTTCTGTCCACAAGTAGAATTTCCTTTTCTTCAGGGAAATGCCAGTCCTGCTCTTAAAGCCTTTTACCTGATTAGATCATTTCCACCGAGTCTCAAGGACACTCTCTTTCAGTTAAAGTCAACCAACTATAAACATTAATCATATCTATAAAATACACACATAGCAACACTAGACTAGTGTTTGATTGAATAACTGGGGACCATGGTCTAGACAAGTTGCTTGTAAAACTAGCCATCACATTTTCCGTTTTAATGGGATGGCCATTGATTCTGTGTTGGGGTTTGTTTATGACTCTTCATCTGAGGAAGATCCCCTACCACCAGTTCTGCTTTTAACCTCTAGTCTAGGACTCCTGTGCCTCCTCTCCCACTCCCTGGATCACTAGAAGAAGTGATTAATTTCCTGGGTCTATGGAAAGAAGAAGAAACAAATTTAGACACTTTGTGTCTATTAGAACCAAGAGATATGATTAAAAAGGGATTCTCATAGGTTAGAACCCATATTGGATCCAAATGGCTTACTGTTGCCCCTCAGTAGCTGAAGCACAAACCAAAACTACTGCAGAACTCTTTTCTACAGGAGCACAGGTCTCCTTCAGGTGGTAGGAAAAGGGTAGGTGAAGCAAAAATTAAGAGAGCATACATTTCCTGTGCACTATTCATGCCAAATTTTGACAAAGTCTCATTCCCAGAGCTTATCTAGTAAGTGATACATTCTTCTAACACTCACATATGGGAGCTACCATGTCTCCTCCATATATTCCTTCCTCTGTCTTCCCACCCACCCACATTTGTACCCACTGACCCACTCTCCAAACATCCATCCATCCAAACATGCATCCATCCATCCGCCCACTGTCTATCTATCTACATAGGAGGCTGAGATGGTTACTGTCATGTAGTGTTTTGTTAAAAATGTGGATTGAGTTTTTTGAGATCAATATTTTTTTTCTATGTAAGTATCAGCCAAAAAAAAAAATGTTGTATTGAGAGATACTTAATGTTCTAGGAAGTTATGAGTGTTAAAAACTGAGAGCTGTTGAATGGGGAAATGTTCCTTGGGGAGAAATTCTGCAAGGCATGCTATGTCTGGCTTTCATGTGCTCCTTGAGGCTGGGACCATATGAGACTCATGCCCCTCTTTCCATTTCCACTCCCAGGGCAGGGCCAGGCCCAGTACAGATGCCTGAACTACACGAAGAATGAACAGAGGGTTCAGAGCACTGGTCTGGAAAGAGACCCATCCCCACCCGCTTTCCTCTGCCCTGCTCTTGTGGTAGGAGCTGAGTCTTATAGGCAGCATGTCCCACTCTTCTGTGTCAGTGGCTCTCAGAGGGGTTCAGTCAATGGGCGGCACTGGTAGAAGATGGCGAGGGAGAAGAAGGGAGAAACTAGGGTTCTTATCTCTTCCTTGGCTGCTTTGGGTGGAGACTTCAGTATCTGCTGCACCTCCTTTGTGATTTCAGCTTCTTCAGGGTGACCCCATGTGCCTCCTGTTCATTCTTCCTTTCTCTGTCCCTATAGCCCAGGGGTGATGGCTTCCTGTGATGCTAACACTTGATCACCTTACTGTCATTCTCCCATCACCTATTGTAACCAATTCCCCACATTCAAGTCTCTCTGCCTTAAGCAGCTGGGTGGCTTCTTTTTTCCTCATTGGATCCTGATTAATGCAAGACTGAATTATGGATGTGGCTTCTCTTGCCCCCAAACCTCAGACCTTCTGGGAAATTCCCCACTTACAAACCAACCTCTATGAGAAACTCCATTAGACACAAATGATGGGAGATGACATTTGCACTTAAAAGAAGGCACTGATACTTTTCTAAATGAATGAATGAATGAATGAATGAATGAATAAATAAATAAATAAATAAAAATGTAGATAAGCAGGATGGGGAGAGAGAGTAAAATGAGGTTTTGAGGGGAGAAGTTATCAATTACAAGAATAACAACCATTCAACTATTAGACCTCTAATATGTGCTGGGCATCTTGCATACATTCTCGCTAACCCCATAGAGAAGATCCATTGATCTCATTTTATAGATGAGCAATTGGAGGCTAGTAGCTGGCAGAGCTGAAATTTGAACCTCTGGTCCCTGTCCCTCTACATCCCGTGCCCATCCTGTGTATCGCACTAAGCTCAGATCTTAACATTATTGGATGCAAACCCTCACAAAGAAGTAGAATGTGTTTATTAATTATATGTGTGATATATAAATATGTATTTCATATATTTAAAAACAAGATTATTTGTAAGCTGCTAAGAAGTTTAATAGGTCAGAATTTTCTGCTCATGTTGGGAATACTAAATCCTCAAAGTTCATGTCACACTGATGACATCAGCCACTATGGCCAACAGCCTTTGTGACATCCCTGAACACACAGATATAACACCAGCTGTCACTTTAACAATGGCATAAAGTTGCGTGTCAGGAGACCTGCGGCAGTAAAACCCTGGGCTTGATTGTCCGGAAGACCATGTTTTCCTTACAGGTCACAGAGCAAACACTGTGACAAACAAGCCAATTACAAGAAGAAAGAGAAGGTAACAAAGAGCAAATAGGTCCTTGCCTGGCAGGAGAAGCCAAGAAAACGAGCCTCGGAGGCCTCTGCAACATTTACCCCCTCCTTCAAGGAACTTAGTACAGAAGTCTGCCTAGAGGAGTTAATTTAAAACAAAATTTTTTTTTTGGTATTAAATGTACAGAGCAGAGAATCCTTATCAATAATAAACTGAGGCCAAATGGAGGCAGTGAGGTCATTGCCATGGTCTTTAAAAAAAAATCTTTATTAGTTTTCAGAGCTTTGGCTCTCCGGCATCCTCCTAGGGTATTTGAAGTCTATTTTATCCACGAAGGTAGTTATTTCCTTGGCAGTGGTGTAGGGTTACTGAGTCTTTCCTATTTCCTTGATAATCTTTGTCTTCAATGAGAGGTGTGTTTTTGAAAGGTTAATAAAATAGGTACTTGTCACTCCATTTTTCTGTATGCTTAACAAAACACTGTTGAAATCTTAAGAACTGTCTGCTAATCTTGTTCCCAAAATGTGCTGTCCCCAACTGCAAACTGTTTGCTAATCTTGTTCCCAGAATGTGCTGTCCCCAACTGCCAAACTGCAGAATGTAACTTCCCTCCCTGACCTCTCCAAGGAAAGTATATAAGCTCTGCTTAAGCTGTTCTCAGGGCTCTTTGCTCTATCTCTTTTTGCTCTAGTGAGCTCTGAGCCCCAGCATGCTGGTCCCCAAATAAACCCTTTGCTGTTGCATGAGACAGTCTCTTCGTGGTCTCTTCCTCCGACGCTCGCCCCGACCTTTACATTTTATAGGTCAAATTGGGGCTGAAGAGCAGAGAATGAGCCCTTGGATGCTCACAAGTAATTAGCCTTGACACCTGGGCTTAGCTACCCCTCACTATGGCAGCCTGAAGTCTTTGCCTGGGCTGTGTCTCTGACAGGGTGGGGCCTCCTCACCATCAATCTCTGCTCATTTCTTCCTTTCACCTCCAACTTCAGTTTCAACTCTCCCTGCAAGACTTTGTGGGCAACTCTGTCTGGTTTCTTAAACTCCCTCAAGACTGAGATACAAGGGTGCTATTTGGTCACCTTTGATTTGTTCTCCTTTCCCCCTTATGTTCAAATTGTTCTACACATCATTTCCAGATTTCTTCCCCAAATGTAGCTCAGACTTTAACATTATTGGATGCAAAGGCTCCAGAGATTCCCAATGGACTATGGGGATCACTGGTTGATAATTCTTCCCTCCTTGAAACACTTTTCTTGCTTGGTTTTCAGAGTACACATTCTTCCGGTATCTCTGTATCTCACCAATTGCTCTTTCTCAGTCTCTTCTGCTTGCTCCTCTTCATCTCCTAGACTTTGAAGCATTGGGCACCCCGGGGCTCAGTCCCTGTACCTCTTTTGTTTGCTAGCTTTGCCTATTCCCTTGATCCCATCCTTTCTCATGTCTTAAAATAGCAACTGCTTGCGGAAGACTTTCAAATTTACACCTCTAGCTCAGACCACTATTTTAATCTTAGCCTCATACATTCAGCTTTCTTGGGGGTAAAAAACCAATTGAGCAGATCCAGTCTGTTGTGCAGGTGATTCTTGATTTACAATGGGGTTATGTTCATTTTCACTTGAAAATATCATAAGTCGAAAAAAATGCAGTTAATACGCATAATCTACTGAACATCATAGCTTAGTCCAGTTCACCTTAAGCATGTTCAGACTCTTACATTAGCTCACAGTTGGGCATCATGAGAGACTATATTAACACATATTATCAGCTCAAGATGAAAATTCAAAATTTGAAGTATGGTTTCTAATGAATGCATATTGATTTTGCACCACCATAAAGTTGAAAACATCTTAAGTTGACCTATCACGGGATGGAAACTGTCTATATTGATCTTTCCAAAGAGCTAAATATAACATATTAAGTTTTCCAAGGACGGCTACAACAATATCTCCCACCCCTTAAGATCATGATGTGTTCTTAAGAGTCTTTCATGTGAGATCTATGTTGTTTCTTTTTTAATCTGGAAAGATCTTTATGATTGTCTTGACTGAGGGAGGGTGGTCAAATGACGCTGTGATTTCAAGGTGCAACTGTATATCTGCCAAGTACTTCTGTTTCACTGTCTTGTGGTGCTTGTTCTTGGGACTCAGTCATTATGCTATGAGGAAAGAAGTCACATGGTCACACATAAGTATTCTGGCCAAGAGCCCACCTGAGATCCAGCAGAGAGCTTCAACCACTGAATATGTGCATAAAGAAGCCTCAAGATGATCCAGCCCCTAGCCATTGAGTTATCCAGCCAGAGTCACCCCAGCTGAGATTAGACTGTAAGAGAAGAGACAAATTGTCCCTGACAGGTTCTGTTCAAACTCTTGACCCAAAGAGTCTACCAGATGAACAAAATAGTGGCTTTAATGCCAGTAAGTTTTAGGTAGCAACAGTAGATCTGCCTTGGATCTTGACTACCTTGTAGTTCTAGACTCGGCTAGGTCTGTCCCCTCCTTAAAGCTCCCCATCTTAAGAATACAGCAGACATAATATTCCTTATTGTGCATTCTCATACCATCCTCTCCCACTCACCCAGGGGAGTCAGGCCAGACCCCATGCCCCTATTCTCTAGCCACCTGGAGCAATTGGGGCAAACAGTGCTAATGCACCCATGTTCCTGTGCATGTGTAATGTTCTTCATCTGGTCAGCTCTACTCTTCTTACCTCTTATCCTCTCAACCTGGAGGACTCCTACTTGGGTGAATTCAATGGCTAATCTAAAATGTTCTTTCCTGGATAGAAGACCCCAGAAGGCCCCAGACTTCCTATTGAGAAGTCCGAGATGGGGTGTGTGTGTGTTGGAGATCCCATGTACATCCATGGGAGCAGCTGATACCGGGTCCTGGATAATAGCTGTCACCTTAGGGCATGGCCTTAATGTGGTCAGCTCTTCTGACTTTCCAAGGTAAGGCTGGGTTTTTAGGTAAATTCTCCCAGTTTTAAACCTTTAGGCAGGTCAATCAAACTGTGTTGCTTCTTGTCTGGGGACACAAGTTGGCATCCATCCCAGTCCAAACCAATTAGCCATCTCTCACTAGGGCACAGACCACATAGTGTTTCTAGGGAAATTTCCAGACTCTGTAGACATTATTTTATAATCATGTGAGCTCTCCAATGATGAGGTTAAGTCTTATACTTGCCATCTCTGACCCCCGGGGGGTTGGCATAAGGCCGGATGCACAGTCAATACCGTGGTCTCCACAGCCCTGATCTCTGATATGGGGATTCAGCCCCTGCCTTCCACTCTCTTCCCCTTAGCAGAGCCCCAAGTGACTCTGAGCACTGCTTCATCTCCAATGATGTCACCCTCTCATTTTCTTTCCCAGGCTTCACACCTCTGAAGTAGCCCTCCACATTTTGAAAAGCTCCCCTTTCTGCCACCGCCTCCCTTTTCCTGTTTGGAGTCTGAGATAGTCAAAAGCCCTTCTGGTTCCAGTGTGTAAATTTATTCGGAGATGGGTGCCTCTCCAAGCCTGTTGTCTCAGCCAAAGCAGGACACTTAGAGTTGATTATCGCATTACCAACGTGCTGATGTGGAGTGCTGATCTGCAAGTAAGACTGCACAACACGGAGAAGATGAGCACTTTAGAAGAAGTGGTTCCCTTCCACACATCCAGATAAAAGGTGGCATGTTGATGCAGGGCACATCATTTGGCGATGGCAAGACATTATCTTTTCTTTATGAATAATAGAAGATGTTTGGCTGGCTCATAATCTTTTAAAAACTGTAGTCATAGTAACACATGTGTCGCCCCTTAATACGAGAATTTTCCCCCTTAAAGACAACAGCCTATTTTACAACATGTTCTTATCCCCCCCAACAGAACAATATTCATTAGATTTTAAATTCTACCGAAGTGAAATATAGAAAAAAAAAAAGGATTAACTTCTCCTGGTGAGATACCTGGCTATTAAGCATGTGGGGTGACATAGAGCTAGATTCTTTCTGCATAAGAATTGCAGTTGCTGATGAAAGAATCATCAGTGACGGTGCACAACTCATGGAGGCAGAGTGGTGGGGTCTCTCTACCCATGTCAGTCTCCAAAGGAAAGATCTTGGGTTTGGGAGAAGTAACCAAAACAGAAGAGACGTTCCAGGGTATCCAAGACCAGGCATCCTTACCTCTATCACGAAGGTGGCCCTGCTGTGTGGTGGTGATGAGAGGGAAGGGGTGTTATATAAAAGTGGGACGTGTTTTATTTTATTTTATTTTTTTGTAGTTGACACACCTCAGTAGGGGAATTTGTGCAAGCAGGAGGATGTGGATATTGGTGGAAGTGGGTTGGAGTGGGTAGTGGATATTGGTGGAAGCTTGGAGTGGGTAGTAGATGGCTTTCAGGAGAGGTGATGGCCAATTTCAGATATCCGAGAGGCAGTCTGGTAGTAGAAGGATCTGATTCATTTTGTGTGGCCCTCAAGGACAGAACTAGTAGCCAGGGATGGGAGGACACTAGAGAGAGGTGTACTTCAGGTCAGTCGGAGGAAGACTTGGATAAAGGAGGTCCCTGGCATATAACTCGGAGGTGGCTCTCTGAGTGCACAACCTTGACTGGGGAGGGCCTTCTTGATCAATACCTGGTAAAGGGTGAACAAGAGGGCAGAGGGAGCAGTTGAGCAGTGGCGAAACTGCAATAGAACTTTAGCTGATCTCACAGGGTGTCCTGGGGCTGGGACTGCCCCTCAGCTCTGTTCTGAATTGAGGCAAGGGAACTAGCCCTTTGCAATCTCACAGCTGTCCTGCAGGGAGGGCAGTCCTAGGAGGGCATCTCATCTGGAAGCCACCAGTTGCCCACATTCCTGGGAGCTGAGGGAATGAGAGACTTGACCCAAAAGGGGGTCTGAGCAGTACATCAAGGTATCCACCCGAGATGGCTGCTTGGTGGAGATGCCGGGACCCCTTCATCATGTGACTTCTCATCATCTGTCAAGTGTTCACATTCTCTTAAAAAATGCTATAAGGACCATGAAAAAGCCCATCCATCAAGTATTCCTGGACTGCTAGCATGGGGTCCTGGTTGGAGTCAGAGGCACAGTTTGCTCAGCCTAAAGCTCCTGGGCTCCTGGGCAGTATCTCCTTGGTTCCAGAAGAAGAGTTCATACAAATTTCAATAATATCAAATGAGTGACTTCATTTAGGAGCTAGAAACACAAGTATGAAGAAGATTAACAAGTCCCCACCCTTGACAGGGCTTATCTTCTAGTGAGAGAGACATAAAGCAATAAATGAATCTGGATAGGGAAACAGAATGAGCGTGTGTGTGTGTGTGTGTGTGTGTGTGTGTGTGTGTGTGATATTTACATTGGGGATTCAAGGACGGTGTCTTTGAGCAGTGACTCGGCAACAGATCCGAATTCTATTAAATAGCTCCAAAGATTGGGAGAATGGAGTTCTAGGCAGGAGGAATGGCAAGTGCAGAGGTCCCGAGGTAGGAAAAGCCTGGAGTTTTCTAGACTTATTTATGAAATAGAGTGTGAGAAGATGAACTTCAGTTTTCAGGGAGAACTTGCTTCCAGAAAGAAAGGCAGTTGCATGTTGGGGTGAGGGGATGTAAGAGGCATTTTTCAGTGTTTAGTAGCCAAAAGCCACACATGGTTCTCAGGAGAGAAGAGCCAGTTCTTTTGGAGAGTGCTGTCACGAGACTGCACTTGGCAGTGGAAGCCCAGCGGATACATTTCGTTTCCTCATCTAAAAAACTGGGATGGTTTTAGTACCCACTCTGTAGGATTGTTGTGAGGATCAAGAGCTAGAATCTACAGAAGTGCTGAACTCAGTCCTTGGTTCACAGTAAGTGCATAATAAATACTAGCACTAATTTGTGTTGTTTAACTTAACTGAAGAGATGGGCTTAACCAAAGATTTAAATTCTAAGTCCCTCCTCTATGCCATCTCTCCCCTCTTCCTCTGTCTGTCTTAGTCTCTGTATCTCAGTCTCTTGTCTCTTTTTCGCTGTCTCTTGGTTTATCTCTAATTTTTGTACTTATCTCTACTTGTCCGTCTGTCTCTGTCCCTCACTGTGCACTTTCTCTCTCTTATTCTTTTTCTTTCCTTCCTTCCTCCTCTCCTTCTTTCCTTCCTTCGTTTCTTTTTCTTATTCTATTTGTCTCTCTTTCCTTGTCTTCTTGCCAGACCCAGAGCCCAGCTCTGCTTTTCAGACCCAGGAGCGGGCTGCTGTCCTTGGTACTGATGAGGACAGCAGGCTCCCGTCTTCCACCCTTCATTAGGGAACAGAGAGAGATGGTAGTGGTTTTCCTTGAACAGCCAACCAGCAGGGGTTCTCCATCTGCTAGTGCAGGTAGAGTGACTTCCCTTACGGGACCAGCTCCTCTAGAGCACGAAGGACCCCCTTGGTCATGAGAGCAGCTGCTTTTCTGCCCCCTTCCCACAAACACACTTAATCTTGCCTTGTACTTGCCCATATGGCCTCCATGGGGGCTGGAGCAGCAGTCCTCCCTCGTCTCAGGACTGCAGTGAAACAGATTGGAAGAGGATTTATTTCTCCTGCTCTAGTGGTGCATAGCAGCTCCCTTGTGTGTGTGTGTGTGTGTGTGTGTGTGTGTGTGTGTGTGTCTTTCCAGAAACACGGGCATTTTCTCCATGGAAACCCTTTACCAGGAGAATGATGTCAAAAGCTGTATCCCTTTACCCCCAAAGAATCTTTCTTTAATATCATCCAAAGTGAATTAAATGAGGAAGGCTATGAGATTTTTGTCTCTCCTGGTCCCTGTCAGCAGATGATATGTTGGGGGAGGGCTCCGCAATTAGGGGAAGGGGCCAGGTGCTCTGAGGAGGTAAAATGTGATCACAGAATTTAAAAGAAATTAAAATCAGCCGTGAGTAAGTTGCAGTCCTGGCCCGCCCCTAACTCTATGATCTTGGGCAGAGGATAGATCAGTTTCTTCATCTGAAACCAGGGGCAAATATCTGCTCAGTCTTCTGCAGAGAGTTGCTTTAAGTATCACACAGAAATCAATATGAGGGAATCTGGAAACCAAGCATTGTGCAAACTCTGATAGCTCACATTTTTCAAGTGTTTTTTAAGATCAGGCTCTGGGATGGGTACTTCCCATGCATTATCTTATGCAATCATTAATCCTAATGAGGTAGGTATGTGTCTCATTTAAGGGATGAGGAAGCCGAGGCTTCTGAGAAATTGTCTGTTCTTCCCAAGGTCACTGTTGGAGGCGGGGAGCGCAGTGAGTGCTGGGAAGTGAATTCAAGTCTGTTGACTCCCAAGTTCTTGTGTCTTCCGTTGTGCCCCATCCCCGACTCTGTCTTGGAGGATAAGCTATGGCTGATATCCCTGCAGCCTAGTTGTTTTGATGGACTGACTGAGACCCAGGCAGATGGCAGGGTTTGAGTTGGCAAATCCATCCTGAGATGGCCAAGAGGCTCACCTTGGACACACCAGAGGACACTTGGAGAAAGAAGATGTTGGAGTTCCTTACCTCAGGGAAGGGACCATCTGCTCTGTGCTCTTTCAGATAAATTACCTTCAGAATCCATGACTTTCTCCAACACTTTTGGGCTTACGAGGTTAAAGAGACCAGGTGTCTGCTGCATTATGTGTCCAGAGAGAGCAGAACTGTGGCTGAAAAAGGAACTTCTCAGAGTCCAGGGGCCTCCTCTCATTGGCAATAAGAACCCAGCCTGAGGATTCTGTAAACAGCTGGAGCTGCTCTTCTGCCTCCTTCCAAATGCAGCCTCAACTTCCAGCTCCAAGGCACCTTCATCCACTAATACCCTTTATTTTTATTTAAAAAGAAACAAAAAATGCTTTTAAAGTCCTGCATTCAAAACTCTAAGCACAACCTTCTGGTATAGACAAATAGGTTGCGATTAAGGGAAACTAATCAGGGAAGGATTCTGAACTGAGCGAGTTACTGCAACTAGGTTGTCCAGTTTCATAAGCATGCATTTGGTCACATGTCCTATTTTCCCATCACTTGCCATATTTTCAAAAACCTCAATAAATATTTTGGGGCTTTTGGATTATAAAAGTCTTGGTGTGTACTTGGTCCTAAATGGTGAGTTGACTTCCTTATTCTTATGCTGGTAAAGCTGGGAAATATGATCAGCCTGCCCATGGGCAGGCTGGCTTCAGCTGCAGCTGATGCTATTGCTGCCACATGGGATGGTTGTTGCAGACTGGTTCAGAACCAGTGTGATGTTTTCCTGAGCATGGCTGAGATGATGCACTTTCTTGTTCAAGGTGTTCTTTGAGAAGAATGGTTCTCTTTCTTTAGTGTCCCTTTTGGTACAGTGTACTCCAAACCAACAGTTCCTTGGCTCACAAGAACATTGCCATCACATAAGGGGCCATCCATGAGTGTTCTACCATCCTTAGTTAAATATGATATCAAGACAAACCCTATCATTTGCTTGGGTCACCTCTCCAGATTTCCCCTTTATTAGAAGCTGCTATGATTTGGATGTGATTTAGATATGTCCTTCAAAGGTGCATGTGTTGGATGCTTGGTCTTAGGGTGGTGGTGTTGGGAGATGGTGTAGAGATTTTATTTTATTTTTTAAAATTAATTTTTATTGTTGGTTGTTCAAAACATTACATAGTTCTTGATATATCATATTTCACACTTTGATTCAAGTGGGATATGAGCTCCCATTTTTACCCCATATACAGATTGCAGAATCACATCAGTTGCACATCCATTGATTTACATATTGCCATACTAGTGTCTGTTGTATTCTGCTGCCTTTCCTATCCTCTACTGGTGTAGAGATTTTAAAAGTGAGGCTTACTGGGAAGTCCTTACATCACCTACCTTTGGAAGGAATTAGGGTAACTCTCATGGGACCCTGAGCTTTTGTGATAATGAGAGCAAGTTGTTATAAAAGGGAGCTCAACCCTAGAATTACACCCTGGCTTCCTGTTCTGCACATACTTCTGACATTGCCATTGACCATGAACTGATGTATCCAAGGGAGGCCAGTCAAGACTATCAATGCTGTTTGAACTTTCATCCTCCCAAAACATGAGCTAAACAAACCTAATTTCTTTATAAAATTAGCCTGCCTCAGATATTTAAGTATAGCAATGAAAAACAGACTTTCATATAGAAACTATATAGATGCTTTGAACTTCCATTGTCTTTCTATGGCAGATCCTGAGCTGGGGACCCAAGTCTTTGTTTCAGAGATTTTCTTTATGCTTTAAGATTAGTTTCTGCTCTAAGTGAGGTGAATATCTTAATCCTCATAATCCTTCCTGGGAGAAAAAATCATACCTTCCTCTTGCTTATTTCCAATCTGATTGGTCCTAGCCTTGGTGAGAGGAAGGCAGTCTTCCCCTCTCCTCTCACTTTTTAAACAATTTACAATTTTAAATAAAATTTTCCTTTTGGAATAATTCCAGATTTACCCAAAAATTGCAAAGATGATACAGAAAATTCCTGTGTTCTCTTCATATAGCTTCCTCTGACATCAACATGTAAATAACCATGGCGCTTTTTGTCAAAACTAAGAAATTAACACTGATATAGCACTGTTTCTTCATTTAACTATGGAATTTATTTGAATGTTACTAGTTTTTCTTCTCATGCCCTTTTTCTATTCCAGAATCCAATATGGGATAGCATGATATGCTAACCCCCGTGAGAGTACTCACATCAAAGAAATTGGCAAATACTACAAATCAGGGTGTGATTTGATATTTTGCTGATGATTTAGACTTAAGAAGGTGGTAGAGAAAATATAAATAAATAAAGACCTGTTTTAAGTATCTATTTTTACTCTGCCCTAAGCCCAGACCGAGTTGGCAGAATGTGAATGAACAGGAATGAACAGGTGCTAATGAAAGACAGTCTTTCCCTCCTGACTAGTTGTGACTAGGATTCACAGCTGGGATCCCAAACATGCTAGGAGACCCTAGTTGTTCTCTGAGGCCCAACCGCATGAGGCCTGATCAACCCTGCTGCACTCTGGCCAGCCTTGAGAGCACTGTCCATTTTAGGTCATTCTTGATCCTATTACTCCAACTGCTCTGTCAGGCTGGGAATAATGGTCTAAACCCTGACTCCATATCCCTCCATCCCATGTTCATAGGGACAGTGTGTATATTTGTATGGATTTACCTGATAGAGGAGCAGTTTGGAAGATGAGAACATGTTTGCACTGTTGAGAGATGGTCATCGTGGACTGCGAGGGTCTGCTGCCCGGGTGTCCGGGGTCCTTTTTTGCCTCATGAAATCCCTTCATTTTTTTATCAGTTAGGGTTTAAATATGGAAGAAGAAACACATTGAGTTTCATAGAATGAGGGACACATGACAGGACTAGACTGTGTAATGGCAGAAGCTGGTAAGGACTCTTGGTAAGGACTCTTGCTGCTTCTTCATCTGCTGTTGTGCCCAAAGTCACCATGGTTCAGCAAGGCTGACAGTTGGAAAAGAAAACTAGATATGAACTTGGGGAGTTTAAAAGACCAGCTGGAAAACCTGAAGGCAATCGCAACGAATGGCGTGCCAGAACTAGTTTGTACTGATTCAGGAGAGCTGATTATTAAATGTTCAGGATTTTTTAGATCCAGTTGTTAAATATAGTCCTTATTAAAAATTAGATTAAGCAAACTTACAGTTAAATACATTGCATTAAAGACAGAGGTAAATACTCCAAACTCATTACTTCCTAATCATTTTGCTGTGTCTTATTATCTCACCTATGCTCTTGAACACATTTATGTGTGTTATATCTGTATGGCGGAGACACTGTATAATGGTGTGCTATTGTGAATCTCTTGACAATTCTAGATTCCGTGATATTATGTTGGTAGCTTTCAACTAGCCCCCATGGGAACACTTATACCACAAAAACTGGTGAATGTGACAAATCAGTACTTGATTTATTATTTCATTGATGGTCCAGACTTAAGATAGCAAAGGAGAAAATGTTAATAAAGCAAATAAAACTTCAAAAAATTACACGTTGTGAATAAAGGAAATACTCTTGTGATATCCAAAACTATTTTCTTTTTTCAGTTTAACAAAGAAGTAACTTACAACATTGATGAACAAGTGAAGTTCTAACACTCGTCTTTGTGGTTTCACTTTTATCTTACTTGTTAACATAAACAAAGATATCAACCAACATTCATGTGGCAACTATAACTGGAAAGCTGGTTGTTAAATATTTACAAGCACATTATTGACTGGATTCCACAAGGATAGACTACAAGCTGTGTCTGTTCCTCACTGTCTCCGATCTTGTTGAAACAGATGACTTGGAAAAAAAAGCTGAACATCTACCTGACCTAAGACTTGGAAAAAAAAATCGAAGCAGGAGACCCAGCAGAAACTGTAAGAGGCACAGCCCAGGTGCCCTCTGCCTCAGCAAGGTGAGCTAGTAGTTATGAGTGCAACACTGTCTGATGTCTTTCACCTGCCATTCAGAGAGTAATGACCGGTGCTTCATTTCTGCCTCCTAAAGATTGTGCAAATTTCTCTTGGAGCCATCCTGAGCCTGAAAGCACATGGGCAAGGGAATTCTGAGAAATGCAGTTCCATCTGAGCTAAGTTGACATTACTCCACATATTTCCTGTCTGCAAGACTGGTGTGGTGCTTATTGGGTGATGATGCTGTCCTTGGGCAGGGTGGGTTCCAGTGCTCCAATAGCCAGGATCAGGGCTTTGGGTGAACCTCCTGGGCCAATGCTGTGCCTTCATCATTGATCTCATCCTCCTGGGGAGAGAGAGATGGGATAGAGAGCCTTTAGGTCTTCTGGAAGGAAAGCCACAGTCCATTTATTTACAGAGCACCAAGTCAGGCCACATGCAGGACATCAGGAACCGTGAGATGAATCTGATCAGTCCTGTCTTCAACAGCTTACAATCTAAGGAGGGACAGAGGTAAGACTGGGAAGTAGGAAGAGAAAAGGGCCACCAGGCTCCCCATCTCCTATCTTACTCCCCTCTTCTCCCTGAGAAGCAGCAATAGCTCCCTCCTATATGCTTGACTCCTCACACAGCATGGGGAGCCCCTTACTTTGACCCCAAGCCACCTGCTAACCCCGTGGGCATCCTCCCACCTGTCCTTAGCTCCCTCCACCTCACTCTGCTCTGTAAGGTCTGCTCATATACACTCAGCCTAGAATGTCACCCTGCTCCTTCTCTCCCCGTGGAGAGGTCTGCTCATTCCCCCAGATCCTGTTCAGTGCTACCTCTTCCATAAAACCCTCCTGTTCGTAGCAAAAACAATCACCTTTTCATGCTCTGTTCCCACATCCTATGGCTTGCGTCTTTTTAAAATACCACCGATGACGTGATTGTTGATGGCCATGTACAGAGAACACGGCATGTCCCAGGCACTGTGCCAAGCACATTATGGGCATTGTCTCCATTTAATTCTTTCCTGAGCCTTGAGAGCAGGTGTTCTGATTGCCTTTTCACAGATGAGGAAACGGAAGCTCAGGAAAAATTCAATGTGACATTCCCGAGGGCACACAGCTAGTAAATGGTAGAGCTAGCTAGAATCGGAATGGAAGCTTCTCCCAACCCCTAAGAAGTAAGACCCATTTTAGCACAAGTGCCAGATTCCTGGGCCAAGACTGTAGAGCAGGCAGGAGGGTGGGGGATCCTGTGGGTCTGTGTGAGGTGGCTGTTTTTCAGAAGGTGGTAGGATGGCAGCCCTGTGGGTTGTGGTCCTCTAGAGAAGGGTGGGTCCTCCGGACCATAGTCCACCAGAAGGGGGCTCAGCTGAACAGTGAACAGGGCCTGCCCCAGCTATAGAAAGGAACCCCCCCCCCCACCACCTGCTGAATTGGGCACAAAAATGGCTCCCAGGTGCAGCTCCACCTCCCTTCTCTTCAGACTGAGACGGGAAGGCTGTCAGCCTCACTTGTCACATCTGACTGAGCGACAGCAATGACATGTGCGTAGGAGGTACTAAAGCAGGGATCCCTTAATAGAGCAGGTGCCTGTGAGCCCTGAGGGTTGCTATCCAGTCTTTGTGTGTGTGGGGTGTGGGGTGTGTGTGTGTGGGGTATGGGTGTGTGTGTGTGTGTGTGTGGTGGGTGGGAACTGCATCAGTGCACAAGAGAACACGTCAACCTATCCAGGGCTGGGGCTAGAGCAGGGCAAGGAGGAGTTTGAACAATTAAAGGGAGTACCAAAACCAAAACCAACCAACCAAACAACAACAACAACAACAACAACAACAACAACAACAAAACCCTCAGTAATGGAGATACATGATGTTTTAGTACAATGCTTGAAAACTAGAACAAATGCAAAATATCCATGATGAAATACCATCAGTGTTTTAAATGACGACTGGATCAGTAACATGGAAAGACTTTCTGACTTTCATAGGGGGTGGGATGGGGGGCACAGGTATGTGGCCTGATGAGCTGGTCACCTGGTCTCAGCTGCTCTGTGCTCCCAAGGAGCTGTGAAGTCCTCCTGTGAGTTTGTCCCCCATCCAGTAGAACCAGACTGCATTTTATTTATTCACTCACTCACTCACTGACCATCTGTGGATTATTTTGCTATGTGGGTAATCATATTATTTTGGAAAAAATGACAAATTTATACTTATGGCTTCCCTTCCAGTCATTTTCCCTGGCACACTAGCTAGACTTCCAGGACAATTTTCGTAATGCTACTTCTTCCTTCCTTCCTTCCTTCCTTCCTTCCTTCCTTCCTTCCTTCCTTCCTTCCTTGTAGGGCTGGGAATTGAACCCAGGGCTTTGTGCACGTGAGGCAAGCACTCTACCAACTGAGCTATGTTCCCAGCCCCCTTGTTTTCTTTTCTGATTTGATTAAGAAGGACCCTAAAATGTCATTATTAAGTAAAATTTTTACTGGGAGCTATTAGTATGCATGCTTTATTAGTTTGTGGAAATCCCATTCGATTTGTATTTTGGGAAGAGTTTTCTCTCCTTTCCCCTTTAAAAAATACCACAAATGTTGCTCTTTGTGCATCTTTTTGTTATGACAATATAATTTTTTCACCATAACCTGCTAGTATGTTGCATTATGTGGAAGGATTTCATAATATTGAGTTTCCTTTGCATTTCTGGAATAAACCCTATTTGATTATGTCTTTCACGCACTGTTAGAATGGATTTTTCACTGTTTTTGTATCCATATTAATAAACAGACTCAAGGTGTGATTTTTTTCATTTTAATACTGTTCTCGCTGGTCTGGGTAGTAAGATCATACCAAAATGGGGCCGGGGTGGGGGGAGTGGTAATCATCTTCTCAGCCCCTGATTCTCTGAACCAGTGTGTAAAATGGGAAGCACCTGTCCCTTGGAGCTTTGCAAAACATGTTTCTGTGATGAGCTGGGCTTGGTGTCTTTCGGAAAGGGAAGAAAATTTGAACTACTCATTTCATTTTCTTAATGTTATTGGTTTATTCAAGTGTTAGATTTCTCTTTCAGTCAGTTTTTGTAAATTATGTTTTTAGAGAAAATTGTCCATGTCTCATTGATTTGAAATCATTCATCGTTTTCTTTCATGATTTCTAATGCTCATCATATACTTTTTCCTGGTTTGAGGTTTGACTATTTTGTTAATCTTTTAAGGAGGCAAGTTTTGGTTAATCATCTCTAATACTTTCTCCATTTCATTAATTTCTGCTGTTATCTTCATTGTTTTCTTTATTCTACTCTGATTTTCTAGCTTCTTGAGCTGAACAAGGAACTCATTTATTTTTAATCTTCTTGGTTTTAAGTAAATCCATCGAAGGCTAAAATTTCCCTTTAGGACAGGCTTTAATCATGTCCCACACATTTTATATGAAGTATAGTCTTTGTCATTTTAGTTCTAAATATTTCATAAATTTCCATTGTGAATTTCTTTTTCACTCATGCTATTTGGGGGTGTGTTTTTTTTCCTTCCCAAATGCATTTTAAACTGTGCTTATTGTTGAATTCTGATATAAGTGCATTGGTTGGAGAATAATCTCTGCGTGATGTAGACTCTTTATAATTTATTGATACTGTTTTTGTGACCTAGTAAAAAGTCAATTTTTATAATGTGCTTTCTGTGCCGGAGAGGAATTAATATTCCACGCTTACTGAGAGCAGAATTCCAGATTTATCTATTAGACCAAGACTTTTGGTTATGTGGTTCAAAGAACCCATATCCTTAGTGCTGATCTTTCTGTTTCTGAGGAAGGGCACTAAACTCTCCTTAGTGATTGGGTATTCATTAACATCTTCTTGTGACTCTCCCAGCTTTTGCTTTATGTATTTAAGGCAGGGAATTTGAATATATAGAACTTCATGATGGTTATGTCTCTTTGGTGGAGTGTGTTCCTTTGATCATAACTTACAATGTCTCTTTATTTCTCTTGTAGCTTCTGCTCCGAAATGTCATTTGACATTTCCATCACTATACCAGCTTTCCTTTAATATTTGTCTAGCATGGGTCCTTTTTTTTTTGTTGTTCTTTTACTTCAAATATTCTCTGTCATGGTTAGTAACATGCAGTTAGATATTTAGAAGTCTCATCTAGTTTTCTGTTGTTTAACAGGTAAGTTTGATCTATTCACATTTTATGTATGATGTTTACCATCTTGTTCTGTGTGTTTTTTTTTTTTGGGGGGGGCGGTTCTATTTTTCTATTGTTTTAAGTTGTTGTTAGATTGATCAAGTTTTCTTTTCTCAGGGTCTACAAAAAAACTACTAGAACTAATAAATGAATTCAGCAAAGTGGCAGGATATAAAATCAACATGCATAAATCAAAGGCATTCCTGTATATCAGCGACAAAACTTCTGAAACGGAAATGAGGAAAAACACTCCATTCACAATATCCTCAAAAAAAAAAAAAATACTTGGAAATCAACCTAACAAAAGAGGTGAAAGATTTATACAATGAAAACTACAGAACCCTAAAGAGAGAAGTAGAAGAAGATCTTAGAAGATGGAAAAATATACCCTGTTCATGGATAGGCAGAACTAACATCATCAAAATGGAGATATTACCAAAAGTTCTCTATAGGTTAAATGCAATGCCAATCAAAATCACAAAGGCATTGCTTGTAGAAATAGATAAAGCAATCATGAAAATTCATATGGAAAAATAAAAGACCCAGAATAGCAAAAGCAATTCTAAGTAGGAAGTGCGAATCAGGCGGTATAGCGATACCGGATTTCAAACTATATTACAGAGCAATAGTAACAAAGACAGCATGGTACTGGTACCAAAACAGGTGGGTGGACCAATGGTACAGAATAGAGGACACAGAGACCAATCCACAAAGTTACAACTATCTTATATTTGATAAAGGGGCTAAAAGCACGCAATGGAGGAAGGATAGCATCTTCAACAAATGGTGTTGGGAAAACTGGAAATCCATATGCAACAAAATGAAACTGAACCCCCTCCTCTCACCATGCACAAAAGTTAACTCAAAATGGATCAAGGACCTTGATTTCAAATCAGAGACTCTGCGTCTGATAGAAGAAAAAGTTGGCTCCGATCTACATATAGTGGGGTCGGGCTCCAAATTCCTTAATAGGACACCCATAGCACAAGAGTTAATAGCAAGAATCAACAAATGGGACTTATTTAAACTAAAAAGTTTTTTCACAGCAAGAGAAACAATAAGAGAGGTAAATAAGGAGCCTGCATCATGGGAACAAATATTTACTCCTCACACTTCAGATAGAGCCCTAATATCCAGAATATACAAAGAACTCAAAAAATTAGACAATAAGATAACAAATAACCCAATCAACAAATGGGCCAAGGACCTGAACAGAAACTTCTCAGAGGAGGACATACAATCAATCAACAAGTACATGAAAAAATGCTCATCATCTCTAGCAGTCAGAGAAATGCAAATCAAAACCACCCGAAGATACCATCTCACTCCAGTAAGATTGGCAGCCATTATGAAGTCAAACAACAACAAGTGCTGGCGAGGATGTGGGGAAAAGGGTTCTCTTGAACATTGCTGGTGGGACTGAAAATTGGTGTGGCTAATTTGGAAAGCAGTATGGAGATTCCTGGGAAACTGGGAATGGAACCACCATTTGATCCAGCTATTGCTCTTCTCGGACTATTCCCTGAAGACCTTAAAAGAGCGTATTACAGGGATACTGCCACATCGATGTTCATAGCAGCACAATTCACAATAGCTAGACTGTGAAACCAACCCAGATGCCCTTCAATGGATGAATGGATTAAAAAATGTGGCATCTATACACCATGGAGTATTACGCAGCACTAAAAAATGACAAAATCATGGAATTTGCAGGGAAATGGATGGCACTAGAGCAGATTATGCTTAGTGAAGCTAGCCAATCCCTAAAAAACAAATACCAAATGTCTTCTTTGATATAATGAGAGCAACTAAGAATAGAGCAGGGAGGAAGAGCAGGAAGAAAAGATTAACATTAAACAGAGACATGAGGTGGAAGGGAAAGGGAGAGAAAAGGGGAATTGCATGGAAACGGAGGGAGACCCTCATTGTGATACTAAATTACATATAAGAGGTTGTGAGTGGAATGGGAAAATAAACAAGGTGAGAAATGAATTACAGTAGATGGGGTAGAGAGAGAAGATGGGAGGGGAAGGGAGGGGGGATAGTAGAGGATAGGAAAGGTAGCAGAATACAACAGTTACTAGTATGGCATTATGTAAAAATGTGGATGTGTAACCCATGTGATTCTGCAATCTGTACTTGGGGTAAAAAAGGGAGTTCATAACTCACTTGAAGCTAATGTATGCTAATGTATGAAATATGATATGTCAAGAGCTTTGTAAGGTTTTGAACAACCAATAAAAAAAAAAAGAAAAAAAAAGATGTTGTGTCCATCAAAAACTAAAAAATAAATATTAAAAATTCTCAAAAAAAAAGTTTTCTTTTCTCCATTTCTCCTTATTCTTGTTGACTCGGAAAATATAATTTGTACTACTCTTCTCATAGCCATGAGCTTTATATTTTAGTGTGTCTCTTTTACTATTATTTTTCTAATAAAGTCAAAGGTTCTTTATTATTTCTGTTCTCCTATGGATAAAACCTTAGGATATTCTACCCACAGAACCTCTGTGTACTTACTATTGTCATCTTGACTTTGGTCTAGATGTTATCATTATTTAGTAATTATATAGAAATGAAATAGTAAATAGTGATAATTAAATTCATTATTACAATTTACCAATTTCTAAGTTGGTCTTTTTTTCTTGTTGACATTTTCTTCTTGCTGAAGTATATTCCTTGCTAGTTTTTTTTTCAATTAGTTTTTCTGTGTGTGTGTGTGTGTGTGTATATGTGTGTGTGGTGCTGGGGATTGAACCCATGCCCTGTGCATTCAAGGCAAGCGCTCTACCAACTGAGCTAAATCTCCAGCCTGGTTAAGAGTCTTTTATGTCTGTAAATGTGTTGATTTCACTTATAGACTTGAATGCTAATTTAGCTGGGGATATAATTCTAGGCCTCTGGATATTTTTGCTCAGCCCTAGGAAGATCTGACTTCATTCCCTCTGTCCTCTATTATGGCAATGAGAAGCTTGCAGTAACTATATTGTTTTATTTGATAGATAATCTGTCTTTTTGTTTTCTATCAAATTTTTTTTTCAATACTAGAGATGGAACCCAGAGCCTGGCACATACTAGACTATCACACTGCATTCCCAGCCATTTTAATTTTATTTTGAGTCAAGGTCTCTTTAATTTTATTTTGAGTCAAGATCTCAGGCTGGCCTCAAACTTGTGATCCACATGCCTCAGCCTCCTGAGTAGTTGGAATTATAGGTGTGCACCACCACTGTGCCCAGATTTTCTACCTCACTTCATAAATAACCTTTTCTTTATCCTTTATGCTCTTTAGTTTCACCTTGGTAGAGCATATGAGAGGGAGAGATTACATTGCCAGACAGGAAGCCAGCCACCAATGTGGAGGTCAGTTTTAGGCTTTGGTTTCAATCTGCTCTCAGGAGAACTCACCCCTTGAGACTAGCATTCCCTTTGGAGGGCAGTGTCCCCAGTGACCTAAGGATCTCCCATGAGGCTCCACTTCTTAAAGACTTCATTGCATTGTACACTGACACATTAACCCTTGGGGAATAAACCATATCCAAACCACAGCACCCCCCCCAGTCCCCCAGCCCTGCATTCCTCTTTTGTAGTCATTCTCAACCCAGACACTGAGGCACCCATCCAAGGACCTGGTCTCACTTTGTGGTTGGAGCTCTGGTTCTTTGAGGAGACGGCAGACGATGAAGATTCAAGAGCATGACTGGTTTTTCTAGGTCTTCGCTGGAAGCCTGCATGTCCCTGCTTCCCACCTCCCTAATCAATAGCGCCACACAAACCCCAAGCCTGGAGTGGGTATGGTGCAGTGTTTTTACCTCTTTCCCATCTCAGGGGAATTCTGACCTAGGTGAGGTGTCTGGCTCAGAATCCCTACCTCACGTATAGTATTTTGAGTCCCTTTTGTCCCACACATTATATAGCTCCGGCTACCTCAGTCTGGCTCTTGGCTCCAGCAGACCCACAACTCAGCCAGTCTTTTCTCTTTGTCCTTTTCTTCCATTTCTAGAGAAGAAAGATGCTTATTTTTCTTTTGAAAGTGGACATCTTACCTCTCACTATTTCTGTTTTATCTCTGAGTACCATGTGTTGAGGCCAGAGGGAGAGTTCAAAGCATAAACTTACAGTGCCATCTTGAATGGAAGGCTCCTTTATTGTTTAAACAATTTTTAAAAAATATTATTGCTTATAACCTAAAATATCCTAGCCGATAGAAATATCTATCTAGTAAGATTGATTTGAGGATTAAGTGGGATTTTCCAATGTGACTACTGTGCAGTAGCTGCCACGGAATAAAACTCAATAAAGGGCAGGATTGTAATGGTTTTTGTTGTCTACCTTTTCCACACATGCTTCTGCCCATTCTGGGTTCAGTCTGCAAAACTGCATGAGAGGATTTCAGCTGTACTGCATCCCCTCCCCCATCAACCCCTGTTTTCTATTGGTGTCTTCTTTCCACGTTCATTATTTCAGAATTAGGTTTTAGCTTACATATCAATAATGGTTTGGAAAGACCATTAGACAAAGAGTCCCAAGTCCTTGGTTTAAGCCCCATTCATGCTATTCATGGCAGAGCTGTGGGAAAAATCACTAAGCTCTGAGTGCCCAAAGAGGCTTGGGGCTGAGCTCAGTTCTGCTACTGACTGACCTTAAAGTCACCTTAGGCAAGTGGTCTTACTGTTGTTGAGTGAGATTCCCACCCCGTGAATGAGGTAAAGTAGATATCTCCTAGAGCTGACGCATAGGTTCAGGGAGGTGATATATCTCAACTACCATTATATTCCTGGCATTTAATTAATGCTCAAACAATTATAATAACATGCTATGATATAATACTCCTGAAATAATCATGAATATTGCCATTCCCCAATATCCATAGGGGATCGGTTCCAGGAATACCCGAGGATGCCCAAATTTGTGGGCACTCACATCTCTTTTACAAAATGACATAATATTTGCATATGTGCATCTTCCCTGTATTTTAAATCATCTCTATATTGCTTAGAACAGTGTAATATGATACAAATGCTATTAAATAGTTGTTATACCATGTTGTTTAGGGAATAACGACAAGAAAAAAGTTTGTACTTATTAAGTATACCTAATTTTAAAAAAAGTATCTTTGATCTATAGTTGGTTGAATGCAAGGATGTGAAATCCAAGGGTATAGAGGAATGAGTGGCATGGGAGGCATAGGCAGGAGGATCACGAGTTCATAGCCAGCTTCGACATCTTAGTGAGGCCTTAAGCAACTCAGCAAGACCCTGTCTTTAAATATAATATAAACAAGGGTGGGGGAGTGTGGCTCAGTGTGGTTAAGTATCCCTGGGTTCAATCCCCAGTACAAAAAAAAAAAAAAAGAAAAGAAAAGAACAGAGAGAGAGAGAGATATGTTAGTTAAATTTTTAAGATGTGGCAAGATGTACTGGGGCCATTTCCCCTTTTATGTGTGTGTGTGGCTGTGTGTGCACATATGTGTAAGATATGAACAAAAAACACCAGTTAGAGTTGGTGCCATGCTCTCTGAGAGAATGTCAATCAAGCCAGAACGGAGGGTCAAATGCTTCGCGTAGCACAACCCTGTGCTGGAGTCATTTTTCTTAAAGGACAAGGCCAAAGTTGTATTAGCAGGAGGAATAACCTTTTCTCATATGGGAAAAATGATTACTGTCTATGACATAGTGTTTGCACCTTGCAGGAACTCACGAGGAAATCAGCCATGGCGGGTGGGGAGCAGTCATAAGGAGGATATGGGACTCCATCTTTTCCTTTGTCTCGAGTTCTCACCTACCACTTTGGCTGGTTATTTAACTTTTAAATGATCATGTGAGTTTCGAATAGTTTTAGATTTACAGATAATTTGCAAGAATACCATAGAGAGTTCCTGTATACACCACACTCAGTGCCCCTATACACACCCTCTGCTTTGTGACTTAGTGAGGATGGAGCAGGAGGGGGGGGCTGTACTAGCCTCCAGCTGCAGCATGTTAAATTAACACAGCAGAAAGGCCCACTGGAGGTGGGGGAGTCACCAAAGGAGGGGTGCTGTGGTGTGGATGTGATTTTCCCCTCAGGGGTTCATGTGTTGGAAGCTTGATCCCTATTGTGGCAGTATTGAGATGTAGTGGACTTTTAGAAGACGTGGCCTAGTGAGAAATAATTAGGTTATGTGGGTAGAAGCATCACCCCCTTGGGAGGGATTAATGCTGATCTCCTGGAATAACTTAATTCTTGCAAAAGTGAGTTGTTATAAAAAAGAACAAAACTGGCCAAATCTCTCCCTCCTACCATGATGTCATCCTCCATGTTGGACACAATCAAAAGGAGCCTCACCAGAGGCCAAACAGATGAGGCCACTTGATCTTGGATTTTTAGACTCCCAAAATGGGAGCTAAATAAACCTCCTTTCTTTCTTGTGACCCAGCCTTAGGTGTTTGATTATGGCAATAGAAAATGGACTAATGTAAATAGATAGAAGCTGAAAAGAAGCAGGGATGGAGGAGAAGGGGTAGAGAAGACCTCTGGTCTCTGAATTCTCTGAATTTCCAGCACCCCCTTTACCCCACACAGGTGATTGAAAACCATTCAGAACCGAGCAGGACGGACTTCGCAACACCTGGATTGCATTTCTTATTATTTGCAGAGCAGGAGCAGGAAATGCCGATTGCTAAGTATGAGATGCTATCAGGCTGATGAAGTAAGTCAAAGCACATTTAGCAAAAGAACTACTTTTAATGCTAAAATCTCAGAGGAAGTTAATGCCCACATTATATTTGTAATAACCCTCTTTTCATAGCTCTGATTTGAGGTGTGGATCTTCCATAGGGCATGCAAAGCCTTAGAGGGGGCAAGCTGGGTCATCTGGAGCTCTTTCTTCCTAGATTCTCAGGACAACCATGTGATACTTTAAGATCACACAAATTTTATTTGTATTGTGTGAATGTGATTTTAAGATTTCTCTCTCAGACCCTTCCAGACTCCAGAGAGGGAGTGAGTGATTCCATGAGGGATACTTGCTTGGATTCAGGGACTGGGGGTTAGATGGGTGATTTGGGGCTTTGAGGAGGGAACTGGCTGCGTGAGAGATGTGGGAGCAGATGACTCAGCGGCAGCAGCATCCGAAGCCAGCGATTGCTGGCTGCCATCTCTTAAATTATCCTGGCCTAAGCTCCTCCTGTTTCTCCCAGGATAATAGAGTTGTTCTTTGCGGAGTCTTCACTGGGCGTTTTCCCTCTTGGCCTCAAAGCTTACAAATCATTCCTTCCTGTGTGCAGATCAGGTGATTCTCCAAGGTCCTGTCTGAGCAGGGTGACTGACAAGTCAATTTGGTCAGACAATTGCTTGGGCTGATTTGTCCACGAAACTAAGCTCCTTGTTTTGGCAAAGTGGGTTTGAGCTGGGGCTGGAACTGTAGGCTGGGGATGAGCAGGCAGGGAGGGGATTCAGAGCAGAAATTCTCTTTCCCAGGAGGGGACGAGAGAGGAAGGTGCAGCTCCAAAGTCCCCCAGGTCTGAAGTAGAAAGCCCCAGGTCTGTAGAGATGGGATGTTAGTAGGGGAGGATCTGTCATTCTCATTTTAAAGAGAGCTCACCTCTGGAAAAGTATAGCTGAGGAAGAGAAGAGAAGGCACAGCTCTTGAGGTCAGAGACCTGGGTTTTTATCTTATTTCTGGTACTTAGTAGCTGTGTGACCTTGTGCAAATCACCTGCCCCACTCTGAGCTTCAGTTGTTCTGATTGTAATGTGGAGGATAATTATTGCTGGGCCTGCTTATCAGGGTTGTTGTAAGGATTTAATAAGATTGGAAACCTGGAAATGCTTTGTAAACCCATAAGGGTGAGCCATGTGTCATAATACAAGATTTATGTGGGTCTAACAGTCCTGAGTCCCAGTGCTAGAAAGCAAAGATGCCTTTCCAAGGGTCAGGGTGGGGAGTGCAGGCTCAGCGTTTGCAGACATCCAGTGGGTATGTTGGTGATTTTTTTTTTTTTTTTGGTCCCTAGGGCCAGCTGGGGTTTAGGAACCAGGATGCAGGTTGGTCCACACTTGTGCTTGGTGGTGTCTCATTGCACCTGCCCTCTCTTGTCCCTCACATCTGCTGAATGGCAGGGAAGACTGGCTACTGTGTACACAGAGAATCCACCAAAGTGTGGTTGTAAAGAGAGGGAGGGGGTGGTATGCCTCCTGGGGCTGGAGCTGAAAGGCAACTTGACTTCTTTTACTGGCCATGGCCAAGGTTCTCTGCAGAGCTAGAAGGGTCTTAGGTAATAGATGATTGGGGAGCAGGGCTCAGAGGTAAGGAATGTGGCCAAGTTTGGAAATAGGCATATCTGAGTCTATCATGGGGAGAGGTAGGAGCCAGGATATAGCCCAGGGTACCTTTACCTTCTGGGTGTAACCCTGTAAGACCCTCCTCTTCCCATAGAAGGGCCACCAGACCCAGAAATAGGCTCAGTCAGAGCCAAGGTACCAGGATCAAGGCTGGTATCAGGAGAGGTCCTACAGTTCTAGTCTTTTGAGCACCTTTTGAGCTCAGCATTGAGTCCTGCCATCAGCTCATCAGACCCCAGATCTAGGGCTGAGTAATGCTAACCAGGCCTTCTTAGCCTCTGTCTGGAACCCCAGCCCTTCTCCCTCCCTCCAATGGTATGTGTCCCATTTCTAGCACCTGAGTCCATTCCAAGCTCTACTTCTTTCATTTGATATTGGGCCCTATTCCCCTTCCTGTGTTTGCTAACTGCCCTTTCTCAGGGGCAGCAGCTTAGCCTTAGACCCCAGTCCTATGTTAGTGTGAATAGATCCAAGAACAGGAAGCAAAGTCATGTATATTGCCAGATGCAGTGGTGCATGGTTGTAATTCCAGTGACTTGGGAGGCTGAGGCAGGAGGATTCCAAGGCTGAGACTTTCAGCAACTTAATGACACTGTATGTCAAAATAAAAATAAAATAAAATAAAATAAAAAAGGACTGGGGATGTAGCTTAGTGGTAATTTAGTGAGACTTTCAGCAACTTAATGACACTGAATGTCAAAATTAAAAAAATAAAATAAAAAGGACTGGGGATGTAGCTCAGTGGTAAAGCACCACTAAGTTTAATCTCTAGTTAAAAAAAAAAGTCACATACAACAAGGGCTCTTTTTGTGCCTGACCTTTTAAACTTCACACCAAACCAGGGAAGTGGATTCTAATCATTCCCATTTAGTAGAAGAGAAACTGAGTCTCAGAAAGGGCTAAGGGACTGACCCAATGTAACATGAATAGTATAGACAGGATTCCAAACCACATTCACAGGGCTCCAAGGGCTGTGCTGGTCTTGGTGTACAAGTCACCAACTTGCCCGATGTCCCCAGAGGACTAGTCCCCAGGTGTGCATCTTCTGAGCTGGGCTGTCCCACTGGGGTCTATACATTTAGTGCAGAGCAGTATCAACCATGTGGTTCCACGTCAGGCCAGTTCTGGTTTGATGTGCCTTATGGCACCTTAACCTTGAATTTGTTTCTCCACCCTGCTCAACAGTTATGTCCATTATCTAGTGGAAAGTGAGGCCCAGAGACACTGGCATTTAGAGAAGAAAAGAATAAGCTAACTTGTAGAGAAGTTCAAGGGAATCAGGCTTCATAAGGACTGTCTTACAGCAAGTAAAACACACCAGGAATTTAAAGCCAAAAGCTCAGGGTGAACTTAGCAATGTTTCTGAGTTCACAGCGAGTCCAGCGATGGTGGAAAACAGCAATTTTCTCACATATCATAACATCCACAAAGAGGGGGACAGATTTTCAGAAAGCAGCATTGCCAGAGTCAGGGATAAAGTTTGTTTTGTTCCCACGCTAGTCATCTATGGAAAGGCTCAAGATTTCATTTGTTTGGGGGAGTCAGCGCCAGATAGGGTGAGCCCCTTGCTTTTGGTTCATATTTTCCAGATGGGAGATCTGGGCTGTTCATCATGGTGCCAGGAGCAAAGGTCAGTTTTGTCTCTACCCTGATAAATCCCTCCTCTGCTGAAACTATCTGGAGAGAAGATTCTGTTGTTTACAGCTGGATGAAAGAGCCCACAGGATCTCTGGGTTCAACTCTATGTTTCACAGATGAGGAGGCAGAGGCCCAGAGGGGAGAAAGCCTTTACCCAAGACCACTCAGACCTCAGTGCTTCTGTTTGTCTGGTGTCCTCCTCTGTCCCACTCAGGCCTGATCAGGACCCCCAGGACTGAGCTGGTGGAGTTCTAGCTTGGAGATAGCTTTTACCGACTCCTGAGAGAGTTCAGAGAAAGAAACAGAGATGGAGGAGAGAGAGACCTTGCTGGTGTGTGGACAGGGTCTCTTGGTTCTAGGTGACCGTGAGCTTCCTTGTTCCACCTCAGGTTCAGTCTCAGCCCAGGCATGGCACAAGGAGTAGAGGCAGTGCTAGTGTCATCCTGAGGACTCCATGCCAGTCCCCCAGGTTGCTCACCTGGCTCTGTCCTTATTTTCGAATTTTACAAATAGTATGAATCATAGGGATCATGGTGTCAGCTCTGTGCTGATGATCCCTTTGAACATAACATGCTGTTTATTTCTCTAAAACTAGAAGAGGTAGTTTTTTTTTTTTCCTTTTTGTGGAGGGTAAACTGAGGACCAGAGGTGGTAAGCGACTTTCCCGGGTCCCTGGGACTGGTGAGTGGTTAGGGAGCCAGGAACTAAGAACAGCTTTGTCTGAAACTAGAAGTTGTTCTCCTAACCAAGTGCATGCTGCCTTCTTCAATCAGCTCGGCTCATAATTTAGTCTGAAAACTCTCCTCCTCCCTGGCCAATAGGGTCCCACTGTAAGCTTTTTGTTGGGTGTGGGACGGGGTGGGGCGGTACCTGAAGTCCTGTCACCTGTGGATGTCAGTTGTCATGCTCCCTGGCAGGCTCAGCTTCCAAACTTCCTCTGCCTCTTGGGTCCCTGGAGTTAGGACCCAGGACGTTTCTGCCTGCTCTTCTCCTGACCAATGGTGCAACCTGTTCAAATCCTTGCCTCTCTCTGGCCTGAATGAAGACTCAGCTCCTTCTCAGCTCTGGTGCTGAGACTCTGAGATTCTAAATAGTGGGGTCCCCTGGTCTGACTGAGGCAGGTCACACCGAGAGCTTGCAGGAGTGAAGTCTTTGCGTGTTAGCACACACAAGAATGATACCTTCCCAGAAAGGAAAACATCTCTTGTTTTCTTCCAGTAAATCAAGACTAGGAGGTGCATTTGTTTAATGGGCTCTGTCCACAGCTAATCCAATTTGGTAAGTGACTTGGGGACGGGGAAAAATGCTGACCTGACACTTTGGAGAGTGGACTCAGAGGTGGGGGCTTAGGCAGCAATACATGTAGCTCTGTGAGCAGGAGGTAAGACAGGAGAACCCTCTCCCGGTGCCACACCTCCCCATCATATGTATGTTGTCTTTCCCTTTTGGCTCTTCATCTGGATTTCTGTCTACATGTCTTTTGATCTGTATGTATGTCTTTTTGTCACAACCATAGCTTACCGGCATCCATAGAGTGGATGATGGAAGATGAGTAATGGCCCTGTTGGGACAGGTAAGAGCTCAGATTGAAGGACAAGGAGTGCGGAAGACAGAATAATGGCTTCCCAGTGACATCCACATGTGACTCCTTGGACCCTGTGGAGCTGTTACCTTACATGGCAAAGGCTACTTTTTAGCTATGATGAAGTTAAGGATCTCAGGAGGAGATAATCCTGGATTATCCAGGGGGTTTAGTGTAATCACAGGGACTCTAAGAAGGAGGCAGAGGGTCAGAGGCAGGGGTGAGATACAATGATGGAGAAGGGGTTGGGGCTTTGAAAATGGAGGAAAGGGACCATGAGTCCAGGTAGCCAAGGTTACCTTCTAGGTAGCCTCTAGAAGGTGGGAGAGATGGGAACACACGTGCTCCCCTAAAACCATGCAGTTCTGCTGATGCCTTGATTTTAATCCATGAGATCTGTTTGGGCTTCTAATCTCCAGAAACATCAGATAACATACTGTGTTGTTTTAAGGCACTCAATTACAGCAGCCAGAGGGAAAAGTGCAACGAGTCAAAAAAAAAACCCAGGTGTGGGGCAGCTGGGCGCCTTGGCTTTCCAGACTCATTGAGAGACTGATGCTGCAGACAGATCATGGAGACAGATCTGGGAGTGGAAAAGGGCCTCAGCGTGGGCTGGGATCAGCACACAGCCAGGGATCCCTGGAAAGTTGCTCCACAGTGTCTCTGGGGCATTGAGGTTTAGGCATGACACAGAGACTGGGGCTCAAGGATTAAGGATCAGGATAATGACTTGGAACTGGTCTTGGTGGCTCACACCTGTAATCCCAGTGAGTGAGGTAGGAAGATTACAAGTTCAAAGCCAGTCTGAGAAACTTAGTGAGACCTTGTCTCAGAATAAAACATAAAAAGGGCTGGGTGTGGAGCTCAGTAGTTGACTGTCCCTGGGTTCAATCCCTAGTACTAGGGGGAAAAAGAGACCTGGGAGCTGGATATTGGGTGCAGCTCTAGAAAGAATGAAGGAAGGACTCAATTCTGTCAAGGTGAGTTTGGTGTCTAGCTGTGTGCTCTGCGGCTTTGCCCTCTTCATTTGTAGAAAGGAGGTCTCAGTCAAACTAAAAAGTTTCTTCTCAGCAAAAACAAAACAAAACAAAACAAAACCTAACAAGAACAACAACAAAACCCCCAAAACCAAAAATAACAACAACAATAACAACAATAACAAAATCTGTGAGGTGAATAGAGAGCCTACATCTTGGGAGCAAATCTTTACCCCTCACACATCAGATACAGCACGAATCTCTAGGTATATAAAGAATTCAAAAAGCTAAACACACACACACACACAAAACTAAAACAAAACAAAACAAAACAAAAACCCAAAAACCAAATAACCCAATCAATAAATGGGCCAATGACCTGAAGAGATACTTCTCAGAAGATGATGTACAATCGATCAACAAATACATGAAAAAATGTTCATCATCACTAGCAATTAAAGAAATGTGAATCAAAACTACTCTAAGATTTCATCTCACTCCAGTCAGAATGGCAGCTATTATGCATACAAACAACAATAAGTGTTGGTGAGGATGTGGGGAAAAGGTACACTCATTCACTGCTGGTGGGTCTGCAAATTGGTGCAGCCAATATGGAAAGCAGTATGGAGATTTCTTGGAAAATTGAGAATGGAACCACCATTTGACCCAGCTATCTCTCTCCTTAGTCTATTCCTAAAGGACTTAAAAACAGCATACTATAGGGACACAGCCACATCAATGTTTATAGCAGCACAATTCACAATAGCTAAACTATGGAACCAACCTAGATGCCCTTCAGTAGATGAATGGATAAAAAAATGTGACATATAAACACAATGGAATATTACTCAGGAATAAAAGAGAATAAAATCATGATGTTTGCAGGTAAATGGATGGAGTTAGAGAAGATAATGCTTAGTGAAGTTAGCCAATCCCAAAAAACCAAATGCCAAATGTTTTCTTTGATATAAGGAGGCTGATTCATAGTGGGATAGGGAGTGGGAGCATGGGAGGAATAGATGAACTCTAGATAGGGCAGAGGGATTGGGGGGGAAGGGAGGGGGCATGGGGTTATTAATGATGGTGGAATATGATTATCATTATTATCCAAAGTATAGTTATGAAGACACGAATTGGTGTGAATATACTGTGTATGCAACCAGAGATATGAAAAATTGTGCTCTATATGTGTAATAAGAATTGTAATATATTCTGCTGTCATATGTAAATAAAAAAATTTAAAAAAGGAGGTCTCAGCTTAGAAATCACAGATGGGAGGCTGCAGGCTTGATTTGGTTCACAGACACAATTGATTACACTGTATTCTTTAACAACATTTGGACCAATATTTAAGCATTATTAGGTCTCACTGAAATGAAATCTAAAGTGCGGACTTATCTTATCATGAGGGGTGGCCTGGTGACGTTGGCCCTCTGTTCCTGCCTGCTACAGTCTCCCAGTCAACCCCCGCTGCAGGTGGGACATCCCCAGGGGAGGCAGGCCCAAAGTCATGGAGGTGGTGCTGCAATCACCCAACAGGGTTAGCATAGGCTTGGGGAGTCCCCAGGGAGGTGTCTGAGCATGTGGGCTCCTCACAGCCCAGTCTCCAGATACAACTTGACAAGTGCCAAGTGCAGCAGGACTCGCAGCCACATTGATCTGGACACTAAACTCCTATTAATGGAGTCAGAGAAGGCAATTGCTTTCTTGGCAGGCGCAGGTAGCTGACGGCTTGCACAGACCTTACAGTCAGATGAGACACCCAGACCTCTCCACAGAAGCAGCTACAAGCAGGAGACTTGCATGCCTGGGTGTCCATCTGAGCACAGGCTGCATGGCCTGGCCTTGTTATGTGGCCATCAGTTTAACTGTCAGCCTCTTGTATGACTTGGGACCTTGTCTGTCTCTCCTGCTCTGGCTCCTTTATACTGACCTAATCCATACTCAAAGGGCAATGGGCTGTCAGTGACATTCCCTCCCTCCTTTCCCGATTTGGCCAGCCCTCCTAGGCTTACCTCTCCTGATTTTCTGAACTTTTTTGGCTTTTGCCCTCAGTTCCCACATCTGGACCCCCTGGATGACCTGTTTTGGATGCATCTCCCTGGTTCTTCCTCCTTAGACTACCTCTAATGGATGTGAATTTGGTTTTGACCCCTGAGCTTGTGCACCTTGGCTGGGGCTGAGGGCCATCAGCTTGTTCTTGCCATGTGAACTCCATTATTGGCTAGCTTCCTGCTCAGTCTCAGCAGCACCTTCTTCATCACCAGCATCCATCTCTTTCCCTTCCTGGATACCTCTAGTTCAGTTCTGTCCATCCCACACAGTCCAACCATGTCCATTTCCCACTTGGGCTGCTCCTAGGGCTTGCTATGTGGACCGCCTATCCTTTACTCTTTCAACACCTTCTTCAATAGCAACTAGACAATTCTCCCTAGAGAGCAAAGCTGGCCATGGGAACTCTGGTCAGAATCTTTCAGCGGATATCTTCTGATTTTGGAGAAGGCTTGGGTGCCAGAACTTCTTGATAAGGTCCCTGCTTTCTCTTCCAATTTCATGTCTCAGGAGCATCCATACCCGCCATTCCTTGTTCTAGCCTTACTGGACTATTAGCAGGACTCCTTTTTCCCTCAAAAATTTGGACTTTTGCAGATGTTATTCCCTTTGGCTGGAACCTGTGTTTACCCGACCCTGCTCACCTGTCTAACTACCTTTCACAAGTCTGTGGATGCTGTTCCCAGCATCATGCTCCGATGCAATTCAGCCTCCAGTCTTAGCACCCTCAATAGTTTTTGCTTGCAGTTATTAGTTTTGAATCCCCAGACTGTAAGTTCCATGGAGACAGGGACTTGATCGGTTTGTTCTCCATTATATTCCTGCCAGCTAGCATAAGCCTGGGACACAGCAGGTGCTTGGTGAATACACACCGGATGAATGAATCATAACGAGGACAAAGCCAAGAGCAAAGAAAGCTCTTGCAGAATAAACTTGAGATCCATCCAGAGTCAACTTTATGTCACTTTCTGAGCATCCCCATTGAAAGGTAAGCCAGTCAGGTAAAGGAGGTAGGGTGAGGGGCAGATTGTAAGAATTTTTTCCCCATATAACCATCTTGTCCAGGAAACAGGATCACCTTGCCCACCCCAAAGAGGAAATCAGCTTTATTTACTATAACTAATATCAGATTTATCTGATTTCAGAGTTCTGAGAGTTTCTCAACTATCATTCTAGTCTACCTGAAAGATAACTGAAAATCAGTCCTGAGCTCACTTCCCATGGGATAGGCTAAAATCCTAGGAAAATAGGCAATGGTCTGAGCTCTAACCTTTGTTCGGCCACATGTAGCCGTGTGCCCCTTTGGGCTTCTGTTTCATGTTACCTAATACACAGGGCTGTTGTCAGGGTTCATCTTTGGGCTCATAAAGGGTGAAGACCAGGCTTGTCTATGTGGAATTCCCTGTTGCTCAGCATGTGGCCTGGCCCGTTCACAGCCCTGAAAATGTGATCTTTCAATTGAAAACTCTTTGCAAACCACATTCTGAAATCCTTCATAAGTCAGGCGCTGGAGTTGGGCAGTGAAACCCACTCTATCCTCACTAACTGGACAATTGCCTCATGTCACCGATGTGTATTATTATGTCCTCTGCTATAATGCATGTCTTTTTAAAAGAAAATTAGGATCTGTCAAGCACCATTACACAGTGAACCCAGAGAAAGGGCAGCCCATGGCAGCGTATCAAGCTCCGGAGGAGCAGAAGCAGCTGTCCGAGGAGCCTTTCTCTGGGGGCCTGGTCATTACCTACGCATGCTCCGCTGGAGAATCTTCTTCTCCTCCCAGGTCCCTGGCAGCTGTCCCGGAGAGTGCGGTGGAAAGGGCTTGATGCAAATTTCTGGCCCAGCAGTGGAGTCCACTTCTGAAAATACAATGGAGTCTAGTACAAAAGAAAAAGACGAATGCCAAAGCCCTCAAAGAGGAAGGATGGAGCTCATGACTCTGATAGGAGTGGCTCCTTGTGTCCATGATGTTATGGCATCATCCCTGTACCCTTAAGAGGGAAGTCCTTACAGATGAGGAAACTGAGGCTTGGCAAGTCTAGCCTGGAACTAGGTTGAGTCTCACCCCAAAGCCTGGGTTCTTTCGTTGCCCCATGCTGCCTGCCCTCCTCCTAAGGTACAGCGAGACATGGTGTTATGCCAAATTCGTGGGACCCCAATAGACCTCCAGGAGCCGAATCCGATGCAATCACACAAGAATCTTTATGGCAAGCTCGAGCCTGGACTCACAACCGTTCCCGTTGCAGAGGTCCCAGGGAGTGAGCCCCGGTCCTTTGTTCAGTGAGATTTTATAGGTTTTGGGGGGATACTCTATGCGTCACAACATCACACAGCAAATCATTCCATACCGCGGGAAAGTCAAACAACAACTCTTAACATTGATTAGCACATTTCAATGGTGGAACAAGTTGGGTAGGGGTGATTGGTTAGTACAATAGGGGGATTCATTTGAACTGATTGGTTTAAGCCACGAGGGGAGTACGTGCTGAACTACATGGTTTCCCAACATGTTAACAACCACCATAAACTACTGGGGGGGTCATCTGGCATCCCACGTATTTTCCCTGTCTCATGCTGATTGGAGGTTGCTAGGGGGTTGCTATGGGTCCTCATCTAGCCTAACTGAGTCAGGGACACCTGGTGCCACAGACCTCTCCTGTTATTTACAGACAAACAACTCAGCAGGGTGGGTATGTGCTTAGGAGTGCTCTGTGGGTTTTTCCAAGGACAAGGGTCACGCCCCCTTCCTTGGACAGGCTTTGCTCTGAGGTAGAGGCTGGTTTCTCAAAAATGGTGTCACATTAGTTTCTCAATGGTTGCAGAAGGCTGGCAAAGGATGGGTATTTGGGCTCCTATCCATGGAACTGGCCAGCCACTCAGACACCCTAGCTATCTTCATGCCTTGGCTGGTAGCTGCAGGAGCATCTTTACTTGGCTAGCCTGGAAGTAACATAGACAGCCCTGGGGTGGTATTTAAGGAGTGGCAGTTCACATGCCTTGTCCTCAGGGGTCTGCTAAGTGGAAGAGCGGCCCTCAGTTAAGTAACCACCTCCCCCCAACCCATACACACAATTTCCCAGGCCTGGCCTCGCTCTGTAACCTGCTGCTTTCCTTTCTTTTCTCCTCCTCCTCCTTCATTTTCTTTTTCCCTCTCTCCCTGGTTCTCCTTTTTTTTTGAATATTTATTTTTTAGTTTTCGGTGGACACAACATCTGTTTTATTTTTATGTGGTGCTGAGGATCGAACCTAATACCTCATGCATGCCAGGCAAACGCGTTACCACTTGAGCCACATCCCCAGCCCCCGGTTCTCCTCTTTCTTCCTTTTTCTCTCCATGTTTTCCCTTCCTTCCTCCCCCTTCTTCCTCCTCCTTTCCCTTCTCCTCCCCTGTCTAGCGCTCCCAGCTCCTCACCGGCCAGCACATAGAACTGGCCCTTATCACTTGTGGGGGGAATAAATGCTGAGCTGTGACAATCCTGTCTGCCTCAGAAAGAGAGGTTTTATGTAGTTTTTGGCATTTACAAATCCTTTGTGAAAAGGTCACCCTGTTCTTAGAATCTTTTATTAATGCTGAAGACCGGCCCCGGAAATGTCATGTCTTTTTACCATGATATTTACTCAGAAAAGTATGACTAAGCATCTGAAATTCTATCAGCAGCTCGACCCCCAGGGCCAGGCGGGGAATATGCAGGGATGAATGGATTGTTGGTCCTGCTGGGAGCAGTTGGGTGCTCCAGAAGAGGGGGAGAGAGAGAGAAGGAGGGATGGATAAGGTCCAGACGCCTGGGCATTCATCCTGGTGCACTTCTCTCTGCTGTCCCCAGCAGCTCCAGACCACAGGACTGGTGGGTCCACACTGAAAGAGATCTTGGTAGGTATGTGGGGACAGATATGGAGACTGAGGCTCAGAGCAGGCAAGACATCTTCAGGATCACCCAGCACTTTGGGGCAAAGCTGAGACTAAAGACTAGGCGTCCCAACTCCTAAGTCAGTGGCTAGCACTTGGTCTCCCACACCCCAGTTCTCATCTTGTTCCTACTCTCGTGCAGAGCCTGGGAAGAGGACCGGAAGCGAGTCTCTTCCTGGATCCCACATTCCGGTTCCTGTGTCAGAGTCCAAGGCAGGACATTGTGGAGGGAAACACTGGCTTGAACCATCCTGTTCTCCACCTGCCTCTGCTTCCTTTATGAGTTCCTGCTTCCTCAAAGCACCACACTTCTAGATGGTCTTGGAGGGGGTCTGGTGCAGGAAGAAGCTGAAACCTGTGCTGTTGTTTTATTTAACTCAGATGGCCACAATAAAATACCACAGACGGAGAATTCAACAGCAGACATTTGTTTTCTCACTGTTCAGGAGGCTGGAAGTCTGAGCAGGGAGCCAGCATGGCTGGGATCTCGATTCTTCCTGGCTCAACCTTCTCTCTGTGTCTTCACCTGGCCTCTCCTTTGTGCCAGTTGGGGTGGGGGTGGCACGAGCAAGCTCTCCTTCGACTCTTCTTATAAAGACACTAATTCCACCTTGAGGCCCCCACCTAACCCAAATTACCTTCCAAAGGCCCCCATCTCCTAATACTATCACCTTGAGCCTTCAGGCTTCAGTGTATAAGTTTTTTTCGGGGGTGTGGGGTGGGGTGGGGGTGGGGGCACATTCATTCTGTAGCACTTGCTATTTCACAGGGATCATTTGGAAAGGAGGAGACAACAGATGTGAAAGTGTGTGCAAACTGTAGATTGTGTACCTGAATAAATTTTTATGATTGTTTTACCTGTGTGTGTGTGGCGGTGGGGAGGGGGCGCGGGGTAGAAATAGGGGAGAAGGAAGAGTAGAACTTTTCCTGTTGAGTGCATCTGAGGAGCTGTTTGTGTCTGGAGAGGAAGGTGAGGCTCAGGCAAGGAGACCCTGGGTAGAGGGAGTAGAGAAGGGGTTTGCTGTTGCCCCCCAGCATCAATTCTCCCTGTACATGCCCCTCCCTCCCCCACCCCCATTTCAATACTCTGAATGGATCATGAGCCCAGTGCCTGAGCCAGCCACCACTTCCCGTTGCTCTGGCCACCGTTCCTGCTCCAGGGATGGGAGCTTGATCCCTGGATGTCCAGACAGTTGTTTCAGGATTTTTGCCAGGACTCACTCTTTTCTGATGTATTTGAATCTGGAAGGACATAGCCATGAAAGTCACTGTTACAGCACTTGTGACCATGAGGGGGTATCTGGGTGTGCCCCCACTCAGAGAAATGGGGTAAGAATATAGATTCTTAAAATAGCTCAGTTATCATAAGGACAGGGGTTTAGTTTGCATGCTAAGAACACTACCTGGAACATAAAAGTATTAATAAATATTTGTTAACTAATAAATACTGGGAGATCCTACATCCAGCCATACCTGCAGCTGATGTTTAAAATGTCTATTCCTAAATATTTTAGTTACATGAAATATTAGACCTGGCTTGTATCCTGATGCTGCTATGGAATGGTCCAGCCTTGGATACTCAGACCCAGCCTTGGATGCAGTGTGGGGGCCTCACTGAAGGCTCCTGATCATACTCTAAGCTCAAGGAACCCTTTTTGCCCTTTGAGGAAATCATGAGGTCACAGTGCCCCCAAGCTGATGGTCACCCTGCCCTGGTGGCCATAGAAGAATCACCAGCACGGGATATGTAGGTATGCTGCCATACACCAGGCCTCAGACCCTACCACAGGCAGAACCCCTTGGCTGCCAAGGTGCTGGTGAGAGTGTGGTTGCTCAACTCTCTCCAGTGCTGGATGTAGCTCAGGATATAGGCCTGGCTGTTTTGGGGGTAAGAGTTCCCTTCCTGTGAGTTTCTACTAGAGCTAAATGGAAAGTTCTTCCATCCTGCATCTGCTGTAGAGGATAAAAGGATAATGCTGGAAAAAATCATTTCTACATTTAAAATTGAGTGTGTCCCATGTGCTAATGAGTATGAAGTAGCTGTTGCTATTATTCCTAAAAAAACAGGTGAAGAAACAGATATCCAGAGAAGGAAAACAGCTTCCCTGAGGCTCAGATAGGAGTGGGAGGGAGACTGGAATTTGATCACAGTCCATCTGGGTCCGGTACCTCAATTTCTAACTACTATGGTGCTTGCTGCTTGACAGAGATAGTACTGGGGGACTCATGGTAGGAGTGCCCCAAATGCAATATAGAGCCACCATCTGACAAGATGGCAGCTGGAGACTGGACCCAATCTACCTACTTCTGTGCCAGAACTTGGTTGGGGAATGGGTGGTCTTCCTGCTTGTGGCCATGGGGGAACCAATTGGAAAAAAAACTCCTGATGGGTTCCCTGTGACTCATGGGATTGGCTCACCATTGGGCAGGACCCAGGACGGCAGCCTTCCCAGATGCAGTGGGGAGAGGAAGGCCCTGCGTTTATGCTCTCTCTTCCTACGGGCAGCATTATTGTCCACACAGGAGGCATTAGCATATGGCAGAGGGTTCCCTGCACCTGCTGATGAAGGGCCAGCTCCACCTGTGCCTCCCAGCAGGCTGTGAGAGGAGGGAGGCCCTTGTGATGTGGACAGCTAAGGACAATGCAGGAGAGCGGTTCTGAATTTCTAGAGCTGTGCTTGCGGGAGCAGTTTGTGTGATGGCTGGAGGCTCTGTGGGATGAGCAGAAAGGACAGGTCATGGATCTTGGCATGTCTTACGCTTGTGGATTATCCCAGGAAAGCTCGGGATAATCCAGCACCGTCTGCTCAGCTATCTCCTCTCTAGGGACAGTGGCCGTCCACATGTCTCAGCCCTAGTAGGTCTTGATGGAGGCTGGGGTAAAGCTTAGCTTCCATCTCCTGAAGCAGTGAGGGGGTGAGTTAATCAAGTAAGTGCCCAGAAGATGCCCGAGAGCAAGAGGTGGCATCGAGCCCAGAGCTCTCCAAATGTGTCTCTCTGATCAGGAGAAATGCACATTCCCAGGTCCTATCCCAGATCTGCTGAATCAGAAATTCAGAGGATGAGGCCAGCATTTCTCAGTATCACACACCCTCCAGGGAACTCTGATGCACACTGCAATGTGACAGCCACTAGTTTAACATCTTGACCTCACATGTCACAGGGTGGAGACCAGTTAACCCTGCTGGTGAGTTAATCCAGCACCCCTGTTTTGCCGGCCCTTCCAGAGTCTGCTTCTCATGCAGTGAGCGACTTAGGATGCAAGGAACCCCTTCCCATTGGTAAAGAAGTGAGAAATCAAGACCAGCCTGGGTGACTCAGAGGCACTTTCAGCCAAGTATCGGCCCCTTGGTGTGAAAATAGCTCAGGGAGGCAGCAAGTTCTGCTCTGGTCAATTAGGGCAGCCATTATTTTCCCAAGGACGGGGATCAGTCATATTGGTAGAAAGAACACACGCTTCTCTTGTAAACTAGAACGTGACGTCTTCAGGAGAAAATCGATTCTTTGGTTGAGAGACAAGTTTGTCCTTAAACTGTCAGGAGAAAGCTGGCAGCAGCAGTGGTTGGTAGGCAGAGGCTGAAGTGGAACTGAAGCTCATTCCCCCACCAGCCTGAAAGTCCTAGATGTCCTGGGACAGGGAGGGGGAAGCCCGAGGATATCTGGCTGCAATGGAGTGGGTGTGTGCAGGACCAAAGGCAAGACTCTCAAAAGGGTTAGAAAGATGCAGATGGTGTTCTGTTCACAGGCAGAGGCTGCAGGTGGAGGATGCAGAGGGACTGGGAACGAGAGAGTGAGAATGACAGAGTGTCCCAAATGAGTCTTTGGTCCTGTTTCTCCACCCTGTGACATGTGAGGTCAAGACGTTAAACTAGTGGCTGTCACATTGCAGTGTGCATCAGAGTTCCCTGGAGGGTGTGTGATACTGAGAAAGGCTGGCCTCATCCTCTGAATTTCTGATTCAGCAGATCTGGGATAGGACCTGGGAATGTGCATTTCTCCTGATCAGAGAGGCACATTTGGAGAGCTCTGGGCTCGATGCCACCTCTTGCTCTCGGGCACCTTCTGGGCACTTACTTGAGTTCTTTAGCTAAAAAGCTACCTACAGATCAAGAATACAAGCGAGGATGTGGGGGAAAAAGGTACACTCATACATTGCTGGTGGGACTGCAAATTGGTGCAACCACTATGGAAAGCAGTATGGAGATTCCTCAGAAAACTTGGAATGGAACCACCATTTGACCCAGCTATCCCACTCCTCGGTTTATACCCAAAGGACTTAAAATCAGCATACTACAGTGATACAGCCACATCAATGTTTGTAGCAGCTCAATTCACAATAGCTAAACTATGGAACCAATCTAGGTGCCCTTCAACAGATGAATGGATAAAGAAAATATGGTACATATATACAATGGAATATTACTCAGCCTTAAAGAAAAATGAAATTATGGCATTTGCAGGTAAACGGATAGAGCTAGAGAATATCATGCTAAATGAAATAAGCCAACTCTCCTAAACCAAAAGCTGAATGCTTTCTCTGATAAGTGGATGCTGATCCATAGTGGGTTGGGGTGGGGGTTTAGGAAGGGATGAAGGAAATTTGGTTTGTATAGAGGGGAGTGAGAGGATGGGTAGAGCTGTGGGGATGGGAGGGACAGTAGAATAAGACAGACATTATTACCCTATATATATGTACGATTACACTACTGGAGTGATTCTGCATCATATACAGCCAGAGGAATGAGAAGTTGTGCTCTATTTGTATACAATATATCAAAATGCATTCTACTGTCCTGTATAACTAATCAGAACAACAATAATAACAAATCAAAGTGACTTACAGGGTTTAGTCTGATAGGTTGGGAGCATCAGTGGGGAACAGAGTGGGACAGAATTCCCTGGGGATAGCAGAACACCAGCCACTCTCTAGCCTGAGATCCTAAGGCTGATCTCTGGGTCACTCACTCCCCCAAGAGGCAAAGGGGTGACACCCTTCCTAGGATGCAAAGTGGGGGGTCCTGCTAAGATAGCTAATGCCAAGAATACCTTGCACCAGGTGCTGAGGTTGGCAGAGGTGGTGGGGTGTTGGAGTGGGGAGAAGCTCAGAGACAGAACTTTAGGGATTGGTATCAAAGCTCATGTTCAAGTATTGCTCCACGTTTTGGTGCTGTGTGACTGGCTGTGGGGGGGGGCATTTCACCTATTGATCTCTGATTTTGTTATCTGTAAAATGAGAACAATGAAAAGACCTGCCTTACAGTTCACTGGAATTGTTTGGGGGAGGATAAGGCAATGAGTGTGGAATCAATATGTCATCTGTGAATTGTGACAAGGAGTCGTCCATCAGTATCCTTAGGAGTGGGATGGGGGATTGGTTCCGAACTTGCCTCTCAACTGACAGAACCTGCAGGTGCTTACATCTCTTATATAAAATGGAGTCCTATTTGCACATAAATGACACTTATCTTCCCATACTTTAAAATCACCTCTAGATTACTTACAATAGTGAACACAATGTAAATGCTGTGTCAACAATTGTTGTACTATATAGTTAGGGAATAATGATAAGAAAAAAAAAGACATTTTTTTTTTTTCAAATATCTTTGATGTATGGTTGGTTGAATTTGCCAATGTGGAAACTTTGGATATGGAAGGCTGACAGGATAAAAGTTCCAATTATTTTTTAAATTTTAAACAAGGGGAGAAAAGAGAAGTGGAGATGTCATGAAGAGAGTCACTACCATGGGTTTGGGCTGTTGGCTTTAGCCAGGACTCTCTCTAACAAGGAAGATGGAGTTGGCTCATTGTTTGGGTTTGGGAAATGGTCCATGGAAATGTTGACATTTGCTGGTTTGGGGCGGTCATGGTGCTTCTGCATGCTTTCGTTTAAGAGTGGATGTTGATCAAGGGGGTCTAGTGAATGTTGACAACCCTCTGAGCCGACTTCTGTCAGCCTTGTGCAAATACGAACACAAGCAACAGGCACCATATGAACTGTGTCTACTGCACAACAGGGACTTTTATTTCCACTTTGAAGGCTGGTATTATTGAGCCCACTTTAGAGATGAGGACACTGAGACCTGTAGATGTTCACTTTGACGAGGGTCACAATTTAGTGTGTGGGGGGGCCAAGTCCTTGTTCCTCGTCGTCCCCTTCTGCTTCTCACAAGGGACATGGAAATACATTATAAACTGTGCAGTGTTGAGTGACTGGAAGGGTCTCTTAGTACAACAGGCCCTTTATTGATCTTTAGTGATCAGAGTGATTTTCTGGAGCTTTTTAATTTTCCTAGTTGGACAAATGTCCAGCCTCTTGTGCATATCCACCCTAACAGCATTGCCCTTGTGGCCTCGGCGGCCGCACCCTGTAGCTCTGAGTCCCAGCCCCAAGTGACCACAGGCATCTTGGCGTCGTAGGAGAGTGGGTTATAGACACCTTCCCTATTTTTTTCACATTAGCCTATTGCCTGGGAAAATTCCAAGCTTGCCCGCCCCCCCACCCCCAACTCAAAGCCACTTTGTTGCCCTGGCATAATTTCTTACAATAACATTAACATATCATTGGAGCTCATTACCTTTGGTGTAATAGTTCCCTATTGAACTGTGTCAGACTAATTATGTCAGTTCCTTTTCATTCCAGTTTAGTGCTTCTCCAGAGAGTCGCAGTGCAGCACTGGTAATAATGATTAAACTGCTGTCTAATGCTCCGCTGGACGGCCAAACCAAACAAGGGAAAATTCCTCACTGAAGATGGACTCGCACAGCCCTTGTACTTGATGCAATTTGGTGTTTTAAAAGCCATTACCCGGCGGTCATCTCTACGTGACCACGGAGGTCTGGTAGGGCTTCTTGGGGGATGAAAAGGCAAATCAGGAAAGGAAGCTTTGCAAGTCAAGGAGTGGCAGAGAGGTGGCCCAGGTGCTTTGCATTCCCTGGGTGAGTGCGCAGGTTCTGACAGGGACCATCTGGAGCCAAGCTTTGCAACTCAGCCAGCAGAGGTGGGTGTGCAGGAAGAGGCCAGGGTAATGAATCAGGACAAGCCAATATCAAATGCTTAAAGCTCTGTTGCCAGTGTCAGACGAAAGAGCCCGGGGAAGATGAATGAAAATGAAGTCATTTTCACCTTCCCGTAGTCTCAGGAAGAGCTCTTTGCTCAAGTCTAAATCGAACATAATCTTTGTCTTTTTGCATAAAAGGAAGGAAGGAAATCTTGTGCTTTGACAGGAGCTTTGACAGAAGGTTGATGCTCTTTATCACCTAAAGAGCGCAGGATGCTAACCTGTGCTGAGAACCCATTACTGGTGGTTATTAATGATCCTAATAATAATAACTAGCACCGGCTGAGTGATTACTTTGTGCCAGGCATCGAGTTAAGGGTTTCATGATTGCTAGCTCATTTAACCCATAAAATGACTCTATGGGTGTGTGTGTGTGTGTGTGTGTGTGTGTGTAATTATCTCCACTTTTCAGATGAGAAACCAGGGTGTACAGAGATCAAGTAACTTGCTTAGGGTCACTCCTAGATCACCATACCCAACTCCAAAGCCTGTATGCAAAGCTCTTCTTCCACTTCATTCAGCCAAACAGTATGATTAGAGTTGTTTCTCCTCCAGGCTGGAGCTGTGTCCCTCAGACACTGGATGAGCCCAGTAGATACTGTCACCACCTTCCTGGGGCTGAGAACTTGACAGTCAATATCAGCACAAGGTGTTTCATCTGTGAGTGGGCAGAGGCAGAGGGCTAGAGAATGACTTCATTCATTCACTCCTAGTATTTACTGGAGTGTCAACTGGGTGCCAGGTTCCATGGGGTGCTAGGGATGCTGGGGTCAGCAAAACCCATCACAGGCTTTATTTTCTTGGAATCTGTAAGCCACTCAGTTCATGGCAGCTGGGAAATGGCAGAGGCGGGAGGGGGGAGAGAAAGAGATAAAGATAGAGATAGAGATAGAGATAGAGATAGATAGAGAGCGAGAGGGAGAGAGAAAAGGGACTGAGAAGATAAATCCTTCCTCAGTGACCTGCTTCCTACAACTAGGTCCCACCTCCCAACAGTCCATCCAGCTACCAATGGATTAATTCACTAAAGGGATTAATCCACTGATGAGGTCAGAACCCTTATGATCCAATCATTTACTGTTATGGTTTGAATATGAGTTGTCCCTACAAAGTTCTTGTTGATGTCGAAATAGTCAGAGGTAAAATGATTAGATTATGAGAGCTGTAAGCTAATCAGTCCATCCTCGTTTGAATGGACTGATGGGGTGGTAACTGTAGGGAGGTAGGGCATGGGTTACTGGGTGTGTGCTCTGGAAGAGTTGTTCTTCCTGCAGCTGCTTCTTTCTTTCTCTCTCTCCTTCCTGACCCCACCAAGAGCCGGGCAGCTGCCCTCCACTGAGTGCACCCCCCATGATATGATGCCTCACTTTGAGCCTACAGCAATTGAGCTGGCCATCTTTGGACTGAGACCTCTGAAACCATGAGCTCCAAATAAAATTTTTCTCCTCTAAGTTGTTGTCAGGTATTTTGTTACAGCGATGAAAAAAACCTAACTAAAATTGCCTAAAAGCCTCTCCTCTGAAGCTTTCTGTATCGAGTACTATGTTTTAAACACAGGAACTTTGCGGGGACACTCCAGATCTAAAACATAACAAGAGAAAATTGGTAGTACCGAGGAATGAGGCACTGCTGTAGCAAATACTTAACAGTGTAGAAGTGACTTTAGAGCCAGGAAACATGTGGAGGCTGGAAGAGTTTTGAGGTACATGCCAGATAAGGTCTACGTTGCTGTGAATGGACTGTTAAGAATGATTTGGATGAGGGCTCAGAGGGAAATCGGGAGAGCTACAGAGCCAGCCTCAGTGTTCCTCAGGAATGCCTAAGTGATCAACAATGTTGGTGGATGGAACGTGAAGGACGTCTTGGTCCATTTTGCACCATAACAGAATGCTGGAGACTAGGTAACTTACAAAGTAAAGAAAGTTATTTTTCACAGTTCTGGAGTTGGGGAAGTCCAGTATCAAGGTACCAGTATCTGGTGAGAGCCTTCTTGCTGTATCATCTCATGGCAGAAGGTGAGGGGTGAGAGGAGATAAGAAGGAGATATCAAGAGGGGTGAACTAGTCCTGCTATAAGGAACCCACTCCCATGATAACTAACCCACTCCCACTATAACAGCCTTAGTCCATTCATGTGGGCAATGCCCCCACCACCCAAAAATTACCATTGGGTCCCACTTCCTGACACTTCCACACTGGGGATCAAGTTCCTAACCATGAACTTTGGGGGGACACATTCAAATTGTAGCAGATGGAAAAGGTCATTCTGATGAGGTCTCCGATGGAAATGAGGAATGTGTTATTGGACAACGGAGGACAGATGGTCCGTATTACAAAGTGTCGGGGACTTTGCTGAGTTGTGTTTGTGTCCTACTGTTTAATGGAAGGTAGAGTTCATGAGTGATGAAACTGGATATTTGGCTGAGGAAATATCTAAGTGTTAAAGGCACAGCTTGGCTTCTCTTGACTGCTTAGCGTAAAGTGTGAGAAGAGAGAAATGGCTTAAAGATGGAATTGTGAATTGGAAAGGAAGCCGATCTTAAAGACTTGGAAAATTCTCAGCTTATCCATATTGTAAAGAATGAAAAGGATTTTTTTTTTTTTTGGAAGACAACTTTAAGGGAATTACCATCCGATAAGGAGATCAGATAGCATTGAAGGAGGAACTATTGTTTAAGACCATGGAAGAAGGACCTACCTCACCCACAAGGTGATCCAGAGACCCTCAGAACAATTTCCAAGGAAGAGCTAGCTGCAGGCAGCTGTGGGACCTTGGCATGCCTTGGCAGCATGACCCCCAGGTCATGGACCAAAGCCCCTATTCTCTTGTGCTTTGGTCATTGGCCACTACCAGGTGTTGCTCCAGTGGGACCCAATGTCCCAGGAACTTTGGGGGTCACTCCTCTGGAAGTCACAGGTACCAAGCATGCGGTGCACAGAGTGCACTGAGCCATAGTGGCAGGGCTATACCCTGTCATGAGTGCATGATCTAGGCAGGGAACTAGAGAGAGCTTCGACTAGAGCCATGTCCAGAAGAACCACAGGAGAGAGGTTGCTCCTGAGACCCCAGAAAGGTAGAGGCACTGTGTGTGGTTTTAGCTCTGGGGAGTCACAAGCATGAGTTTCCATCCTGTGAGGGCTGAATGCCTGGGACAGACCCCACACAGCTCAGGGAGGAGCAGGATCACCTGGAGTCTTTGAGACCAACCTCTGACCAAAAAGGTTGTGGGTTGGCTTCCACCCCAGTGGGTCTGCAGGGCAGAGCACTGAGCCAGTGAATATTATTCTTGAGCATAAGATTTTGAACTTGTCCTTCACTGTTCTACCTTTTGTGATAAGCATGTTTGTCCTGGGCCTGTCTCACCATTGTGTTCTGGAAGCATCTAACTTGTTTGATGCCACAGGCTCACATCTGGAGGGGAATTCACCTCAGAAGGAATTGTACCTTGAATTTCACCCCTATCTGGTTTAGATGATGTTCAGAGGAGACTTTGAACTTCTGTCTTCTGAATTGATGTCGGAATACATTATGACTTTGGGAGGCTACAGGGGTGTTTTGCATGAATTTCGAGGGCCAAGGTTAGAATGTAATGGGGTGAATATTTTGTCCTTCAAAAGTCATATGAAACTTTAAACCTAAAATACTGGGATTAAGAAGTGAAGATCTGAGGAGGTGATTAGGTCATGGGGATGGAACCCTCATGAATGGGATTAGTGCCCTTAGAAAGGGGGGGCCTGAGAGAGCTGGTTCACTTTCTAACACATGGAAACACAGTGAAAAGACAGCCACATGTGACCTAGGAAACTGGTCCTCACCAGACACTGAATCTGCCATCACCTTGATCTTAGACTCCCTAGTCTCTAGAACTATGAGAACCTAACCTCTGTTGTTGAAGCCACCCAGGCTGTGTTTTTGTTATGCAGCCTTAGCTGAATGTTATAGCATCTCCAAGGCAAGGAGGTATAGGAACAAACTTTGTAAGTTGCAAAGTGCTGAGGAAATGGTAATTGTTGTCAGAGATTTCACGAGTCATGCTATGGTTGGTGCGTGGTGTCTCTGCATCAAAATTGTCCAGGAAGTGTCAATGATGGGACGAAATGCAGATTACCTGGGCCCCACTGGCTTTAAATAACCATAATAGGACTCTGCCTGTAGCAGTTTTTTCCTAGGATGTGTTCTTGGTGACATTATATCCATTGAATATTTATAGGGGTTCCTTAAGGACAGGTATTTGGTTAACCAATACATTTTGGAAATGCTGAGCAAATCAGAATTTATTTTTTTAAACTGCAGAACTTTAAAAATGCCTCCTCATCTATTTGAGAGGAGTTACTGTCTCCCACGTGCACTTAACTTTGGCAGACCTTTTCCCTAAACCATTTCGTGGGAATCAGTATTTTGTGGAACCATTGTCCCAAGGGGCATGTAAGCTGGGACTTACAAAGTCACATGTTTTCAGGAGCTGGGCAGGCAGGCGGAGGATGGAAGAAAATGGGTATGAGCAACGGGGAGTGGCGAGGGCAGAGGCAAATGTTGGTCCACATGTTGCTTGGATTCAACATCCAATTGCAAATTTGAAAATTTGGCCCATGATTGCTGAGACTTTTGGAAGAATGAAAAGAAGAATCCTGGGAGTTCCCTGGAGGATGAGCATGCAGATGGTGGCTGGGGAGTTCTGGGTAAGAACCTGGGAGGTGTTCAGATGCTTGCAAAATATGGTTGCTTGGGAGATGAGCTTCCCCAAGATGGTGTGCCAAGTGGTGGTCATGAGAGTAGAAGGTAAGAGAGGGGCTGGAGATGCCACCATGGGCATAGACTCTTTTTTTTTTTTTTTTAAATATTTTATTTCTTAGTTTTTGGCAGACACAACATCTTTGTTTGTATGTGGTGCTGAGGATCGAACCCGGGCCGCGTGCATGCCAGATGGGCGCGCTACCGCTTGAGGCACATCCCCAGCCCCTGGGCATAGACTCTTAGTGCTATGTTTCTCCAACTTCAATGAACACATGAGGCACAGGAATCTTGTTAAATGGCAGGTTCTTAGTTAGCAGGTATGCAGTGAGCCTGAGATGATGCATGTCTGTCTAGCTCCCTGGGGGACCGAGCAACACCAGAGGAGGGTCCTAGGACTTAGGCCACCTGGTCTGAGAGCAGGTCCATCCAGGCTATTTCCTTGTAATTATAGAGTTTGTTCTCATTATAAAGAAGAACTTGTTTTTTCTCACAGCAAGCAGGTGAATATGATTTTAGAATGAAGAGGGCAGGGAATGGGAGACACAACTCTATTACTTTAGAATAAACTAAGCCCCTGTTCTGAAATGGTTACCGATAACACAGGCTCAGTAAGTATGGGATCTCAGGTTCTGGAACCACACTCCCTAGTTAGATTTATTGCTTTTCTGGGTGACCTTGACCAAGGGATAGGACACTGAGCCTGGCTTTCTAATCTAGGAAAGACGGCAATAATAAAATCCAGCTTATTGTTTATTATGAGGATTATGTGAATTAATCAATGTAAAGCATTTAGAATATTGCCTTATAAATGCTCATTCTTCTCTAAACCTCATCCCCTGTGACCCAATGTGGGAACACTTATTCTGTGGTTATCAGAATCCTGGAGCCTTGAGCTATGAGGTCGGGGAAATGCAGAGTAGATAAAAAGTAACAGCTTTGGTTTCAGACAGAACTGAAATGAAGCCCAGCCCTGTCACCTATTCCACTCCCATCACACGACCTAGCAACGCCCCTCCCAGGTATCCATTCAAGAGAAATAAAAACATAACATCCATAGAAAAAATTCTATGCATATGTTCATGACTGTCATATTCACAATAGTCAAAAATGTGGAAGAACCCAAGTGTCCATCATTTGGTGAATGGAGAAACAAAACGCGTAATAGTCATACAACAGAATACCATATGACAATAGGAAGGAACAATGTCCTGACCCATGCAACAACATGCATGAACCTGAAGCACATTAGTGAAAGAAGCCAGATGGAAAAACCCATGTGTTGTATAATACCATTTATAGAAAATGCTCAAAATAGGCACATCTAAGGAGATAGAAAATGAATTAGTGATTGGCTAGAGCCAGAGGGGGCTTGGGGGACAATGGGAGTGAATGTAATGGGCACAGTTATTTCTTTTGGGAGGGATGGAAATGTTCTAAAATTGGATTATGGTGATGGCTGCACAGCTCTGTAATAAACTAATGATCAGGGAATTGTACTCTTAGAAAGGTGAATTTTATGGTAGGTAAATTATATCTCTGAAAAGCTTTTAAAAAGAAACAGAAAAAGCACCTTGAAACCCTTGGACAAGATGAAGTCTCACTTACCAAGACTGCTGGGAGACCAGATTTCTCCCGCAGCCCTCCGGCTAGCACTTTCTCCACAAAGAGTGACCTCAGCCCCTGAGCCGATTGGTTTCTTTCCTCTTTCTCACCTGATTGGAGTGAGCATTTTGCAAAGCTTCAATCTCTGGGGGCAAAAGTCCAACTTCTTATTCATTGTCAAAGGCACAGAATCTGGGTCAGTAGAAAATGTGCTTTTCCCCCTGAAGAGCGGGGTCAAGGAGCAGTTGTCAGTCCCACGAATTAGAAAGGAGGTCGGGGAAGGGCAGAGACAGGCCATCTGCCTCCTGGCTTGGACCTGGGAAGGTACTCCTGTTCACAAACCTGCTCCAGCAAGCAGCTCTGTCAAGGGCAAGCAGGTCAGGCAGGTAAGAGCTTACTGAGACCAGATGAGAGGGAGCATTTGCAACCTGAGCCAACCTGGGGTCCTCAGAGGTGGGCAGCCATGGGAAGCCATCTGAACACAGGTCAGGGCTGGGGCTCTATGGGATTTGGAGGGTCAGAAGCTGGGACTGGGGTCTCAGAAGGTGGAAAAGGAGAGAGCCATGGGTTTTATGTAGGTGGTGAGTATCTTCCACAAAACCTATTTTTTTTTTTAATTTCCTGTTTGGTACTGGGATAGAACCCAGGAGTGTCTAGACACTGACCCACATCTCCAACCCTTTGTATTTTTTTTCCTTTTATTTTGAGACAAGGTCTTGCTAAGTCACTTAGAGCCTTGCTAAACTGCTAAGGCTGGCTTCAAACTTGTGATTCTCCTGTCTCAGCCTCCTTCTGAATTGCTGGGAATACAGGCATGCACCACCATGCCCAGCCCAGAAACACTTTTAATTGCTATAGCATTTACAGAAAGTTGTGCAGATCACCAGCATATAGCTCCATGGATTTTCTGAGTTTGCATGGGTATACCTAACCCCTAGATCAAGAAATGGGACATTTCTAACACCCTGGAAGGCTCTTATATGCCCTTCTATCTCCTACCTGCCTCTCATCCCCATGGTTCAGCATAACTTCCACTTTTTTTTTTTAAAGATGGACAGAATGCCTTTATTTTATTTGTTTATTTTTATATGGTGCTGAGGATTGAACCCAGGGCCTCATGCATGCTAGGCAAGTGCTTTGCCGCTGAGCTACGCTGAGCTACAGCCCCAGGTCTCATTTGTACTTTTGACACCACTTCTTTGTTAGTGTTGCCTCTTTGCACATTTTGCATAAGTGGAATCAAAAACATTTGCTTGCCTGTGGCCAGTTCTTTTGTTCAACATTGTTGGTGAGGTTCACCCCAGGTGTTGTGTGTAGTTGTCACTCTTTTCTACGTGCACTATGGCACATTCCATTGTACAAACACACTACTTGTTATTTATCAAGGCACCTCTTGTTGAGTGTCTGGGTAGCTTCCAGTGTGGGGCTATTATGAATAGTGCTGCTGTAACCGTGGTCCACTTTATTCTTTGAATGTAGCCCTTGCTGCTCTGCCACTGCAACTGATTTTTAAAATGGACATGTTTCTTTCTCTTCCTCTCTCCCTGCTCCTCCCTAATCTCTTCCCTCCTCTAATTTCCGGGAAAACAGGGTTACCTTTCTTTCCCGTTTTAGGCAGATTGAGTACACATCCACCATAGAATTGAAGTTATCCAGAATTTGGGGACGGTACCAGAAGATCTCAGAAATGACTGTCTCCCAAATTAACGATTGAAGTACAGCTCCAACAGAGAACCCGTGGAATGTAGCTTTTGAATCCTCCCTTTAAAAGCCCCCCCGGTTCCTGCTGATGGGCAGAATCACAGCCTTTGGGACAGGAATCTGCTGTGTTTCTTCTTTGCTAGCAAAGCAATAAAACTTCTTTTTCCTTTTTTTCAAAATCGTATCCTTGTTATTGGATTGCCACTGGGGACAAGGCAGCACTGCTACGCATATTCTGGTATCTGGTTTTGGGTGAACACAGGATGCATTTCTGGTGGGGGTGTGACTACTGGGTTACAAGTAAGGTTTGTATCCATTCAGCTTGAATAGATGATGCCCAATTGCACCCCAAAACGATTGGGCAAATTTGCTCCTCCACTGTCAGTATTTAGGGGAGTGTGTGTTCCTCTCTTAACCTCCTGTAAGAAATAACATGTACGGAGTCCAGCTATGGGATACATCATGCCTCCTATAATGTTCATAGGCTGAAGCCCAACTGCCAGTACTTAATAATGTGACTGTGTTTGGAGGTAGGGCCTTATAAGAGGTAATCAAGTCAAAATGAGGCCCTTGCAGAGCCTGACTAGTGTCCTTATAGAAAGAGAAGATGAACAATCATGGAGGTGCCTTAGAGAGAGCCCCACACTGGGCAAGCCCAGGTGAGGTCACAAGGACTTAGTAAGAATCCTTAGGAATCTTTGTTTCCTTTGGGTATGTGACATGTCTATGAAGCTCTGCAATCAGGAGGGGACAGCATGCTGTCTTAGTCTGCTTAAGCTACCATAACAAAATACCAGAGAAAAAGACTGGGCGGCTTAATACACAGACATTTCTGTCTCCCAATTCTGGAGGCGGCTGGAAGTCCAAGCTCAAGGTACCATTCAATTTGGTTCCTGGTGAGGGCTGTCTTCCTGGCTGTGGACATCCATCTTCTTGCTGTGCCCTCACATAGGGCAAGAGAGCTCTCTGGTGTCTCTTCTTATAAGGACATTAATCCTACCAGACTAGGTCCCCACCCTCATGACCTCATTTAACTTTAATTATCTCCCCAAGGAGACCCAGCTCCTAATACACCACAGTGGGCATAGGGCTCAACATAGGAATGGAATGGGGTTGCAATTTGGCTTCTTGAGAAGGCATAGCTTGACTTGCAAAATCTCCGAAACAGTCACCATTTGTCAAGCACTTTACAGTTTACAAGGCACGTCCACATCCATCGCTGTATTGGAGTTATACATTCAGACTGTGAAATGAAGAGACTGAGGCACGTGGAATCTGAGGGCCTCGATCACATGTACCTCGGGGGAGACCCTGAGCCTGGGGTTCCACCCACTCCTTCTTCCTTCCAGGTGCCTTCTTCTCCCTTAACACCAAACCAAAGTCCCAAACAGCCGCTATTCAAGCAGCCAGGGGCTGGGTGTGGAGCCTGATCTCATGAATGAATAAATGAATGAATGGTGCAGTTAGAATCCTATCTGGGCTCAGTGAGTGTCTGTCGATGGGTACAGAATACGACAAGGTCGACTTGGAACTAACCCAGCATAAATGCACCTGCGCTCTCGGGTTTTAAAAACTCTTGAACTAGTGTTCTTTCTTCTCTCCGTCCTTTACAGCCCCCCTAGGCCCACACGATCTCTCTTCCACCAAATCTCTTTGCCGTTTACCGTGGTCCACGGAGCCGCCCCACCCACATGGGCCCCGTTCCGGGAGTGATGGATGACTGCTGGACACACACAGATGGACAGCCGGAGAGATGTCTGCTCCTTCCATGGGCTCGGCAGAGGAGGCGATGGTGATTTTTCATCTGCTCCCGAGCAGAACGAAGCCCAGACAGGCTCTGCGAGATGACAAATAAAGCGTTGTGTTTATGACGCCATGAAAAGCCTCCTTTTTCTTCCTAAAAAAAAAAAAAAAAAAGAAAAAGAAACTTATTTATTTCTTTGTGGGTATGGGTTTGCAGTAAGTGTGGAAGGATTAAGCCTTTGAAGCTGTCGATTTATATCCGTGAGTAATGCGAAGCCTTTGTCTTGGAGAGGAGAGAGCCTTCCAAATCGGAGAGGAGCGAGTCGGGCCCCTTGGCTCCATCCCTTGGGGGCTCATTTGTTAAATATTTAACGAGCACCTCTTGCCTGCCAAGCCTGGTGTCAGAGGCTGCTAGCAGAGACTATAGCAGAGGGCACCGTCCCTGCCCTGTCTACCAGGGTGATCTACAGGGTAAGTGCAGAGCCTGAGGTTCATCCCGAGACTGTGAGACGCTCAGCAGAAATGACAGGAGCTTCATGGAGGAGGGTGGAGGAAGGATGAGGGGGAACCCAGTCAGGAGAGGAGGGAGATCCTGGCAGAAGGAATAGGCTCATCAGAGAGGAGTGGGCGGGGCTCCAGGGTAGTTGGGCTTCAGCATTAGGCAGTGCTAGAGATTAGTCCCTTGGGCTCTGGGTTCAAATCCCAGCCTTGCCTCCTCCTTACTAGGTGAGATGGGGAGAAAAGCGGTGACCCCCTTACAGGGTTGTGATGAAAAGTTAGTGCTGATATGTGTAAGAGCCCAGAGCAGCGTTTGCAGAAAATGCACATCGTCATGACCTGTTATTGGGTTGAGAGAATGGAAGAGGAGGCAGGAAGAGGTAAGCAGGACTGAAGGTCCGGGTGAGGAGTTGGTGCACTGGTACCCCTACTTGTAGAAATCAGGGGTGCAGATCTCACAGGTCTGGTCTGACCTTGGGAAGGGAGCCTCATTGTTGGTCCTGAGAGAGACCTGAGGGCAGGTGGTCCAGTGGAAACCCAGGTGCTGAGGGGGAGGTCCCAGGAAGTCAAGCAGAGGGGGTATGGCCCAATCATGGGGTCTGCAGGCAAGAGATCCCCAGGCAAGGGGGTGGGACAGTTTCTGAAGAGCTCACAAGCAGCCCATTTGCTGAATGTCCTCAGGAGGTTGAAAAGCAGAATCCAGGAAGTGGGTGGTTGTCTCTGCTGAGAGGTCCCCTGGGGTGGGTTAGGGGTCTGTGTGGACCCAAAGCACAGGCTGAGCCAAGCAAGCTGAGCATCTATAAAAGCAGGAGTTTTGTGAGCTCAATGATCTGTTTCTGTTTCATGGAGCTTAGAAGATGGGGATGGGGGACAGGGAGAGAAAGAATTAAACAAGTGTTGACAATCCAGTGACGTGAGGGGAAGCCAGGGAGGGAGTGTAGTCTATGGGAACACAGAGGAAGGGTGCATAACCGAACAAGAGAATCAGGGCAGACTTCCCGGAAGAAGAGGCCTTTATGAAGGGCTTCACAGGATGGCTGGAAGTTGGCAGGAGAGCTTTGTGGGTGAAGTCCTAGAGATGAGGGATAGCTCAGGAGGATGAAGGGACTGCAAGATGTTCATTATGGAGGACAGAGGTGAGTGTCCACACCAGGGAAGAGTGAATCCATCACAGACTAGATGTGGCTTTGGGTGGTTCTGAGGGGGTTGACTGAGAGAGGTGGGGGTGCTCCAGGAGTCAGAAGTCTCAACCTCCAGGATTCTCTGGATCACTTTTTTGGCTGTGTGCCTGGACACTTGCTTAAACTCTGAGTTTGTTTTCTCAAGTGTTTTGGGTGGTGGACAAAGAAACAGAATGTATTCATTCATTGAAACAAATATTACTGAGTGACTGCTGTGGGCCCGGTAGAGTTCTAAGCACTTGGGATTATCCTGGAGTATAGGAAGATAAAGTCCCATTGTCATGGGGCATACATTTTAGCAGGGCACACAGATGTAAATGCTATGAAGAAAAAAAAAATCAACCTGGGTATCAGGTGGCAGAGTGCAGTGACCTCTGAGCAAATGACACGGGGGGGGGGGGGGGAGAATCATCACAGCTGAATCCTCCATAAAGGTACTAAGTGTAGGAAGTGATCTCAAGGCTTTGCCTGGACCAACCCAGTTAACCCTATAACACCCCGAGAGCCTGCCACTGACCCCACCATGCTGCATAATCAAGTCCCAGGGCTTGAGCCCAGGGCGGGCTCCCACAGCCAAGGTCTTAACCACCCCTCCTTACTCCAGGCAGGAAGGACAGGAAACTCTGAGTGTGCCTGAGCTCCTAAGCCTGCAAACGGTGATTTTTTGCAGATGGCAGAGTGCTAGCCAAATGTGAAATGTCATCGCTGGAATCTTCTTCAGGGTGTGAAGGAAATTCGGCTAGTGCTCCTTGCACCCGTGGCCATTTCTGCTGATCCTAAGAACAATGGAGCATCTGCAGAGCCGTTTCCTGTGTGACTCTCAACAGGCCACATGAAACTGCAGTATGCTGAGGGGTGGGAGAAATGCTCATGCAGGAAAGGAGCTCCTGCTTTTGCTCTTTGTGAAAGTCGTAGCGCTACACATTGGAACACAGAGAAAGGATGTGAAATGACCTGCATAGTCACCATGTAAATACAAGCCCCGTTCTATTTGGGAGTATTTCCTTTGATTTTTTTTTTTTTTCAAAAGCAGTGGGTGTTTTAGTTGGGTAAGGTAGATAATAAAGAACTCAGAGGGTTTGGAATACATAGTCAATGGCACAATGTCATTATGTGACAGGAAAATATAGGCTAACACAGCACACTATTTTATACTTCCATATTCTCCAGAGCATTGGCTTTCCCAAACCACGAAGGAGGACAGACAGTCCTGTGGCAGATCACTGGAGACTGGGTTTCAGATTGGCCAGATTACCTGCTTGCCATCTTGATGGCCAATTCACCATATTGTCACCTTGTTCTTCAAGCCTTTTGGTTAGTAAAGAATTTCTATGAGTAAAGAATTTTTAAGCATCCATTCTCCATATAGACATATTTATTTGTAAATCATACCACCATCCATCTGCAGATTACATATCAGCATAATGTTACTAAAATATTAATATTATGTATAATATCAGTGGTAGAGCATCCCTGGGTTCAATCTCCAGTACAATGTGTGGGGATTGAACCCAGGGATGCTCTACCACTAAACTACATCCCCAGCCTTTGTATTTTTTATTTTCAGACAGGGTCTCACTAAGTTGCAGACTGGCTTTGAAGTTGTGATCCTCCTGCCTCAACCTCCCGAGTAGCTTGGATTATAGGCATGCCCCACTGTGCCTAGCTTAATTCCTTGTTTTAATATAAAAATGCAGATGTTCCAACATTCTCTTCTCACCCTATTTCCTGAGATGCTCATCCCCCACCGATTTAATCCATTTCCACCACCCCTCTCCCAATCCACAGTTCATATCAGTAGGAAATAAATCCCAGATCTTCCATTGGTAGAGACAGATCAGGGGAGGGAGAATAGGAAGAGTGGAAGTTCAAGGCCAGGCTCTCTGTGTTGATGGAGGACACCTGAGCGGCTCATGCACAGCTGTGCTGGAGATTTGGACTGACAGTGCAAGACTTGCTTAGCATAATGAAGTGAGAGGAGGTGAGCTGAGGGGTGGGGGAGCTGACCACAGCCTGGGGATGTGACGCCAGGGAGGAGCCCAGGGGCAGGGTCGCCACTAATGTGGTTTTTATAATTGTTGTAAAATACACATTAGGCTTACCATCTTCATTATTTTTAAATGGACAATTCAGTGGCATTAAGGACATTCCTAATGTTGTGTAACCATTGCCATTATCTGTCTTCAGAATATCTCATCCTTCCAAATAGAACTCTGCACCCATTAAACAATAGCTCCCTCTCCTCCTCCTCCGGGCCCTGGCACTCACAGTTCTGTTTTTTCCTATGAATCTGACTATTCCAGGAGCCTTCTCTAAGGGGGATCTTTTTTTTTTTTTTTTTTTTTTTTTTGTACTTGGGGTTGAACCCAGGGGTGCTTTAACACTAAGGTACATTTTCAGCCCTTTAATTTTTTTTTTAATTTTGAGACAGGGTCTCATTAAATTCCAGAGACTGGTCTTGAACTTGCTATCTTCCTGCCTCAGCCTCCTGAGTTGCTGGGATTACAGGAGTGTGCCACCGTGACTGGCCAGCATTTGCCCTATTGTGACTGGTCTATTTTACTTAGCACAGTGTTCACAAGGCTTATGCATGTTGGTTGTGACATGCGTCAGAATTTCCTTTCTTTCTTTCTTTTTTTTTTTTTGGTACTGGAGATTGAACCCAGAGGCACTTACCCACTGAGCCACATCCCAGCCCTTTAAAAAAAAATAGTTTCTTTAGAGACAGGGTCTCACTGAATTGCTTAGGGTCTTGCTAAATTGCTAAGGCAGGCTTATAAACTTGTGATCCTCCCGTCTCAGCCTCCTGAGCTGCTGGGAATTCAGGTGTGTGCCTTTGCACTCGGATCAAAATTTTCTTTTCTTTTCTTTTTTTTTTTTTTAAGTCTAAATGACATTCCATTTTATGTCTAGCCCATATTTTCTTTATCCACTCATTGGTTGATTGACATTTGGATCCCTTCCACTTCTTGGCTATTCTGAGTAATGCTGCCATGAACACGGCTGTGCAAATATATTTGAGATGCTTCTTTCAATTGTTTTGGTTATAAACCCAGAAATGGAACTGCTGTTCATAAGGTACCGCTGTGTTCAGGGACCACCACACTATTTTCCACTTTACACCTCCTCCTGTAGGGCACATACCAATGCCTTGTGAAACAGTGAGGTCCCACATTGCTGTGATGTGGATTCAAAAGTTTGAAAGTCCTTGATCACCAGCAAACTTTCCTGAGCTCTTTGGTTTTGAGGACATGGTTTGCAGGTCTCATTGGGCAGAATTCCACATTGGGGTCAGGGAGGAAGGGAAAGGATGGGGCAGGCATGGGAGTTCCAATGTGAGACAAAGAAGCACCGGAAGTTAAAAGCCTGGGTTCTGGAGCATCCTTATTGTGTGTTCTTGGGCAAGTTATTTAACTTCTCTGTGTCTCAGTTTCATCATCTGTAAAATGGGCTTGGTAATCTCTACCTCATAAGGGGTTATGAGAAGTAAATGGTCTAATATGCACAAACACTGTGAAGAGCTTAATAATCTTTGGCTGTTACTTTTTAGATTAACAACAGCTGAAATTTCTTTTTCTGGAACTGGGGATTGAACTCAGGGGCACACTCAACCACTGAGCCACATTCCCAGTCCTATTTTGTATTTTATTTAGACATAGGGTCTCACTGAGTTGCCGAGTGCCCTGCAGTTGCTGAGGCTGACTTTGAACACATGATCTTCCTGCCGCAGTCACGGGGTGTGTGCCACTGTGCCTGGCTAACAGCTGAAATTTGAAGCTATAATGCAGAGTCTACAGTGACCCCAACAACTCGAATCCCTGATCACTGAGAGACTCCTTGGGATTCAGTGTTTGGTCAATTTCATTCAAATCTGAAGGGACAGGGCGGCCCCAGCTGAACTGCTGAAGCACTGTGGTGCCCCAGATTTGGTGTTCAAGTTCCCTGCCTGGGTGTTCTTTTCTAACGTGATGGAGTACCAAACTGCCATCTGGAGAGCAGGAAGGGAGAGCTTTGCTGCTCTTGGGAGGGAGCCAGGCTTCCCCTCTTTGGATAACTCCCTAGAGGACTCTTCCATAAAAGTGAATATTTGTAAAGTGCTTTACAGTTGACAAAGCCCCTTTCTATCCATTATCTTATTTGATTATCACAACAGCCGCTATGATCCTCTTACTGCTGGAGAACTGAGAATGGTCCGAGAGGGAGGGGGAGAGGGAGAGAAAAGGGAGGGAAGAGGAGGGGGATGGAAGTGAAGGAGGAGGGAGGGAGGGAGGGAGGAGGGAGGGAGGAGGGAGAAGGAAAGGGAGACGGGGAGGGGGTGTGGAGGAGAGGGAGAGGTAGTAAGAGGGAGAAGAGAAGGGAACGGGAAGGGGAAAGGAGGGAAATGCAGATGTGGGGAGGGACAGAGCACATGGGGAACCGGAAATGGACTGGAAATGAAGAAGAAGATGGGGACAGAAGGAGGAGAGGAATAAGTCATGCTGAAATGCTGATTTTGGCTCTTATCCTTGATTTTACTTTATTATTTTTGTTTTTAACAACAGCCTGGGTCTTTATTTTTTATTGCTACATTATAATGATATATAATAGCGGGATTCAATATGCCACATTCACCATGCACATAGCATAATTTGATCAGCTCCATTTCCCGGTACCCCCCATTTCCCTCTCTCCCTCCCACTGATGTCCTTGCACCAGACCTCAACTGTCTCCCTTCTTTTGTTATTGTCATTATTTTCAATTAGTGCATTATGATTGTATATAAACCCAGGCGCATCGTAGTGCATTGGTACATGGACACAACATAACTTATTGGTGTTTGTTCCCCAGTCCTTTCCTTTGCCTTCCCATCCTCCCTCCCTCTCCATCTCTTCTTCTACTCTCAGTTCCTTCTGTTTTCATGATATCTCTACTTTACCCCCCCCCCCCGCCCCGATTTTTTTCTCTCTAGCTTCCATAAATAAGAGACACTTGACTTTCTGAGTCTGGCTTATTTCACTTAGCATGATGTTCTCCAGCTCCTTCCACATACCAGCAAATGACACAACCTCCTTCTTTATGCACAGAACTTCATTGTGTGTATATACCTCATTTTCTTTATCCATTTGTCTGTTAATGGACTTGTTGACTCTGATATCCCTGTGTTCCCTTCTCCCCAGACCCTCAGGTGTGGAAGAAGCAGACCCTCCCTCCGATGCTCAGGCTGAGGGCAATCGCTGACTCAGTTTACAGCAGGAGAAAGGTGCAGCCAGGGGCTCTAGCTGCCCCACCTTGAGTTACACTGAGCTGAGCTATGGCTTCAAAGCCTGGTCTTCACCAAGGGCTCCAGCTTAGGAGTCACGATGGTGGGATCAGGTGTGCTGAGGCCTGGTGAGAGGGAATGTCAATGGTATTCCCATTTTACAGACGGGGAAACTGCGTCTGGTAAGTGCTCCAGCCAGGTCTGTCTAACCGCAAGATTTAACTTCTCCACTCCACTCAGAGAAGCATGCTCAGAGGTAATTCATGTAGGAAAGGAACACCGAAAAAAACTGTTCATCCATTGCCATCACTCAGGCCAAAAAGGGCGACCGAAAGAAAGATTCATTTAAAAAAAACCCTCCAAAATGTGTCATGGGCTCACGTTTATCCCCACTTTAAACAACAACTGAGATGTAGTCTACGGGGCTATTTCCAAAAAAATAGGAATGGTGTTATGATTATTCGGAGATTCCCCAAGAAGCCAAGGCTGTAGTTTCAGAGGAGCAATTTTCTGACTTGCAGATGGTGTGAGCAAAGAGAGAGGAACAGGAGCAGGAGGGACTGGGGCTGGGAGAGAGGGCGGGCAGGTGCCCTGCCTAAGCCCTCGCAGGCATAACTCTTCCCCAGAGGCCAAAGACAGCTCTTATCATCATCCCAGGATGCCCTGCGGCACAGTTAAGTGCTTTAAGTGGAGGCTCCGAAAAAAGGCCATTTCCCGCCAAGACTATAAAATGGAAAAATGGAGATGCCGTATTCACGGCAAAGAATCAAATGTGCAGAGCCGTCCACGGAATTTATAAATCAGTTACTGGGAACATTAAAACGCCTCTTGCTGCACTTTATCTGCGGCTTCCTTTCTTTTCTTCTTCCAAATACCTAACACATGGCTCTTTTTTACTGGCTCTGATGGACTCTTCAACCAAGTCTGTTCCCTTTCCAGCGCAAATATATGTGCATGCTCTTCCCTGACTCAACTTGATTGCGAAACAAACAAGGATGCATGCTTACCCTGGGTCTCCCGATAAAGATGAGGGGAGGGGGCTTTGCTTCCCTTTGGGATGAGGTGTTCCCGGGAGCAGGAGCCATTTCTGTGCTGAGCATACTTCTTATTGGATGAAACCTACACCATCATGGATGCAGGAGCACTCGGAATGCGATACCAGGCAAAGTGTGGTCTAGATAGAGTCAAGCCTGGATCAGTAAAAACAGGAGGATCCACCAGACTGCACTCTAAGGCATCCCAGAGGTGCTTCATAATAAGGCTAGCCAGGGCTTCTATGGGTCCTCCACCGGCCAGGTGCTGTTCCAGGCACATTACATTTATTGTCTCAGTTTAATCCCCACAATAACCCAGCGTTGTTATGATCCCCACACTCCAGTTAAGGAGGCAGAGGCACAGAGGTGTTTGCCTTCCCCAGTTTCATACAACAGCATCAGGGCTCCTATGTGCCATCCCATGCAGTCCCAATAAATAGGCTAATTTCACCATTTGCCTTGGTCCTGGGGGGGATTGAAGGGTGCTGGCTGCCAAAGAGGATCAGAGCTGGTGATCCCCAGGACATCTGTGTGCTGGACTGGCATACTGTGGGGTGTTTCTGTCACACCCACCCTTGGGAGCACTTTTGGCCATGCAGGGGGCTTCTGCTGGAGCACTCCCATGTCTTAGAGCTGGGGGCTGGGGAGGACGGGCTCCCAGCACTCAGGGAAGGTGGCCCTGGGGTTGGAGCTCCAAAGGAGAGACATTTTCCCCAGAAAAGAGGATGCAAGGGGGTCTGAACACAGAGACTGGGCTGAGGTACAGATGCCTGTGCCACAACGTGGGTGACAAGCAGGTCCTTCTGTAGCTGGATACCTGGTGATACCCCAGCTGGTGAATGTAGCATCCCATCCCGAGTTTCAGCATTTGAGTCTTCCTTCAAATGTTATGGAAATCTCCTTGCTAACATCTGTTTCTGATCACCATAGACATGCAGGCTGCTTCGGATTTGGTCACTTGCCCTGCAGATTAGCACTGTTTCTCATGTTGTCCTGGTATTGCTCCAAGTGGGGCCCTTGATGCTCTCTTCTGGCCCACACCCACACTTGTGCCCCTGCCGGGGCTCCTAAGATATTGCATCACATCTTGACCCAAATGATCCTGGAGTCCCTTTCTTTGGAGGGGACTATGGGCAGTCTGGTCTGGCGCCCTGGGTAGAGCCATCTGACCTCTCTAAGCTTAGCCCAGATTAAGGAGTGGCTATTAGCCAATTTGTTCCTGGCAGACCCAAGGACAACTTCACCAGAGCGTGGACAGCAGTGCAATTGTACCTTCCACAATGAGCAGAAGGCATTAGGTGTGGCCAGTTGAGGGAGGGAGCTGTATTGCAGAAGCCTGTCATGAGATCTGGGTAACCTTACCTGTAGGGTCTCTTCCCACCCTGAAATTCCACAACTCTAAGGGGAAATGTAGATTAAAGACTGCAGGCTGATGGGATTGGATGACAACATCCAGCTAAACAGTGGAATAGGGAGCAGGAAAAATAGTGAGGCTAGGGAGCAAATGTGGGTTCTTTGAAAACAAATCATGCCCAAGAACTTCCCTGTGAGAATTATTAACTCATTCCAGCATGAAAACACCAAAAAATGATCACACAACTGGACACTAATTCCTAGTTTTAAAGACATTTTCCTTTACTGTCATATATTTTCCCCTCTCTTTCACGGTAGCCCTAGGAAATAGGCAGGAAATTACAACATCATGCCCATTGTACAGATGAGAAGAGAGAGCTAGGAGATGGGATTTACCCAGGACCAGCTCACCTGTCTCTATCTCAGGACCATTTGTATGATTCTGCAGGATGTATTTTGATTTTAGCAAAACATTTGACATTGTGTGTGACCTTAAGGACCAGAAAGAGATGTGTCCCCAATGTGATGGGAAAGTGTGCTAGATTGAATGTTGATGCCTGTGGCATTTGGTGGCCGAATGAGAGATCTTTGGTGTACGCCCACCACAGGCCTTTTGTACAGGGACTACTTCCACGAGTCACAGCAGTGTCTATCAGACCTCCTAATGACATGATGCTGGGAGGGACAGCTAACACACTGGATGGGAGAAAGGAATAGAAAACAATAGAGAATGTTTGATGTATTCAAGAAGGCATGGGCTGTGGAGTCAGACCAGCTGCGGAACCTTGGGCAAATTACTTAATGAGAGCAGATGCTCATTAAATCTCCCTTCCTTCTCCTTTCTTTCCTCTGGCAAAATTAAAAAGACACAGGATGGCTGTCTTCAAATGTTCAAGGCTCCATCTTAACAATGAGGGTGCTGCCTTTGTCAATAACCTAACGTCTACCAGCTCAGCCCCTGGAGGCTGAGTGCCTGGGTTCACTTCCCGGTTCGGTTGCACACTAGTTGCAAGATCTTGGGCAAATTATGCTCTCTGTGTCTCTTCTATAAAATAGAGATAAAACAGCACTCATCTCCCAGGACTTTTGCAAGAAAATACTTAAAATGGAAGCCAGCACTTGGCAGGTGCTATGAGTGCTTTTCACTATTGTCTTGTGGTCCCAAAAGATGGAATGGAGTCCAAGTCTGTAACTTACAGGGAAGGAGTTAGGTTTGTATTCTAGGTAAGTGAAAACTGGTCCATTGCTTTCTTACTGAATACCTTTCAATTTCTTTGCCTTTAGGAAAAGCAGGAATTCTTAATGTGACCTCTACAGTTCTGCTCAATGTAGTTCTTCTTAGAAACCCTTAATCCCTTGCTCACTGTGCTCCATCTGCACCAATCTTTTAAGTTCCTGTGTGCACCATGAATGCTGCTTCAAGCCTCCGGGCCTTTGAACACGCGGTTTCTTCTGCTTGGAATACTCTTCTCTCCTTCTCCTGGTCAACCTCTACTAGTCCTTCCACTTTCAGTTTAGGAATCATTTGTTTAAGGAAACCTTTCCAGATCCTCCAATTGAGTTTAGTCTTCCATATTATTTACTATATTTTGTGTGTGTGTCGGGGGGGGGGGGGCATGCATCCTACCATTGAGCTATACTCCAGCCCTGTAAAAGTTACTGCAACACTAATTATTTATGTAATTTTATGCTTTTCTTCTTTTTCTTTTTTTTTTTTTCTCACTGTGCTGGAATTGAACCCAGAGCCTTCCTCATGCTAGGCAAGTGTTCTACCTGTGCACTACATCTCCAGCCCTTTTCATTTTATTTTGAGACAGGATCACTCTAAGTTTCCCAGTCTGGCCTTGAACTTGTAATATTGCTGCCTCAGTCTCCCAAAGAGCTGGAATTAAAGGTGTGTACTATGGTATCCAGTTCATATCATTATTTAATTTAACGTCTATCTCTAATGAGAACAGAAATGATCTTTGTCCTACATACGGCAGTATCTGCAACTTTTAGCTCAGTGTCTGGCACATGATAGGCACTCAGGAAATATTTGTGAGTTGAATGGGTGCATTTTCTCACAGGCTCAGCTGGACAAGGCTATCTGTGGGGGCATGAGATATACTGGAGAAAAGTCCATAATACCTGGACTGAAAAGGCACTTAGGTGAACCGAGGACTCCTACTTACTTCAATGATAATTTATTGCCATCAACTTTCAAGTTCTGAGGCTGCAAAATTTGCAAGACACCAGCTGAGGCTGATGGCCTCTGATACATGATTCTTTCTGCAGAGAGGGATGTCGGCTCCTGGGATAAAGAGGGGAAGAATGGATACACTTGGTAGGGAGGTAGAAAAGAAGATGGCTTCAAGAGAAGAAAGAAGGGACCCCGTGGGACCCCAGAAAAGCTAGGCACTGCTGCCGGGATCTCTGGATCTCCTCCGGCATGATGCATGCATGTGTCCCTGCACCCCACTCTTGTAAAACCTCAGACTAAATTTCCCAACTCTTACAGAAAAATATTCACAGGGAGCCAGGCGGGGAAAGAGACTTGGGACCTTGTCAGAGGAGGCTGGGATGGGACTTCCTCTCGGAGCAGTCATGGACACACCCTACTTGGGCAGCAGGGAAGTTTGGGGAGCTGCAAGTGGGGGGGGGGGTCACAGTCTGCGCAAGGCTCAACTCCGGACTGTGGTGCGCACAGGTTTTAACATTCCACCAACGTCCGCCTGCTTTTTTTCTACTAACTCGGCTTCAACAGCCCACAGGACTGTCAGGGATAGCGTGGTCACTAGAACCCCAATCTCCTGGTGCCCCGGCTCCTGCAGTGCGGTGGCCCTGGGCCCTCCCTCGCAGAATCACAGACAGGATCCGGGTGCTTTTCTTCCTGGCCAAGACGCAAATCCCTCGGAGGAGCGAGTCTTCAGCGCCACAGTCTTATCCCTCGTTTCCAGGAACTGCATTGGCACCCGGGGCTCTCTTGCAAGCAGCAATTTACTAGAACAAAAATCAAATCCCCCTCGTCCGATTCAAAAAGCAATGAAATAAATAGAATCGTATTTTTCATGGGGCTGTAAAGAACGGTGGCGACCCACCCACGCGGGGCTCTAAAGCACCTTGTTTGTCGTCCTTTTCAACAGAGACCCGTTGATCAGTCAGCCGCTTCCATTCAAACCCCCGGGAAACCGGGAAGGACAGAGAACAAAAGCGCTCTTTCTCTTTCCGGGAGTCTCTGAAACCGAGGGCTCCTATTGCTTAAATCTACAGACCGCCCCATCGCCCCCACCCTCGGAACCTTCTCGGCCGACTGCTTTTTCTCAGGAAGCAGCAGGCACTGAAACATCTGGAAACACAGGTTTCCATGGAAAAGACGGTGTGGGGCGGTCTTTGTTCTAACCTCCAGCGGTGGGAGATGGGACCTTTCTGATGGCAGCGGGAAGCCACCGTTTGTCACAGCAGGCTGGAGCTCAGAGCCCTGCGGGTCAGACAATGCTACCAACTTCCTTTGGTTGCTGCCCAGTTTTCCACATGTTGACACCCCCTCCCCATCCACTTCCCTGCCCATCTGGCTTTACCTTGGCAGGGAAGACACAGTGGATCATTAAGAAGCTTCCCTGATTTTTTTTTTTTTTTCCCCACGTCTCCAGCCTCCGCTCCAACCCCCAAGTAGCACTGTCTACCTACTTGGCCAGGAATATGATCTCAGCTGTTTATTTAGGGCTCCAACTGGCTGGGCCAGGAACAAGGTGGCATTTTTCTCACTTGGGACCTGGAAAGTCCCAAATGTGGTCGTCCTTGGATAGGGTGGAGTCCAGCGGAAGATCCTCAGGCTCAGAGAGACTTAGTAGCTGGCCCAAGATCACACTGCAAGTTAGACACTGGGCCTTCCCAGTTCTTGGTTAGCTTCTCCATCCATTGCTCCATAAAGCCCAGGACTTGAGACTGATCCTTGGTAGCCATGTCCTTGGCAGGGGAAGTGGAATAAGATGTCTGGCAGAGCTGGGCTCTGTGGCAGAATGACAAATGGCCCCCTTGTATTGCTAGGAAGTGGGTTCTGGGAACAAGGTTAGCCAACAGAGCAATTTATCCACCTCCCAGTCAGCAGTGGGGAGAGTAAGGAGGAGCAGGGGTGGGTAAAGGCTACGGGTTTTCCAACTCATTACTGGCAGGCGCTGCTATCAGGCCTAGTAGCACTTCCAAGGTGAGGCCTGCTTGTCCCCCAAGGCTAGGGCTAGGCAAAGAACATCCTTTTAATGTAAATTGCACTTAAAAATCAGAGCTTCTCAATTTATGTTAATCGCAAATTTGAATCTTGCGATTTCATATATAGGTACATATACATCTATATGGTTTTAAAAATATAGTATATAGAATGTAGTAAGATGGGAATTTTCAATCAATCAATAGGAGAATAATTTTTAGAGGGTATTTGGTGTTTGTCAAAGCCTTAAAATATTTATACTCTTTGTCTTAGAAATTCCAACTCAAGAACTATATTCTAAGAAAATGATCAAAGATAAAGATCTTTGCATTTGCAAACTTATATTAGATCCAGTTTAAATATTCTACCATTAAGATACAATGATAGAGGATGATATATCCATCTAATAAGTTATTATGAATCATTTAAAAATGACGTAAATAATTCTAATGAAATAAGAGAATGCTATGATATAATATTCTCTCTCTCTCTCTCTCTATGGCACTAGGGATTGAATGATACATGGTAGGCAAGTGCTCTGCCACTGAGCTATATCCCTAGCTCCTTTAAGATACAATATATAATTTAAAAAAGGAGGATTTGCAACCATATATTTAGCACATAGAGTTCAACTAGTGAACCTCCATTTTCATCTCTCTTTCCATCCCTTTATCTCTTCATATATAATCTTGGAAAGAAGGGCAAGAAAGAACCAAGTCAAATGTTTACATTAGTTTTTGTCTAGGAGGAGGCCATTTGAGATGAGGTAAACACCTTCACCAATTTTTCATAGTGATCTTGTGTCATTTTTATGATCATAAACATGTAGCAAAGAATTTAGTCAGACTGGAGCTGAGATTTGGATATCACTGATGAGTGGAGGTTGGTGAGAATCTCAATCTCTCTCTCTTTTCTCTCTCTCTCTCTCCCCCTGTCCCTGTCTCTCTCCCTCTCCCTCTTTCCCTCTCCATCTCTCTTTTTCTTTTCTAAGAGTGGGGGGGGGAGAGAGAGAGAGAGAGAGAGAGAGAGAGAGAGAGAGAGAGAATTTTTTTAATATTTATTTTTTAGTTCTCGGCGGACACAACATCTTTGTTTGTATGTGGTGCTGAGGATCGAACCCGGGCCGCAAGCATGCCAGGCGAGCGCGCTACCGCTTGAGCCACATCCCCAGCCCTCTCCATCTCTCTTTATCTCTCTCTCCTCTCTTTCCTTTCTCTCTCTTCCTCTTTCCTCTCTTTCTCGCTCCTCTTTCTCTTTCTCTCTCTTCTCTCTCTCCCTTTCTTCCCCACTTCTCTCTCTCTCTTCCTCTCTCTCTAGTCTTTTTCTTTTCTCTCTCTCCTCTCTCTCTCTCTCTCTCTCTCTCTCTCTTCCTCTGCACTTCTCTCTCATCACTACCTCCATCATCTCCAGGAGGCCTGCAGACTGTGCTTGACTGGTTTGCACACATCTGTGGATGTGTCTGTTGCACCTGGGTTGAGGCTGCAGCTTCTCTTGTCTCCCATGGCAAGGGACCCAGGAGCAGTGGGACAGGGCCCCATAGTGCTCAGCAGGAGGCCGGGAGAACTAGTATGATGGCTGCAGTTTGAAAATCCACCCTCCCCCTCCACCTGTTGACCCAATCACCATGGCAACTGGTATGTACTCTGGGAAGAGATGTGATTGTCAGAGAGAGCTATAATTCTTAAGGGCCAAGCAACCCAGCTGTGGGGCCCATCTTGGTGTGTGAAGTTCCCTGAAGAGGACATGTGTCTCCATCAGCTCTGTAGCACAGGAAGGCAGCAAAGGGGAGGATCTGTGACTGGGGCAGAGGAGGACTGGGCAGCTGGGTTGGCTCTATGGCACCAGCAGAGGGTGGCAGAGCAAAAATTGGGCTGGAGACCAGACCTAAAGAAGACAGAGGAAGGGAACTAGGGAAGAGAGTTTTGGAGCTTGCTGCGGTGATCTCATGTGTGTCCAGAGGAAGGGGAGGACTGAGGACGTGAGGGTGACTAATACAGCCACGTGTGTATAAGGGGGCTCAGCAGGCCTCAACCTGTCTTTGAAACAAGACCGTCTGTATAGTGAACAGATCAGAATAGTGCAGAGTTCACCTTCAACTTGGATAGACGTGTTTCATGGACATAAAAAAACTGGATCCCTTTAGGCAGGTTCCCCACTCTCCCACGACAGGCACACTTCACTCATGTCACCTGCCAGAGTCCTGAAGTCATCTGAGTGCGCCATCCTGGGTGGATGCTCTGTAAGGACCTTTGCGGATATCATATTACAAACCTTTGTCTCACTTGCCATCCCTGTCCCAACCCCTCACACCTGGCACTCCTTGAAGAACCAACTTGCCGTTCTCCAAACACGCCCGCCACCTAACTGCTGTCCTGGATTCCACTCGGGGTACTCCACCATGTCTCCCCTCTGATGCTATCTCTGTCTCCACTTTGACCAGGAGTGGTGATAACGTGTCCCCATGGCTCTTTGCTGCCACACTGGGAGCAAAGCACATCTTACCTGCTGCTCAACCCTCATTTCCCAGGGCCTAGCACAGTGCCATCGGAGTGAAGGTATCATATCTCATTACACTGCTGAGCACTTAGTCCCAGGCTAAGAGAGGTTCAGGATGTCGTCCAGGGTCACACAGCGAATAAGAGGAGCAGAAGTTGGCACCAGTACTCAGGTCTTCTTTTCCCTAATGTCCTCTAGGCTTTCTCTGGGCTGGTTATAATAATAAATCCAGGAAATTTAATTTTTTTGAAAAGGGATGGGGCTGTAGATTAACAAACGCAAATAATGGACATGGCTAATCCGGACCCCTGCCCTGATTCAGAAGATGCATTTGATCTCAGTTAATTCTTTCCTAAGAAAGTTGATGATTTTTTTGCCTTGGGTATCCTCTTCAGGATTACCAAAGTCCCTCTTGGGTAGGGATCCCCACAGGTAATGACAATACCTGAGTACACTGGCATTGTTTTGTGTCAGGGTGGGGATGGAAGGGGCAGGAATGCCATGTTAGTTATGTGGCCACAGACTCCAAAGCCACAGTTCCAATCCCAGTTCTTTTGCTTACTTGCCGTGTGACCTGGGACAAATTACTTAACCATTCTGAGCCTCAGTTTCTTTATTGGTAAAATGATCATGGCAATAGTTCCTAGTTTCATAAGGCTGTTAAGAAAATTAAAACAGTTAATTCGTAATAAAGTACTTGGAATATTATTCCTGATATAAATGCTCATGCTACTATTTCTGTCACTTTTTGTCACATGATGTGGGCATATACAGCATCAGAAATCAGGAGTCTTGACTCTGTCCTTGGCTGCCCTTCCTCACTCTGTGCCTGACTCCTTCCCTCCAGAGGTGGGTGGCGCAGGATCTGTATTTTGGGGGGTTCCTCCAGTGGAGCCCTTCTCTGTTGCTTTGGGAGGCTTGGGGGCTAAGTGTCTTGAGTGGATGGAAGGATGAGGGAGGATGACAGTCACCCCCTCCTCCTGCTTCTTAGTGAGCTGCCGGCCATTTCTGTGGATGTGGAATGGTGCTGGGCCCATCTGGAGAGAGGCTTGTTCCCATCCTGCCTTCCCTGTGCCAACTCAACTCCGGCTGGCAAGAGTTGCCCAAGTGCAGACTCCAGGAGGCACTTAGAGGTGAACTGAGCCAGGCCCCTGTCCTGGAGAGACTCAAAGTCATTTCACATTTGAGGATGGGAAGCAGCTTGGGCCCAACACAGGGGGCTGGGGACCCCAGTTGGGGTGGTGGTGGGTGGTCAGGGAGGCCTTTGGTGGGAAGTGACACCAGCTCATGAAGGTGCAGTGTGAGGTCCCATGGGGGAGACTGAGCACTTCAGGAAGTCACAGTGGCCAGAGAGGAGTGACCCTGGTTGTCCCGTCATGGACTGGATGGGCTGGTGTGGCAGGTGCTCAGACCACACCTCCAAGCCTGGGCAGGGGTTCCAGGGGAGGGAGATAACTCAGCACCAGGTACCAGCCAGGACCCTGATCAGGTTAGGGTGAGTGAGCCTGCTTCTCCCCTAGTTTTAAGTCTTTTTCGGTCTGTCCTGGAAAAACACACCAGCACTCTGTGCCTCTTTTCTTGGGGATGAACTCAAAGGGGGCATTAAGCACCTTGTTCCTAAAGCCCTGTGACGTCAATCCCAGAGCTTCCCCCAGGGCTGTGAGTGAGCCCAACTTGGCCAGCTGCAAAGCCCGTGGTAGCCAGGAGTGGGGAGGCCATCTGGGGAATTGTGCAGAGCAGTGTCCCTGCAGACCCAGGGCCTCTGGGAAATCCTCCTCTGAGCTGAGCAGGGCAGGTGGGGCTGGGGAGGGGCAGCCAGGCCCGCCTGGGTGTTCAGGCTCCTTCCCACCATCTGCTTAGTCAGACCTCCTGTTTAAACTCTCCGCTTGTCTCGCCTTCCACAAAATAATTAGCATCCCTTTGTTCCTAGAGCTCGCTGGGCGACATTAGTCATCGTAGGAGCTTTGGGCACCGCTCACAGGCATTTCCATCTGATGTAAAGTTGAAAATGGCCTAAGTGCGACTCAGGGCCTCACTCACTTCTGCTCCCAACCAGGCATCTGGCACCTCCCTTTGTTTCCTCCCATCCTTTCCTCCTGGGGTGCTGGTAGGAAAGGAGACTCACCCGGAAAATCCATGGGGGGTGGGGTAGGGGCAGGGAGATATAAGTGCTGCAGCGACCTCAGCCCTTCCCGCAGGGACAGAGCTTTGGGGAAGGGAACGATTTATGGGCTGAGCTGCAGAAGGAGCTCCCATTAAACCCAATCCCAGCTCAGGCATGAAATCTGCTGCAGAACAATTCTCTGACATATTTGCTACACAAAACCAATGCGCACTATCGCAGAGTAACCCGCTCCAAGCTCTTTGGCTTTTCTTGAAACCATTGGCTTTTGCTTTCTGAAAACTCAGCTACTTTAACTTGGTCAGTTTGTATTATTTCTGGGCAAGACAAAGGGTGAGGGTGGAGCTTCTCGGCTCTCCTGTGGAGAATGCATGGGGAGCTAGCCAGTTCCTGCAATCCTGCCTCCAAAACACTTCCATATACATGGTCTTCATCCTGCATTCGAGGGTCTCATGTGGGTGCAAAGGTCCCGTCTGAAACACATGGAGATGGACATTCAGAGAGAGGAGAGCCTGATGTGATTCTGGCTTCTCTTTGTACATCTGTAAAACAACCCAATTGTACAAGATGACCTCAGAGGAGTGGTTCACATTCAGTTTCTTCCACATAGTATGTGTGTGTTTTATGTCTCTGCCCATCCACAGGGGAGACCCTGCTCTGGTCAGTGCCAGTAGACTGAGGATTACAAGCTGCATGGTATGGCAAGATGCTTTTGGTCCAAGGCATAGGCAGCCTGGTTCTAGCTTTGCCTTGGCTTTGATTTGGCTGTCTGGCCTTGGGCAAGTCACCTTGCTGTTTACCAATAATACCAATAATACTGTAATGATTCACAATTATATTTGTAGGATAAATACCTAGAAGGAGAAATGGCCAGGTCAAAACTTAAGTTTCAAGAAGTTGAACCAACTTACACTCCCATCAACAGTATATGACAACTGCTCCTTCCCCACACCAGGAATGATACACGGGCAACTGTTTACTCTTGTTCTTCAGTGCTGCAGATTTCAAAACAGTTTAGGTGGTACCAGAGATGATTTTTAAAAAGTACATAGAGCTAAGCACAGAGGTACATATCTGTAATCCCACCTACTCAGGAGACTGAGGCAGAAGGATTGCAAATTAGAGGCTGGCCTCAGGAATTTAGTGAGACCTGGTCTGAAAACAAAATAAAAAGGGCTGGGTATATAGCTTGGAGGGAGAATGCTTTTGGTATCCTTCCTTAGCACTAACAAAAACTAAATGTACAAAAGGGTGTATAGACAATATACTAACTAACGTTGAATCACACAGTAAGAAAATGAATCACCTTTCAATCCCTTTGTTCCTCTGATCCACCAGGGACAAAGTCCCTGTTGAACTCTGATGTATTTGAACATTCCTTTAAGAGTTAAGTTCCTTTTCTAAGAGGTCTTGAGCTAGGAGGCCTCAGGGGGCAGCAATGCCTAACTGTATTCATTTTAAAATAAATTAATTTCCTTTTAAACTGACAAATAAAAATTGTATATAAGTTATTGTGTACAACGTGAGGTTTTGGATTATGTATGCATTGTGTAATGGCTAAAATGAGCAAATTAACATAAAAGTTAGCTTGCATACTTACCATTTTTTTTTTCATGTTGAAAACACTTAAAATCTACTCTTAGCAATTTTCAACGTAATACATTGTTATTAACTGTAGTCACTGTATCATGCAATAGATCTCCTGAACTTATGTTTCCTATTTAACTGAATTTTTTTTTTTTGTACCAGGAATTGAACCCAGAGACACTTAACCACTGAGCCACATCCCAGACCTTCCTTTTATTTTTTATTTTGAGACAGGGTCTCACTGAGTTGCTTAGGGTCTCGCTAAGTTGCCAAGTCTCACTTTGAACTTGCGACCCTCCTGCCTCAACCACCTGAGTGGCTGTTACACCGTGCCAAGCCTAACTGAAATTTTATACCCTTTGATCAACATCTCCCCAGTCCCTACTCCCTAACACCTGGTAATCACTGTATTCTTCTTACCAATTCACTTTATGGCTAACAACCCTGGTTTTTTGAGAGTGATAGCAAATAAATTTATTTCAGTAAAAAAAAAAAATTGTGGTCAGATTCATTGGCCTTTAAAAAAAAATTTAATAATGTTAGATTTATGGAAGAGTCACAGAAACCATCTAAGGCATTTCTGTATACCTTCCAACCAGTATTCACTAATGCTAAAATCCTATATCACCATAGTACAATTAGTGAAACCAGAACATTGACATTGACTTGATACTATTGATTAATCTACAGACCTTATTTGAATTTTGCCAATTTTCTACTAATGTCCTTTTTCTGGTCCAGAACTGAATCTAGGATCCCTCATTGCCTTTAGAAGTCAGACCTATTTAATTTTCAATCTGTGATAGTTCCTAAATCTGTCTTTATCTCTCTTTCATGGTCTTGATGCCTCTGAAGAGTACAGGCTGGTTATTTTATAGAATGTCATTTAATTTGGGTTTGTCTGATTTTTTTTTCCAATATGACAACAGAAGCCACACTTGGCCTTTCTTACCACATCCTATGAGAAAGGTCATGATGTGAAAACGTCTCAGGTGATCTATGTGTGGCTGAGGCTGTGAAGCCCTTCTGTAGGCAGAGACACCCTGCTCAGGGGGGACTTGGTGATGTGGATCACGTCAGAACAACAGTCCCTCCATCCTAGTCCACTCATAGGGGGAAGACTGACCATCCTCTGTCCATGTCATAACTCATGGCCCAGCTCTGTAGTGGCCTTTCTGAACATCAGCATCTCCATCCCTTAAACCCAGCTCCCTGCTGTTGGTCCTGGATCCTGACGGTGCTAGACTCCAGTTAGCTTTTATTCCCCAGCCTTCTGAGGCACATGCATCTGTGCTGGTTCAGATGAAAGGTGTGAGACAGCTCTTTGGATTTGATCATCCCTTGGATGAAGCTTTTTAGGCTAGAAAATAAAGACATACCAGGTAGGTGGGAGTCGGTGTCACCCTTGATACAGGCATCTCTGCTGTTTTTCCTTTGAACCCCAAAAGAGATTTTCCCAACTGATCTTGCTCACCATCTGCTGCCGAACCATCACTTTGTTTGACTTTCTTTCCCTTCATGTTCAGGAAAAATGTGCTGTGAAATCCCAACCTTGCTTTCCCTCTGGGATCTGAAGAAATACATGCTTTGGCCCCTTTCCTACCTAGTCTCTCCCCGGAGCTCAGGAAAGACACCAGGGGCTTGGATTTGCTGCCCCGTCCTAGGAGAGCCTCTGTTGGTCTAGTTCTCAGATAATATTGTCCTGAGGAGAAAAGCCAATTACTGTACGCTATGGATAATTAACTAGCACAGAGGGCAGAGTCTCAGAAGCAAATGCCTGACTCTCCCTAGGGTCTGTTTAATGAGAAGGTGGCTCGGCGGGGAAGTGTTTGACAATTTCAAGGCCTGAAATGGATCCCACCACTCAACTCACCATTGTTGGATCTGGATCCTGATGTCAATCTCTTCCTAATTTCTGGCTCACGTGATGACTGGTTTCATACGCTGTTGAAGCTGACAGATGAAGATGAAAAATAAGTTTTTTTTTTTTTTGTCAACATGAGTCAATCCCTCATTTTTCTCTATTGTGTGCAAAGTCCTGATTCAGGCACCAAAAATATACTGGAGACCTTGAGAAATTTCTGTCAAGTAAATGACTCTGGGAATAAACAAGTAGGTGATAGAATATTACTGAATGCTCTGATAGAGGGAGTCATTAAACCAGCAAATATTGATTGAGTACTGTTGGAACACCGTATTTATGGGTGACGGGGTTCCAGAGACTCCCACCCTATAAATACCAAAATTTGTGTATTTCTCAAGTTCCTTAAATGAAATGGCATAGTATTTGCATATAACCTACACAATCCTCTCACATGCTTTATATCATCTCTAGATTACTTATAATACCCAATACAATGTAGATGAGGTGGAAATAGTTATTTTACCATATTCCTTAGGGGAAAATGACACAAAAAATATCTGCTGGTGATTTTCTTCCCCCCTTAGTATTTTTTTGCCACAGTCCGGCTGCAGCAAACCACGGGGGGGGGCGGGGGGTGACGAGGAACTTGTATAGATTGATACAGCAGGAATGGGAGCTGTTTATTGTAGGACAACAGAGGTATTTATACATTTCACACAGCTTATCTAATTAACATAAACTAGATACAGCAGTCAACCAATAAGAAATCTCCATACTTAATGGCTCGATGGCATTACTTCACAAACCACCCCCTCTGGCATTTTGCCAGGCACCATCCAGACTTGTTTACAGACTCTAACATTTGCCAGGCGCCATCCTGACTTGTTTACAGACTCTAACATTTTTTAATCTGCTTCTGGTTGAATCTGTGGGTGCAGAGCCCATGGACAGAGAGGGTGACTGTACTTATTGTGTGCCAGGCACCAGGGCTGTTGCTGGTGATGCAGCAGTGCATGGGGCATGGACGTGAACCCTGCCCTCTTGAATCTTGGAGTGGAATAAGGATTCCAGGTAACTTAATGAAGAGAGATGAGCTTTCAGATAAGGTGCTATGGGAAGGAAGAGGAGGACTCTTCATGCAGTCTGGGGATGAGGAGGACATTGCACGTTGAATGATGGGTAGGAGTCAGAGAGCTGGAAAAGCAGGAGGAGGGTGGGCAGCTGTATTTTAGGCCTAAGCAATAGCATTTGTGGCTCAGAAATGAGACTAGCACAAGAAAATTGAGGAACCACTGGAAGGTCTAACTGAAGCCCAGAGTTCAAAGAAAAGTGTGAAGAGAGGTGAGACTGGGGGTGAATGAATGTGCAGGGAGGGCTTTATAAGCAGAAAGACTTTGAATCCATTTCCACAAGCAATGGGGAACTATGGTATATGAAAGAGATGGGTTTAGATGTTCATTGTAGTCAAGTTGGTTGTCTAGCACAGGATGGAAAAGAGAAGGCTGGAGTGGGGCCAGAGGTAGCAATAGGCACATAGTGTAGCAGTTCTGGTAAGAGGGACCGGTGGCCTACAGTGGGGTGGGATGGACAAGAGGAACGAGTTGAGGAAAGGATCTTTAAAAGCACCCTGTGTTAGTTATTTTTTGTCACTGTGACCCAAATACCCAACAAGAACAACTTAGAGGAGGAAAAATTAATTTAAGCTCATGCCTCCATTGCTTTGGGCTCAAAGTGAGGCAGAACATCATGGTGGAAGGGCATGGTGAAGGACAGCTGCTCACCTCAGGGTGGCAGAAAGCAGGTGGTGGCAGGGGATGAAAGGATCTGCAGGAAAGATGCATCCTTCCAGGGCACATCCCCAGAAACTCACCTCGTTGGCCATGCCTCATCTGCCTACAGTTACCACCCAGTCTATTCAAACTGGGATGAATGGATTTGGTTACAGTTCTCAGAATCTAATCATTTCACCTCTGAATATTCCTGCATTAACCAAGGAGCTTTGGGTGTACACCTCATATCTACATCATAATACACCCCAACTCTAGGAATAACAACTTGCAATTGGCTCTACATTTTTTTTTTTTTTTGTAGATAGAAAGTAACATTTCTCTGATTTCATTCTTTGTGGTGAAGTCAACGCTATTATTGATCACACTGAGTTCTAACTAGTGGAGAATAGGCAGAAATTTTGTACATGTTTTCCAGGTCGGGGTTAAGACATTCCACACAACCCTTCAGGTATCCCTGATGGTGGTTTTACAATGAAAAGAGCCTGGATCCCTGAGTCCCTGTTTGGAAGAGAGACCATGAGGGAAACTTCCTATCTTGCTTCGGGCCTTAGCCTTGAACAAGAAACCAATCTGCATCTTGTTAAGCCTCTGACATGTTGAAGTACTTGCTTACAGAAGTTGATCTTACTTACCATTTCCTTGTTCATCCATGGAATTTCAGTGGTTTCCAACTTTCTCTTTGTCCAAGGAAGAATGAAGAAGCCCATTTTGGACATAGGCAGAAAAGGAATTCTTGAAGGTCCATGAAGTGGGAAAGAAGACAGGAGTATAGATACAGAAATGCATAGACACACAGATGTGTAGGGCCTCATCAATCAGAATACCTATACAGAACCAGAAAGGCTTTCAGTGATAGATAAAGATAATAATAAAGTTAAAATTCCTTTAGTATCAAGGACTATGCTAATATTTTATTAAACCCTATAATAGGCCTGCAGTATAGAAACATTTAGGATATATATAAATATTATATATTTATTATATTTATTTATTTCAGTTGAGATACCTGAGACCTTGGGAGAACGAATAATTTTCCCAAGGTTATACAGGATTTGAACCCAGGCATAATGACTCAGGATTCTGTCCCCTTAGCCACAAAACAAAGACACCAAGACAGAAGACTGTGGATAGAGAACACACACACACACACACACACACACACACACACACACACACCCTTAGACTCTGGATTGTCCTTGTCCCCAGCACGAATACCATTCCATTTTCAGAAGAGATATGGCCAGATTGCAGAGGTGACAAGAACAGAGAATTACTTTTAACAAAGACTTGCCTTAATGAAATTCTCAGCTGGCTCAGGACATTTTGTTTCTCTCTAGATAACTTCCTGATGCTATCATTTTTTGCATACTCTGTTTATTTCACCTGCTCCCTCTCTCTCTCTCTCTCTCTCTGGCCCATAAAGGAGGCTCTGCTGGTTTGTTTGATGTTCCTTAGATACAAATGATCCTTTCCTGAATAACAAATAGGATACACCCTTCAGAGGAATTTATGATTCCCCTCTTGTTCTGCTAGTTTCCAAATGGGATTCTTCCTCAGGAGGTACTTTTCCTCCGTAGAAACTTCTCCCCAGCAAATAGGTTGTTTGTCTGCTGAACACAAGGACTTAGTTTTTCAGATCCTGGGCTTCATGTCTTATTCAAAAGTCTGGCCTCTGTAGTACTGGGGCCCCCAGACCAGGGATATCATTAGAAGAGAACCTCTGCCTTGATGTATTCATAGGTGTGGGGAGCAGATCCTGTGGGAAGTCACTTAGATAAGAGCTTTCAGGTTGCACATGGCCCTACAGTTCTTCTTTTCTAAAAACCCATCCATTTTAGTTGCTATTGCTGCAAGATCGAAGGAGGTAATATAACCATTTTTATATTGTTTGCAGATTCCATGGGTCAGGCGTTTGGACAAGACCCAATGGGGATTGTGTGTTTCTGCCTCACCATGTCTGGGAGCTTGGCAGAAGATTTGAAGGCTGCTGCTGGTGGTGATGGGAGTTTGTAACTTGATGGCTTTGGGTTGGAGATGTTTATGCTCATGTCTGGAGATTGATGCTGGCTGTCAACTGGGCCAACGGAGAGGGCAGCTCTACTTAGCTTCCCCATGTGGTCTTCCTGTGTAGGTTAGTTTGATATGGTACCCAAACAGGGATGCCAAGAGAGCAAGGCAGAGCATGCGACACTTTGTGACATAGCCTGGGAGATTACAGAGTGTTATTTCTGTCACCACTTCCTTGGCCCAGGTAGATAGGAAGTTCTTTCAAGTTTCAAGAAAAGAGGATACTGAACCTGCCACACAAAGGGGAAGTGACTAGGCCTCGAAGAGACATTTTTGCAACCATCTTTGGAAAATACAATCTGTCACACCATTTCACATGTGACTCCCTTCCTGTGGCCCACCACTTGGTCACCCAGGCTCCTCTACTCTCTTACACTTCTGTGGTAGGAGGTCACTACTTGTCTGGTTAGGTTTCCTTGATTGTAAGCAGTACAAGTCAATTCTGGCTAACTACAGTCACAGGGAATGTAGTGGCCCAAGGGAGATAGTGAAAGATTGAAGAAAAGGCTAAAGATCTAGGCTTGGCATAAAAAAGAATCTGGACAGTGCCAGAGGTAGTCTCGTTAAGCTATGACTTGGACTAAATAAATAAATAAATAAATAAATTCCAATTCATCTTTTAATCATTTTGCAATTCTGTTCGAAGTTTGAATTACAAGGAGGGAAGACCCAAATGGCTTGGTACCATGAGCTTTACCACTTACAACTTGCTTGACTTTGGGCAAATTACTGAATTGCATCATGACTCAGTTTCCTTGTCTGTAAAAATGTGACACTAATACTATCTACTTCTTAGGTTATGTGACAATTAAATAAGATTATGCTTATAAAGAGCTCAGCCCAAAGTCCAGTGAATGGTAAATCTTCAATAAATGTTGGTCCACAACTTTAGGTGTGAATCTGGAATATTCATGTGTTCATGTGTTGAGCTTGGTCCCTGTAATGGTCAACTTGAACTGTGAACTTGATTAGTTAAGAGATGCTGATGATTAAGAGGCTTATGGGTGTGTCAGTGAGGGTATGTCTAGGAATGACTGGCATGTGGGATAGCCAATTGAAATGGAGACCCTCCCTAAGTGTCCAGTAGGATGATGGTTTGGATGGAATAAAAGTCAGAAGAGCAAAGAAGCAGCAGCAGATGCAAGCTTGAGTCTTCTTGAAAGGGTTCTTGATTGCTGCTGTGATGGGCTGAGGATATCCAACTCTCACTTCTTCACTCTTCCAAAGCAGACTCTGCCAGTGATTCTCCAGAAGGCTTCCGTCTCAGACCAGGGTAGCACTGTTGATTCCTCTTGTTCTGGGGCTTCAGACTCTTGGACTGTGCAGTTACTGGTTCTTCCAGCTCTCCAGGCTGCAGACTGCCATTGTGGACTATCTAGCTTCTGGTCGTGTAAGCCAACCTAATAATTTCCCTTTTTACAATTATACTTCCTGTTGGTTCTGTTCCTCTAGAGAACCCTGACTAATATAGTCCTCAATACAGCAATGTTCAGAGGTGGGGCTTTTGGGGAAAGTTTGGATCATTAGTGGATTAATCCATCAATGAATTTAATAACCTGAATGGATTATTGGGGGGTGGTTGAACTGCAGGAGGTGGAACCAAGTGGAAGGAATGGATCCTTGGGGTGTGTCCTCTGGTGCTATATCTTGTCCCTGGGCTCTACCTCTCTGCTTCATGGCTGCCATGAGATGAGCAGCTTTCATTTGCTGTGCCCTTCTGCCATGATGTTTCTTCCTTGGACTCAGCTGACCAGGGGCTGAAACCTTTGGAACCATGAGCCAAAATAAATCTTTCCTTTTCTAAGTTGTTTTTCTCAGATATTTGTTACAGTCATGAAAAAACTTCCTAACAGTAATAATAGTAAATTCTATTGTTATTGCAACAACTACTATGATTCCGGCTGACTTGCTTCTGTGTCTAGTCCAGGATCAGGCAAGAGTAGATGCTCAGCAAATATGGTGAAATGAATGAATGAACCAGCAAATCAATGAATGGTTTCTTCTCTAATCCATGGCAACCAAATTCCCTGACGCCATCTTAAGACACTTATAACTAGATCCAAACAAGAAAAAACAACCTCAGTGCATTTAAATATTGGACCCACCTGCCTTAGTGATTGTTTCTGTGTCTCCAGTGAGACACAGTGAGAACTAATCCCCGATGTTGCTCCTCAGCCAAGTCCTTCACACATGCTGCAAACAGTAAACAAAGATCTCTACTCTAAGGAGGTGAATAATATGCCGACAGGATTGCATTCCACATCAATTCTTGTGTCATATTTGATTAATTTTGTATCTAGCTTCATTACATCTCATCCCTCATTTCAAAGGTGTCCTTCACATGGGACGCTGGAGGAAACAGAGAGGGACAAATTCATGAATGTCCCCCAAAAAGTGGCAGCTAAGATTTAACACTCACAGAACCTCCCTGCTGCTCAAGGAGTGGGCTCGTTGCTGGCCTGGTGGTATTCCCCAAGCTTGAGACACAGTGCTTCCGTCACCACGAGGTAGTCTTTACACTATTAATCAACAGAGTAGCCGGCAAGTGTTGACCCACTTAGCAGTGATACCCAAGCAGGTGACAGCTACTGTAGCTGACAGAATCTGGCCGGAGGGCACACTGTCTCCAGGCGGGCTGTCTGGAACTCTGTAGTCACAATGTGGGTTACCATGTGACTGAAGGTGATATATCCAGCCAAGAGCTGCTTAAATGGGTCAAGGCCAAAATTTAACTCCATGTGATCCACCTGAATATTGGGTCCTTCCACACCAGGGTCTGATGACATCCTTTGTCCTCTTCCACCTCTTATACCCATGACCCACCTCATCTTAGAACTTGGAAGAATCAGCTAACATTTGTTTAAGTCAATATTTATTTGTTTAATCCAATAATAACAATAACTATAAATTCAATAATTTTATTGAATTTATAGTTATTGTTATGTGCATTCTATCTGTCCTGTTTCCGTTGCAGCTATTTGTGTGTGATCACAGACAGAGTGTGATCCTGGTCACAGACTGAGCCCTGATCACTGTCACAGAAGACAGTGAGAGATGTTGTGGCTCAGCTCAGGCTACCCTCATTGTACAGTCACAGGTGGGACCCCTGTTCTCTCAGTGGGATGTGGAGCGGGAAGGAAGGAGAGTGAAGGCATTCTGCACATGAGCAAAGACATGCCAATTAGAGCAGCTTGCATTCTCAGGTTTCAGACTCAGAAAAAGCCACCACAGTTTCAGGCAGAGCCTAATGAGGTTTTCAGCACCGTGCCTTACTTCCTTTAGCTTATAGAGGTTATTGTGTTTTGCAGGAAAATTAACTGGCAATTAAATTCCTGAAAAAGTGTTTGAAACTCCTACAAGCTGTGCCTCATTGTTTTGCAAGATTGGGTACACAATGTAATAATTCCATCTGCAAATTAATTTTCTCTCACTCACAGCTTCTGTTGTAACTGCAATGTCATTTACTTAGTCATTCATTCATCCATTTATTCATGCATATTTCCTATGTACCTAATGTGAACCAGACAGTCTGGGGAAGACAGAGGTGGGTCACCCATAGTCCCTGACCCTTGGCAGTTCCCTGTCTAGAGCGAAGGCAGGATTTTGTCAGAAATAAAGGTCACAGGAGGCAGAAGGTGGATAGTGCTTTGGACTTCCAAAGAGTAGAAAGAAAGTTGAAGGTGATAGGAGTGAATGTTTATTGAGTACCTGCTGTATACCAGATTTGGTGGTGTGGTTGTGTCTGGGACCTCAATGAATCTTCAGAACAGTCCTGGGAGGCAGAGTTGTTACCCATTTACAGAGGAGGAGACTGAGGCTCAGGCAGTTTGGGTGACTTGTCTGAGATCCTGGAGCCAGTTGTATGGATCAGTCTGATGAACACATTTCTCATTAAACATGCGAATCCTCCCAAATTAATGAGCCTTTCCCCCCATTCTGGGGATTGAACCCAGGCCCTTGCAGATGGTAGGCAAGTGCTCCACCATTGAGCTACATCCCCAGACCTAAACTTGCTAATTCGTTAAGGATGACTTGGCTATAGGGTTGGTAGCTTTTATCTTTCTCATCAGCACAAGTGACGGAATTAGAGAATGTCTAGAGTGAGCTAGTCTAAGACTGGTGTGACATATGACATCAAATGGGCCCTGAAGAAAGAAGTGGCTGGGACTGGAGAAGTGACTAAAGCTATCATTTATTGAGTATCCACCATGTATTTACTTGATGCTTTCTATAGATTTTCTCATTTAATCCTCACATATACTCCACAAGACAGGCACTATTATTTGCATTTTTTTTGATATAGAGGCCAAGAGAAATTATCCAAGGTCACATGACTAGTAAACAATAAGAGTCACCATTTCAGCTTAAGTCTGTCTGTGTTAGCTTTCTGCTGCTGTGACAAAATAATAGAGAGAATCAACTTTCAAAGGAAGAAAAGTTTATTTTGGCTCACAGTTTCAGAGGTTCCAATCCATGGTTGGTTGGCTCTATTTTGGGGGGCCAGTGGTGGGTGAGGCAGGACATCATGGTGGGGAGGGTGTGATAGAGCAAAGCTGCTCACCTCACCCTGCAGATATTCCCCTTGCAGCTAGGATGCAAAGAGAGACACAGAGTGGAAGGGTCAGGGTTGCAATATCCCCCTCAAGGGCACACCCCGAGTAAATTAACTTCTGTCCACCAGTCCCCACTTCCTAAAAGTTCCACCACTTCCCAATAGGGCCACAGGCTGGTGACCAAGGCTTTAGCATGTGGGCTTTTGGGGGACACTTGTCCAAACCATAACAGTCTGACTCATCCCCCTGGCTCTTCTGTGGTGTGGTGCGTGTCCAGCCTCAGAGTTCAATGGCCGGTTACATGGTGCACTTTCAGGTTGCTTCTAGGCCTTTCTAAGATTAGGCATAAAGGCGGGATGACTTATTCATCCCAAGACCTAACCCTAGATCTACAGTCCTGCTCTCAGCTGGGTTTTGGCCAGAGTCGATCATCTGGTCTACCTCTTCCTAAGAAGCCTAATCCCTCTCATGGCAATTACCTAACCCTACCGGGGCTGCTCCCCTGAGTTCTAGAGTGGTACCATTCATCTTCTGGACTCCTCTTTCCTGATGGCCATGGGAATGTGAACCTAGCCTGTGCAAATGAAACCCTACCCTCTCCTGCCTATCTTCCGTGTTTTCCATTTCAGTTGCAGGTTTCCTGTGTACATTCCTTTCTCTCTCACATCTACAAATAAAAATTTGGTAACCATCCTGTCTCTCCTTCGGATGTTTCCCTTTGATCTCAGTGGAATTAAATTATAAATCAATAGCAAAGACAGCTCAAAAAAAAATCCTCAAATGTTTGGAAACTATACATCATACTTCTAAACAACTCAAGGGTCCAAAAAGATATCAAAAGGGAATGTGAAAGTATTTTAAATTGAATGAAGATGAGAACACAAGATAACACGGTTGTGGCATACCACTAAAGCAAACCAGGCAGCGACATTGCAAGAAAACTAGAGCCCAACATTCCTTATGAACATAGATGAAAAAATCTCTAAACAAAAATTTCAACAAACTGGGGGTTGGGTTGGTGGCTCAGTGGTAGAGTGCTTGCCTGGCATGTGTGAGGTACTGGGTTTGATTCTCAGCACCACATATAAATAAATAAAATAAAAATAAAAAGTCCATTGACAACTACAAAAAATATTTTAAAAATTATTTTTTTTTTTTTTAGCAAACTGAATCCTAACAATATATTGTAAGAATCACATATCACGATCAAGTGAAGTTCATCCCATGAATGCAAGACTGATTTGACATTCAAAAACCAATCAGTGTAATTCACCATGTTAACAAAGTGAAAAATGAAAAACTACATGCTACTAACAGATGCAGAGAGAAGTATTTGGTCAAATCCAACATGCATACCTGATAAAAGCTATTGGAAAATTAGGAATAGAAGGAAACACACTCAATGTGGTAAAAGACATCTTTGAAAACCTACAGCTAAAATCATACTTATTTGGGAAAGACTGAATATCTTCCCTCCAAAATAGGACCCTCTATCATGACTTCTGCTCAGTGTTGTACTAGAGGTTTTAGACAGCCTAACAAGGAAAGGAAAGAAAAGAAAATGCATTCTGATTGTAAAGGAAAAAAAAAATAAAGCTCTACTTATTTGTAGATGACATCACTTTTTTGAATGGATAAACAAACTGTGGTGCATCCATGCAAGGGAACACTACTCAACAGATAAAAAGGAATGCACAATTGATAGCATGCAAAGACATGGATGAATTCATATCAAGTGAAAAGAGACAGGCAAGAAAGGAGCAAATGCTGGTGAAACTGAATTGGTACAACCACTATGGAAAGCATAGGCTGTTACATGGTGCACTTTCATGTTGTTTCTAGGCCTTTCTAAGATTAGGCATAAAGGTGGGATGTGTGTGTAAAAAAAAAAAAGCAGTGTGGAGATTCCTCTGAAAACTTGGAATGGAACCACTATTTGACCCAGCTATCTCACTCCTCCGTTTAAACCCAAGGGACTTAAAATCAATGTACTACAGTGACGCAGCCACATCAATGTTTACAGCAGCTCAATTCACAATAGCTGAATTATGAAACCAACCTAGATGCCCTTCAGCAGATGAATGGATAAAGAAACTGTAATATATATATACACAATGGAATATGACTCAACCTTAAAGAAGAATGAAATTTTGACATTTTACTGTAAATAGATGGAACTGGAGACTATCATGCTAAGCAAAATAAGCCATTCCCCCTAAAACAAAGGCTGAATGTTTTATCTGCTATGCTGATACTATTTCAGAATAAGGGCAGGGGGTGAAAAATAGAGGTATTTTTGGATTAGAATGAAGGGATGGGAGGGGGTGTGGGGGTAGAAATGATAGTAGATCGAATTGGATGTTATCATCCTATGTGCCTATATGATTACATGACCTGTGTAACTCTATGTTATGTACAACCAGAAAAATGAGAAGTTATACTCCCTTTATGTGTTATGTATCAAAATGCATTCTACTGTTATGTATAACTAATTAGAACAAATAAAAAATTTTAAAAAGCCAAAAACTAAGTATGAAGTGACCCCCCCCCCCCAAAAAAAAGACAGGACAAATACTTATAAGTCTATTCATTAAAAAATGATGAGATGCATATTAATTCACAATGATAGAAAGCAGACCAGTGGTTGTGTGGGAGGAGAGATTACAAAGAGGCATGAAGAAACTTTTGGGAGTGAAGGATTTGTTCCTCATCTTGATTATGGTGATGGTTTCATAAGTGTCAACAGATACATAGAATTACATGCACTTCAATTTACTGTTTGTCAATTATTATCTCTAAAAAAAACTTTGAAAACTCTGAGAAATTATGATTGTTGTAAAATATATACGACATAAAATTTACCACTGTGATCATTTTTGAGTGTACGTTCGGTGGCATGATGTATATTCACATTGTTGTGTAACTATTGTCACCATTGGTCTCCAAATGGACACTTGATTGACACAGGACTTTGGTCTTAAGTAGTAACAGAAAGAGCAGGAGTGAATGACCGGGACATATGAATTAGATGCTGAAATACAGCATTTCCAGGACATTTTTAAGGTTCTGGAATCACGAATGTTGCCCCTGGAGGGATGGATCCTCTGGAAGACTGGGACACAGCCAGGGAGTGGCTCTGAGTCCCCTCTTTGAATATTCAGCTCCAAGTCCACGCCTCTGAGAAGTCTTGACTGGCATTTGCCTTTTTCAGCTGGGGTCTTCTAATTCCTGGAAAATTAGGTCAACTTGGTTCAGCCCTCCAGATTGAGTCACAGTCGGTGAAAGTGCAGGGTTTGTCCGTGACCCTGGAGAATTCCTGGTGGTGTCATGCCTCAGTCTTTTCCTGTCAGAAATCTGAGAGAGTGTAGCCTCCAGCCATCTTGGATGCAAACTCTCGTCTGCATTGGTTTCCCTAAAGGGTGCTCCCAACAGAAGATTCTTGAGTGTAGTGGGCTCACTGAAGACATGAGGAGTCTTTTTAGGCTCCCCAGAGTCTTCCACCATTTCACGGTTCCTTTCTCCCTTCCTCTTCCTCTCTTTTGGGATCAACAGTCTTCCCCCCCCCAGCACCTCAGGCCTGTAGGAGACTACTGTGGGAACCCACTCAGAATCCCCCAGAGTTGGTATACAGATTATTTCTAGTTGAAGACATTTGCTATTCAACAGATGTTGGATAAAAGCCGTCTCAGATCTTCTCATATGTGACTAAAAGCAGCAAAATTTGGGGGAAATGAGGCTGCCATAAATTGCTCCACCACTGGAGTTTTATGGTCCTGAAGAAGATGGAAAGGCCACTCATACCTGTATGGAAAATTGCTATTGCAAATTTTCTTATCTTCCATTTATTCTTCTAAAAAATTCATTTATTTTTTTCCCAAGGAAATCTATTTATATTTCCTATAGGAGTTCTCTTTTCCCCTACTTCCTTTCCCTTACTAAGTCAGATGTACAAACCCCCAATTCCCCCATTCCTTTGAGTCACTCACCACGGAACCCTCCCATATGCCGCAATAAATCCCTTCCTTACATAACTCCAATCCTGCAGAGTCTCAGCTTCCATCCTGGGGGTGGGATCCAGGAACTGTCCCCATAAAGTTATGTACCCTGGGTCTAGCAGGAATTCTTGTACTGGTTGCTGATATTAGGAAAAAAGGTCTCCTTTTAACTGCATAGTATATAAAAACCAGCCTGCTGTGGGAGATAGGTCAGGACAAACCTAAATTACTGAAAGGAGCCTTTATATTATTAGGCCAATCCACAGACTCTCTGGGCTTAAGGAAGAGCTATTCCTTAGAGAGAATACAAGAAGGAAATTGCAAAGCTTTTGTCAAAATATTTGGCCATCAGAAAATTCCTGTTTGGTTAACAAGAGATAAATGCATGAAAGCCACAGTACTATCTGTTCTCTGTTTCACGATCCTCCCCAAAATAACAGACTCTGTTGGTTGGCGCAGCCAGTTGGAGAATAAGAAACTTTTAGAAGTAACTAGATAACCGGTTCAAGAGGGCAGTTAAGGTATATGTGGCAGTATCTCCCTCCTGCCCTAACTTCTGAGAAGTGATGATAATTATTGTGAGATACTCCCATCACCATGCTGAGAAGGAAGAAGAGACACTGTTGATGGTCAGAAATTTTGAGAAGTCTCTTAGATCAAGCAAAGAAACTGCAGTCAAAACGGCCAACGTAGGAGAAGAAGCTGCAGAAAACAGGAATAGGTTCAAGGGTATGGCAAGCTTGGAGTCTGAGGTACCAGGATGAGATGAAACCCCAAACCATGTGACAGAGTACTTGACAAGAGATGCCACATTTGTCAGGTAATAAAGAACAACAGGGTCTTCTTTCAACAGGGAGCAGTGTATGATTCTTAGGGTCAGGGAGGCAGGGCAGGGTCTGGGTTGGACAGCCTAGGTACTTTGGATAGTGATAGAAAAATGTGTTTAAGTAGATGCTTTGAGAAGCTGAGACGATTCAGTGGGAGCCTACATATAATTTGTAAATTTCAAACTTAGAAGAAGAATGAAATAAAGCTAAGTGAGATCAATTTAACCAAAGTCAGAAAGGGGAGATAAGAACAACAAGAAAGTATGGAAAACATAAAATCATTGGGCAGGACTGAGTCCAAGAAACCATAACAATGGGTTCAATTGACTTTTCAACTGACAGTGACTCTTGGATTGAGGAAAAAAAAATATCCAGATATATGTTGTTTGTAGAAGAAGTTCTTAAAACAACCAAGGAATGTTGAAAATAAAGTGAAAAAATATAAAGGAGTAAATCTAAAATGTCAATATTCGTGTCAAGCAGAATGGAATGGGTGAGAAGCATGAAGTCAGGACATTACTTGTAGATAAAAGGGATGGTCACCCTTAAGGGTCATCTTTACTGGATGATGTTACCCAGAGACCTGGCAAAGCACAATTTTGGGTGTGTCTGTGACGGTGTTTCCGGGGGCCATTGGCATGTAAGTCTGAGTGGACTAGATGGGGAAGACCCACCTTCAATGCCAGTGGGCACCATCTAGTAGCTGAAGGCCTGAAGAGAAGAAAAACGTAGAAGGTGAAAGTGTCTATCTGTCTCCTGAAGCTGGATGCCCTCCCTCTCCTTCTGACTTTGGACACCAGAACTCCAGACTCTCTGGGCTTCATGCCCCAGAACTTATACTTGAAGATCCCAAGTTCTGAGGCCTTTGTCCTTCCACTGACCTTGATGAGGCATGGCTTTCAAGCCTGCTTCTTTGGTTTTGAGGCTTCTGGATGCAGTCTTGCTGCCAGCACAGTAGGGTCTTCAGCTTGCAGGTGGCCTGTCATGGATGCCTAAGCCTCCAGAATCCACCAGTCAATTTTCCTAATAAATCCCCTCTCATATCTATGTATGTATCCTATTGGTTCTGTCTCCAGGGAACCTTGCCTAATATGACCATCATGTACCCACAGCATCCGTTTGAAACATAAAGGAAAAACCCAAGAGAGATACAAAGAGGAGTGCACAAAGCCACAGTCGCAGGGGACGTCGAAACAGGAATGAAAGGAAAAATCGACAACGCCTCATACTTCACTCATAAACTGACATGTCAAAGAGTTAAGAAATAATTAAGGATATAGATCATTTGGAAAAAGAAGGAGGGTTTTGTAGTTTTGTGCCTAACAGAAAATACAATTTTCAATTATATTCCTTGTAATTATGTCTTAGATTAAAAAAAAATCAACTCCAGTTGGGCCACGAAGGAAATCACAATAAATTCTAAAAGGCAAAAGTGGGTCATTTTCGTATGCGAAATGCACTAGAACGAGATATTAACAACAAAAAGATAACTGGAGGATCTCATCCACTTGAAAGTTTTGGAAAAACCACATAATACCTATTAAACTACCCTTGAGTGAAAGAAGAAATCAGAATGGAAATTAAAATCTCTTTATATATTGGTAAAAAAAAGAATACAAAAATGATATCCTGAGGAAACATTGTAACCATAAATGCTTTTATGAGAATAAAAGAGAGCTTAAAATCAAATTAATCTTTCAGCTCAAAAAAAAAAAAAAAACACTAGAAAAAGTACCAAATAAAACTCCATTCCCTATTTAAAGTCTCTTTAAACTAGATAGAATGTCAAACTTCTTTCATTTGATAAAAGAGATTTACAGGCTGAATTTGAGCTCCTGGTCCTCAGTCCAAGTCCGTCAGGACCACATCCCACTCTGACTGAATCAGAGTGGGACCCAGGCATTGGTAATTTACAAAGCTCTTAAGCTGGACCCTATGAAATAAAATGAAGTAAAGAAGCATCTAGAGATAAAACCCCTTAGCTCTCTTTCCTATTTCTTCTATCTATCTATCTATCTATCTATCTATCTATCTATCTATCTAATCATCTATCTGCATAGCAACAATTTAATTCCCCTAAAGGTTGGAATCCTACAGATCATCTGGGTGCACCTTTGGTTAATGACCTTGATGAGGCATGGCTTTCAAGCCTACTTACTAGGATGTAGCCCTCTCAGTGGGTGAAGTCTTAAAGCCATGAAAAACACTGGACAAGGGTGGGGGGAAGGCAGACTCACCGACTTGGTTGGAGACTCATTAGTCTACCTCTTGCAAAGGTTGCCATTTCTCAATTGCATATAACGGCTTTAGTCTGAGTCACAAAAACAGTAGGGTTTTTCAACTTTGCAAGGATCAAAATAATGGGCTTCTCAGTCCACTTAGTTTATAGGCCACAAGCAGAGTGTTGTCCTTAGCAATGTGGCATTGACTTTTATTTCTTCCTGTGGACTGAATGCATGCCTGCTACCAACTTTTATAAAAGTGAAGAAAAAGGATCAGCTGTTTCTAACTTTCTGGAATCTTCTTTATTATTTCCTTTAATACTAGAGTCTCATACAGCATGAGGTCTGCTTTCCAAGGCAGAAGATTGATCAAATATTTTGCCGTCTCATAATAAGTGTTGCTAGCTTTGTAGCCTGCAGGATCTGGGTCCTAAATAGGTACCTCCTTGCCTCCTACCTCTAGCCATTTCCATATTTTGAGTTCACGTATTGGAACAACTCATTTCTGGTACTAAAATCTAAATCAGGATTGGACTAGCTGCACATATTGAAATCCCAATATGTGAATTAATCCACATAAAGTATTAATTATTTCTGGTAAGCTGATATTTTCAACTGATATGACAGTTCAGTGAACATCAAAAACCCAATATTTTATGTTTTTGTCTTATTATGCTAAGACGGTGGTTTTATTCCTCATGGTTTTCTCAGAGTTTAAGATCCAGCCATCAGATTGCATTCTAGGCAGGAAAAAGAAGGATGAGAAAGGAAGGAAACTGTGCAAGACATATAGCTGAGTTAGTCCTCTTTAAAGAGTCTTCCCTAAGACACCTACTAGAAACTTCTGTTTTCTTCCAATTATCCACTCTCACGTGGAAAAGAGGCCCAAGAAATTGTGATAAGTGAAAACGATTCACGCATGCTCATGCGTGCACACACACACATGCACACACAAAAGAAGGCTCTGTATAGCTTGATAAAGTCTACATTATACATGTATATTTTGCCTTATCTGTCTCTATTGTATATGTACAGTATATACAATGTTTCTAGGTTCTGCAATCATGAATGAACCACTGGTTGAAAACATTTGAAAAAAAGAAGTGTTCTAAACATGTAGAGACCTTTTCTTATCATTATTCCCTAAACAATTCAGTTTAACAATGATTTACACAGGATTTACTTTGTATTAGGTATCACAAGTCATCTAGAAGTGATTTATAGCACATGAGAGGATGCGCATAGGTTCTAGGCAACTTCTATGGTATTTTATATCACGGACTTGAGTGTCCACAGATTTTGATATCTTGAGGGGGGTCCTGGAACTGATCCCCTGCAGATTCTGAAGGATGACAGCATATATACATGTATGTCTGTATGGTTCTGGAGGTGTAGGCACCGATCTAAGAACAGCAGTACCTTCGAGGAAAGAACTTGGAATAAAAAGTGATGGTCGGACAAAGTTTTCTTTATCTGTAATGCTTGAGATTTTTATTTGTCCACTGGTAATTATGTTCATCTGCTTGTGTTTGGAAGACATAAAGAGAACATAAGAAGGTCACCAGGATCTCATTGGCGCTGAGGCAATAGACCAGCGAATGCTAGTAGGACTGGCTTAGCCTCTGGAGCCAGGGTCAGTAGTCCTGGTTTCCAGGCCCACAGGGAGCAGCCTGTTCAGGCCCTCTAAGCCTCCCCACATGGGCAAAAGATGTCCACCAAAGAGGTGTTGGGAAGATCATGGAAGACAAAAATATATGGACCAATGCTTTGTAAATCCTTCAGGTGCTTACAAATTATGACACATAATTTATGAATGTCTTTTTCAATTACTTTGCCTACTTTATCATGTAATTCTATTACAATATAGCATCCTATAATTATATGGTAATGTGTAGCGTTTGGGTATATTTAGTGTCAAATGTAAGAGTGAAGGCAGAGGGATCTTAAATATAGATGATAAGGACATATTAACCAATTTAATGCATGTGAAAGGGCCAAGTAGAGGGCTTGATATTTAAAAGCTCACACAAAGTGATAAAGTTGAATTTCTAACATAGCCCCCCACCAACTCTAAGCCCTGAACTCTTCCCATATGACTGCCTAAAACTTTTCCATAACTCCAACCTCTTTCCAGTCTCGTTATTGTATTGTACATATCCACCGACTGTTTTTCTTTTTCATTTTTATTTTCCTTCTTCATTGATGCCAATATTTCAACACTGGAATTTCTTAGATGGCTAGTAACTTGGAACTTCATTTAGTATGACACAAAATTACTGATTAGCTGAATTGGACCTAGGACCAACCCAAGTCTCCAAAGTAAAAAGGGTAGAATAGTTATTTTATGGCATTTTCATTGTATATGGGGGAAAATGTGAACTTTTACTTTAAAAAGTTTAATAAATCATTCGTGTGAAACATAATTATTCGCTTTATACTATGAAACGGATATTTGAGAAATCTAGAAATAATATGGATTTGGCACATCTGTAGGATCTATCATGAAAGGCAGCTAGGGATCAGATTAGTGGTTGGTGGGTGGAAACTGGCGTGTGGGGTGAGTAAGGGATAATGGGGACCCTGTCAGACCTTAAAATGAACTTCTTCACCAGTTGTCAGCCTGTATGAGTCTAGGTGTGTACCCAGAATTAAACAGGTGCCTGGTACCAAGGACCTTTCATGTTGAAAATTTATTAGCCAATATTTACTTAACTTTAAAAATTGCTATTGTCTCATTTTTAGTATTCATACCAAAGCAATACAGTCGATTAAATGTATCTTCAATTATTCAAAGTGGCTGCTACAGAATTATTATACCTAGATATTGTGTTTTAATGAACTGTACTTAATTTCTACACTGTCAACTGATTGTCTATGTTACATCTTCCTCCCAGGGGTCTGAGACAGTCTGTCTGGCGCTGCAGCAGACACAAGGTTTCAAATGTCGCCCTCAAAGCTTCCTGGGGCTCAAGACCTCCTCTTTTTCTACTAAGCTGGGCTCAGTAATGCCTTTTATTTACTGCATATGATTCTAAAAGGTGAGAGGGAGAAGGGCAGGGATGTCAATGCTAATGACCGAATTGGGAGATCTTTACCTAGAAGGACTGGAAGTCTGGAAATGGGGATGTGTAGCTTTTGTGTTTTCAGCTGCAGGAAAGGAAAGGAGCAATGGGATCCCATCCTCCCCAGAGCTTTAATCCCAAGGTGCAAATCCAAAGATGGGAAGAAACTAAGGAGGAAAAAATGGCAGAGTTCAAAGTCAGCACACTTTAATTTCATTTCTCACCTCTCTGTTCCAGGTCCTAGGCAGATGCACATCAGACAGACTAGAAAGCAAGTGTTCCCCCCTGAGGTTTCAGAGTTAATTTTCCTGCCCACAACCTACCTGTCCTGGCTAAGGCAGGGTGGTGGTGGAGAATGACTGACAGGTCAGAAGGGGCAGTGATAAAGGGGTAGAGGCAGGTACTCATCATTCCCCGTTTGTCTGACCAACATTATGTGGTAGGTACTGGGAATTCATTAGTGAATAAAAATCAAAAATCTATCCCTGTGGAGTTTACATTCTAGCAGGCAGGAGGCAGACAATAAAATTAATTGGATAAATAGGTATGTTGGTAGATGATAAGTGCTATTGAAAAAAAAAGTTAAGGTATCTTAAATCCTGTAACTCTGGCTAAAAATAGTTGTATCCTTGGGCCTTAACAGAGATGGGTAGAAGGAACCCCATACCTAATTGTGGGCTAACATCATGGCTTCTCTGAGAACCTCCCTATTCACGTGAAACCCTTCGAGGAAGATGAAAGACACCTGCAGGGACCAACTGAATTTGAGGTTCTGGACTCTAAGAGCAAATGAGTTCCATGGAGTCAGGAGAGGGCACCTGAGCCATGCAGAGTGTGAGCCGAGTGCTGTCCGGTGTGTCGGACATGAGTCTGTTTGCATTCATGCTAGGTGGATAATCAGTTATCAGTGGGAGTCAAATTTGCAGTCTTCATCTAGAATGTTGCTGGTCACTGTGGTGCCAGGGTAGACAGCTAAGGGATCCCACAGTGGCTCTTCTGTACTTCAGCCCAGAAGGGTCATGAGTCATGTCTGCCCACAGACTTTTGACTAGCCACAGGGGTCCTTCCTACCTGGAAGAAGTGGCTGAGAGGTGTGCGGGAGAAGTTGAAAGCTCAGGGAGCTGTGCTGTCTGCCAAATCCTCGGGAGCCCCTTCAAACTCATGGGTCATATGCTGTAGAACCACATTCCAGTCTATAATGGATGGCATGTATGCCTGTGGTCCCGAAAGATTCTGATGGAGCTGAAAATGTCCTATCACCTAGCAATGTCACAGCTGTCATAGCACAAAGCATTTCTTACATGTTTGTGATGATACTGATGCAAATAAATGCACTGTGTTGCTGATTGTATACAAGTAAAGCATACACAATTATATACAGTATATCCTTGACAGTGATAATAAAGGACTATGTATCATGTATATGTATTTATTAATGACTTGTTATTTTAGAGCATTCTCATACTTAAAAAACCTTTTCTGTAAAACTGTATGCTGAGTTACACTGGCAGAGGCCTCATACATTGATCACATCCTTTTCTCTTATATTTGATTTAATATATACATTTGTTAATATAAACACACCATATAGCCTCATTGTGCTATACCCTCTAGGTTAGTACTGGATAAGTATATTGTATGATGTTTGCCCAATGATGAAATCACCTGTGTTTCTCAGAAGATACCCCCAACATTAAGTGACACATGACTATACATACACCCACCCATGCCTGTTCACATTTATGGATACTCACTCATGCCCACCAAGACTCATTCTTACCCACAGATATTTATACTGCCCATAACCTCTCCTGCTCACCCAGACTCAACCACCTTATGCATTGATCTGTGTAATATCCAGCTGGTGTCTCATCTTTCTCCCACCACCCACCATACCCATTAGTACCCATTATGTTTATTCAGATTCAATCACACCTAATTGCATAGATTCTTTTTCTCTTGCTTCTCCCAAACCAAATGGCCCTTTGCTAAAGGGTAAAGCTCTTTGAGTACTGGGTATCATCTTTTGGGATATAAAGAAACTTGATTATGTCACAAAATGTTTTAGATTCCAAATATTAGCAGCCATGTCTTTATTAATTATAGATGGAGTAAATAAATACCTAATGTTAGAAAAAAGCTACCACGAATTCATTAACTGAGCATTTGTACCCACTAGAAGCATAACTATACTTTAGCATGTATGCATGTAATTTACTCAGGTTGCAGATGATGCTCTGAGCATATATGGATTCAGGGTCCTTTGCAATAATGCCATGGCTTGTGAGTTGGAGCCACTGAGGGTAGAATAGTATAAAAAAATGGGAGAGAAGTCCAGGGAGGTTTTCACTTCCTTCTCTCACTTGCTGGCAGAGGAAAGCAGACTGAATGGAATGAATCTAATGCTTTGCTCTGACAGCAACTGCGTGTGTCTGTAAGCCTCTGTGAGTAGCCACACTTCAATTTAACTGCATTGCGTGTTCTCTCCTCATGGACAAACCCCATTTGCAATATAGACCTCGGCTTGCAACTAATAGAAACTGATGTCTAGAAAATGTGATCCATTATCTCCCCTGCTGTGGTCTGCTCACCTCCAGGATTTCATTTCACATTTGAGGGTATCTGAAGATGCTAACATTATGCCAAGAATTCTCTGAAAATGAAAAGGGCTCATTTAGGGAGTTCTACCAGAGATGGGAAGAGATTCCATAACATCAGGGTATGATGTGTTCAGAGGGTAAATCCTGAACCCCTGGACCTTTCTGTTTCTCCTTCCCATTCCTCCCTTGATCACTCCAGACCAACCGTTTACTTAATCTCAAGGACTTTCAGCCTAGGATCTGCTTCTGCCAAGGTCAGTGAAAGATGGTTCTAGAAGCCATAGTTTCTCCCTAGAAGTCTCCAAATCCTCAGTCTACCCAAGGCCACATTTTCCTTCAAGATTTAAATCAAGTTAATCCAAGTTCATTCCCATGTCCACTTGGTGATGTGTGAGTACCCCGAGTGACTGTCCACTCACTTTTATTATTGAGATTTCCTCTTAGACTTCTGGGTAGCCCACCTGGATGCTGGGTGGATAGTTGATTATTTTTAGTGAACACTGAGGATGACCGAATGGGCCATGCCACCATTCAAGTACCTCAGGGACTGGTCTTCTGGAGGTGGCTGCTCCCCATTCTTTCATGGTACTAGCTACTCCTCTGGCACTGCCCCCTCCCCTGTGTATAGTCAGCCTATGGTTCCCTGTTCAGCTGACTCCTTCTACGGTGGCCCTTCTTACCCACAGGAGATGCATTTCAAGACCTTCAACAGAGGCCCAACACCATGAACACTACTGAGTCCTGTGTTTTTTTCCTGTACATATATGCCTATTATACAGTTTAACTTGTAAATTGGTCACAATAAAAGATGAACAGCAACAAGTAATAATAAAATAGAGCCCGACATGGTGGCACATGCCTATAATCTCAGTGGCTTGGGAGGCTGAGATGGGAGGAAAAAGCCAGCCTTGTATTGCTACCGGAGTTCAAAGCCAGCCTCAGCAACTTAAAGAGGCCCCTAAATAAAACACAAAAAGGGGCTGGGAATGTGGCTCAGCAGTTGAGCACCCCTGGGTTCAATCCCTGGTACCAAATATATCAATGTATTTCAATAAAAGTCATTTAAAATTTACAGATTGTTTATTTCTGGAATTTTCCATGTAATATTTTTGGATTGCCGATGACCATAGGTAACTGAAGCCAAGGAAGTAAGCCCAGGGATGAGGGATCTACTTTATTTTTTTCATTCTTGCGGAAAGTCCTCTCACTATTCTGATCTCTAACAAGTCCCTCCATGCTTTTCAAGTGGGACCACGTATGTGCGTGTTCATTCGTAACATCTATGTAATTTCTAGGAATCGGGTGGTGCTGAGTGGTCTGCAGCACACTCTACTAGCCTTTTTTTTTTTTTTTTTTCCCTCTCTCTCCTGCCTTTTGACCAGAAATGTATCTCATGTGCCATGGGAGGCTGAGTATGTCTCCTCATACCTTGAGGATTATTGAGTTCAGGTTCAAAGATCTGGGTCATCCTACGGCATTCTTGAACATTTTGTCCCTTTTCTCCCTTGAATTTCTTGCATTGCTATCACATCACCACATGGAGCGCTTCCCCAGTTTCTTTACTCCCCAGACACCAGTGGGGCCGGGTTGTGTGTGAAGCACAATTTAATAAAGGTTTGGGGCAAGGAAGTGAGTTTCTTCCTGATAGCAGCATAGTCAATAACAGAGTGTGTGATGTTAGAAATTCACGTGCACAGAACCCCTTGGCTAGGCCTGGGCGTAAATAATTTTCAATGTTATTCTCATTTCTTTGGGCTCCAGCCTGTATTTTTTTTTTTTTTTCCTTCTCTTTGGCTCAGACCCCACCCCCACTACCACCCCATTCCCTTGTAATTGCAGCAGAGAACAGACCTTCCAGGTGAGCACAAAGGTTGCAACAAACCTCTTTTCAAAACCAAATACATATAAAGGTATCTTTCTGGACAGACACTCCCCTCTGGGAGAAGGACTAACGGTCAGCCCTGCATGTCCCTTCCCCTTTGCCTGGGCTACTTTTGGACATCTATTCATGGGAGATTGGGCTGAGTGGGACTTTGGAGTCTATCTAGTTAAACTCCCTCCTGGATGCCTGAATTCCTTCTACAGTCACTGAAGAGTGCAGTAGAGTCAGCGGTGGTCCAGTTTACACTGCCACTTGATCTGGTAGTTGATGCTTCTGTCCTCTTAGTGTTTCAGCTCACTTCTCTGCAGAAGGGAGAGGCTATAACAGTATCCACCTCCTGAGGTTGTTGCGGGAGGCCGGCGGGAACACGATCACGTGAAACGGCAGTGCATTTGGCCGAGCGTGCACTTGGTGCATTCACTATTAGTGTCAGCCTCCAGCAGATCTGATGGACGATCTGTCCTTAAACCTGTTTGCTTTCAGGTATTGTCCATGGCACAGCATGCTGGGCAGCCTGAGGCAAGAGTCCTATTTAAATTTCTGTGGGTAACAGTACTTGTATTCATCTCACCGCCAGAGCAAATTTGATTTTTGTAAAACCACCGAATTCCTGGGAGGTTGATCCTCTCTCAGATCCGGAGGCAGAGACCCAGGGAAGGAGCTGGGCAGGTCCAGGGCAGCACAGGGGAAGGTGGTGTGAGCTTGGACTGGGAGGAAGCTTGGGCACCAGCCCATGGGGAGGCCATGAAGTCTGGGCTTTTCTAGGAATCTTGACCTCAGAGAGTAGACTCTGCCTGACCTATGTCCCTGGCCACAGGCTGGTGGCTGATCCAGGCCAGCTGCATCCTGGCACTCACCTCTGTGGGGGAAAGCTGGTCATGGCTCAGAGCTCCTGCTGTCCCCCAGGGGGCCTATAGCATCGACTGTTGGCAGGCAGCCGCTCCGAAGCTGGCAGATGGCACACGTCTGCCGCAGAAGGATTCCCAGTTCCGTTCGCAGCTCCCCTGGGGTACCACTGATGTTCTCGAGAGGGGCTGTGAAATTCTCAGATAATTCTCAAAATAAAATTAATTTTGATACATTTCCATTTAAAAATAATAAGTGCTAGACAGCACTGTGTAGGGAAACGTGGGTTGCCCAAGGAAGTCAGGAAATGAAGACGCCGCCACGTCCCATTGCCCCTAGAAGAGCAGGCGGGGGGCGCCCCTGCAGAACAGCCAGATCGCGCACCCAGCTGCGGGAACCCGCAAGCCCCATCAGGAGGACGCCTGCGACGTGGGCACCTGGGGCTCCTTGGGGGCAGTCCCTGAGCTCGCAGCTGCTGAGCAGGACTGGGTTCCGCCGGGAGCCCCGGGAGCTGAGTCACCTATGGACGCCCTGCGGTCCCTCCCTCCCTGGCACCCTCTGGCTCTCTTCCTCCCCGGAGCTAACCCAGCGACCTCTTTCTACTTTCTTTCTCTTTATAGCTCCTCCGACCCAGCCTTCTCAATTTCCTTCAGCTTTCTCCTCCCTCTTCTTTTTTCCCTTGATCGCCTTCTCTCTTTTGTCTTTGATTCTTTCCGGTCCTTTTAAGTTGCAGAATCACTGGCTGGAGGGGCCAGACAGGGGCGCAGGGCTCCTCTGGCCCAATCTCACTCTTCCTTCAAAAAGTCTGCCTCCCCTCCCCTGTCATTTTGTTTCATTCTGGGTCTCTTTCTCTACTCCTGCCTTTGCCTGATTCTGACCTGCCTCCATTGCTAAGTCCTGTCTGAACCGCTTCCCTCCCCCCCCCCCCCCCCCGCACTTCTCCACCCTCCCTTCCTTCCCCTCCTCCCTCTCCTCAGTCTCTGTCTCTATCCATGGTCCTTTCTTTATCCCAAGTGTTAGGGTTTCTAACTCTTTGCCCATTCCTGCCTCCTGTCACCTCCTGTCTCTATGGGGGCATTTTTGCTCTCCTTGTGCTCTTTCATTCTCCTCAGGCCCCCCACTCCCCCCAGCCCCGTCTCTGTCTCTTGCTCATGGACTTTCTCAGGGGGCAGGCTAAGAGAAGGCTGTGGTTTCCGCTCTTGGTTCTTAGTCATCTGGGAGAAGCTGAGGATTGGAGATTTCAGGGACATCTGCCAGGGTGGGGAGTTGGGGGCCTCTGTCCCTTGGTCCAGGACTTTGGCTTGTCCTGCAAGGACCCCCAGCTGGACCAGCTTCCTGTTTTTACATATTTCCATGACTCTGCCTTTGCACTCCCGGGAGACTTTGCACTTGACAGACAGGAGCCTGAGCTGCTCAGGGGGCTGGAAGGGGCAGGTGGTCTTTGTTCCTGAGAGCACTGGCTCAGAGCTGTTGTATTGGGATTATCTCCTGGTTGCACTTTCCAAATGAGTTATCTGGAGAGAAGCAATGAGCAGTTCCTGATCTGATCTGAGGAGGGGTTTCAGCTCACAGCCCTAAGGGATGGAGGGATGTGTGGATGGGGGTGCAAGGAGGTAGGGGAGAGGGAGGGGGGATTTTTTTTTTTTTAAGTATTTTCTCTCTCTCTCTCTCTCTCTAAATTGATACTGGGGGCTGAATCCAGGGGCTCTCAACCATTGAGCTACATTTCCAGCCCTTTTTTATTTTGAGACAGGGTCTGGCTGAGTTGCTTAGGGCCTTGCTAAATTACTGAGGCTTGCCTCTAACTTTAGATCCTCCTGTTTCAGCCTTCTGAGCTGCTAGGATGACAGGCGGGTGCTACTGCACCTAGCATGTTTTCTCTTCCTTTTTTTTTATTTAAAAAAAATTTTTTTAGTACTGGGAATTGAAACCAGGGGCGCTTAACCACTGAGTCACATCCCCAGCCCTTTTTATATTTTATTTTGAGACAAGATCTTGCTAAGTTGCTTAGGGCCTCTCTAAGTTGCTAAGGTTGGCTTTGAACTCATGATCCTCCTGCCTCAGGCTCCCAAGCTGCTGGGATCACAAGTGTGTGCTGCTGCACCCGGGGCTGTTTTTTCTTTCTTGAGCTTCAAGTGACCACCTCACTATTTCCTTCCATCTGCCAGAATCTTTGTCTTCAAAGTCAAGAACAAATGCTGCCTCCTACTTTCAGCCTTCCTTGATTTCTTTTCCCTTCCTGCTCCCTTCTCTTTGCACGAATGCCTCTCCCTACAAACCCAGAACACAAGGCTTCTCTCTCTTCTTTTATGGCACCCTTACCTGATAATTTCTTCCTTCTCTATTTTTGAATGAATGACTCATAATAGGGGTTCAGTAATAGTCAAAATAGTTTCTTCTCTGTAAATGGGCAGTTCTTCTTAAATCAACCTCTCTCAGACACGGGGTCAGGGGCAGCCTCACCAGGTTTCCCTCACCAAGTCTGACCAGTAGTTCCCAGTCTGCCTGAGGTCTGCATTTCCATGGAGCTGCTCAATCTTCTGCTAGTCAAAAAACGGGCTCAGCCTCCATCAAAAATGGTGGCACATCTGGTGTCATGCCCTCAGGCCTCAGGGAATTTTTTGGAGCTCTTACATTTCTCCTGGTCTGACCCTGGAGCTTACTCTCATGCCTATTGTTCAAACCAAACTTGGTTTCCTTGGAAAGCCACTATCCCAAGGGATTGGGTATCCTAGCATTTCATTAAATATGTGGGAGTGATGGAGGAGCATCAGATAGCTGTACTGCATAGCAAATAACTTGAGTTCAAATATTAGACATTTCTGGTCTTTTAGGAAAAACGTTTCTTTTTAAAGCCTTTTTATTTTGGAATAATTCTATGGTTACGAAAAACTGCAAAAATAGTACACAGCATTTCCATAAACACTTCATCTACCTTTCCCAAATGTTAACATTGTACACTGTACCATCACAAGAATTAGGCGATTAACATTGATACAGTATTATTGTCTCTATCATAGTTCTTTTCACAATTTTTCACGGACCCCATTAATGTCTTTAGTGTAGTCTAGGATCCTGTTTACACATTGCATTTAGTTATCACGTCTCTTTAGTTTCCTTTAGTGCATTTTGCTTTGTCTTGTATGACCTTGACACTTTGGAAGAATACTGATGTCTAGTCAGCTTCCTGTCACTATAACAAAATGCCTGGAGATAATTAAAGAGGGAAGGTTTATTTTGGCTCATAGTTTTGGAGGTCCCAGTCCATGACCGATCAGTCCCTTTCCCTTTGGCCTGGGGTGAGCCTGCAAATCATGGTTGGAGCATGTGGCAGAGTAAACAACTCACCTCATGAACCAGGAAAAAAGAGGAAGAGGAAGGGATTGGTGTCCCAGAATCCCTTACGAAGACATGCACACCACAATGTAAAGACCTTCCACCAAGTCCCGCCTCCAAAAGTTCACCATTTACCAACAGCACCACCCTGGGGACCAAGCCTTCAACAAGTGGCCCTTTGTGGGACATTCTTCTAAACCATAGCAACTGGCCATAGAGTGTCTTTAGATTTGGGTTTATAGAATGTTTCCTCATGATTAATTTGGGTCATGCATTTTTGGCATGGATCCCACAGAAGTGACATTGTGTTCTTCTCAGTACTTCTTATGAGGAGGAACATGATATTGAGTTGTCCCTTTACCAGTTATATTAACTTTGATCAGTTGGTTAAGACGGTGTGTACCAGGTTTCTCTTCTGTGAAGTTACCAATTTCCCCTTGGCACTTAATATAGAGTCTGTGGGAGGCCACTTTGAGATTATATAAATATCTTGCTTCTTCTATTTTTTCCCCCCTCTAATTTCACATCCGTGGATGATTCTTGACTGAAGCAATTATTACTATGGTATAATGACAAACAGTGATTTTTCTATTTCTATCATTCCTTTTATTTTTATTAGTTGGAATTCCATTATATGAAATAAAATTTCTTTCTCTTTTGTTTATTTGTTTATTCATGTTTTTATTATACAGGGCGAGTATCCCTTTTGTGAAATGCTTGGACCAGAAGTGTTCTGGATGTTTGATTTTGGAGTGTTTCATATACATAGGAGAAGTCTTGGGAAGGGGACCCCCCGTCTAAAGACCAAATTTATTTATGTTTCATATACACCTTATACATAGAGCCTGAAGGTAATTGTACACACTATTTTTAGCACACCTGTGTTTTGACTGTGACATATCACAGAAGGTCAAGTGTGACATTTTCTCCTTGTAGCACCATGTTGGCTCCCAACAAGTTTGAGAGCTTAAAGCGATTATGTGCTTGATGACTGCCCAACCCCCAGTCTGACTCCAACAGAAACTAGTCTGCTTAGGACCTGTGGTAGACTCAGTGGCTCCTCTCAACCTCTCCACCATTCTCTTCCCACAGGTGAAATGGCATCAACACCAATCCGGGTCCTAAGGGTTGATTCTGATTTCTTTTTACTTAGTTTCCTCATCTTAACCCCGCCTATAGTGTCTTGTTTAGTTAACCCAGGGTTAAGCCATTTGCTGCAAGGCCTTCCCCTGACCTGTGAGGTTGGTTTAGGAATGAGTATGTGACACAGATTGGGCCATTTGAGATGTAAGGAGGTTAAAAGAAGAAGGCTCTTCACTGGCCTTGAGAGAGTTACTGAAGCCAGCCTTTCTCTCTCCCGATGGCGAGATATAGAAGCAATACTAAGAATTGCTGCAGCCACTTTGCCACTAACAGGTAATCTGACACCAATGACGTTAGGAGAAACAGAAACCATTAAGTCCTTGAGAATATTGAACAATTAAATCCAATTGACCCCGAAGCCTTCCGGACCTTCCATAACTTCCAAGTTTATGTGCGGATCAATCATTATTCTATTAACACTAATTTGACACCTGGTGCAGTGGCACACACCTCCAATCCTAGCAGCTCAGGAGCTTGAGGCAGGAGGATCATGAGTTCAAAGCCAGCCTCAGCAAAAGTAGGGCTGGGGATGTGGTTGAGAGTCTCTGAGTTCAATCCCTGATACCTGCCTGCCCCACCAAAAAAAAAAAAAAAAAAAAAAAAAGACTAGTTTGAATTGAGTTTCTTGACTTGCAACATAGAGGGTCTTGGTAGGATCAAGGTCTGTACAGTTCTCTGTTGGCCTAGCTTTCCTCTCTCAGTTCCTTGTGTGACTCTTCTCCCTCTTCTTCCTCTTCCTCTCTTCCTCCTTCTCCCTCTCCTTCTCCTTCTCCTTCTTCTTCTTCTGTACTGAGGATTGAACCCAGGGTTGCTTTACCACTCAGCTATACTCCAGCCTTTTTTTTATATTTTATTTTGAGACAGGGTCTCTCCAAGTTGCCTAGGCTGGTCTTGAACTTGTGATCCTCCTGCCTCGGCCTCCCAGGTCACTGGTATTACAGGTGTATGCCACTGTGCCTGGCTGTGTGATTCTTCTTTATCCCATCATAGAGAAGCATGGGGCAGAGACATCTGGCTCTATGATGAGACCCTACTGCTGCACAGGTAGGAGGCTTTGGAATCAGGCACATGTGAGTGTTCTAGTCCTTTCAGTGTCCCTCACGAGTTGCGTGACCTTGAACAAGGTACCTGATCTCTCTGGTTTTAAGTTTTCTTCTCTGAAAAATGGGCTTAAAGAATCAGTCCCCCCCCCCCGCCCTTTCAGGACGCTTGTGAATGAACCAATGCATATAAAACCCAGCACACAATAGAACCGCAGCAAATTTCACCCCTACTTCTCCTGTTCTTGCCTCCTCCTGATGGATGGACTACACTTTCCTGTTGCTTAAAGGAGAACTGGTCCTCTGGATGTCAGCCTCAGACTTAGAACCTCAATGATTTCTGGAGAGGAAAACAAATCCCCATCGCAGAGAAGATGAACAGCTCAGCCATTTGCTAAAACAAATATTAGTTCAGTGTTGTCCAGGGAGAGCAAGCAGCTCCAAGAACTGTTTGTGTTTTGCATTCTTCCAGGAGCTGATGAACACACTGCTAAGGACAAGCATTTGTGGGGGAGGGCATGAGGAGGGTGAAGGAGGGAAAGTTGCCCTGGGAGCTGTCCTGCCCACCTTGTCTCCTGTCCCTCCCGTGGGACATCATTTGTCCCATCTCTGCCCTTATCTGTCTGTGTCTGTGATGGCTCATACTCCGGTTGCCAGAACCGACCTCACCTAGAGCTTGGAGTGAGCTTCTGTTGGCCTTGACCTTATCCAGTGGCTTACAGCAAGATTCACTGGTCAGACTGGCTGTTCATTCAGGCAAACCCTGAGAATTGTCCAGGGGAATCAAACCCCCACTTATAGATGTTTATGGAATACATGCTAGCCCAGGGTTTGTCAGTCTTGGTGCTATTGACATCTTGGGCCTGATGATATCCTGTTGCAAAAGACTGTCCTGTACATTGTAGGAGGTTTGGTATCATTCCTGGCATTTTTTTGGGGGGGAATTCGAGGGTCTGAACCCGGGGGCCACTTAATTACTGAGCCACATCCCCATCCCCCTTTAATATTTTATTTAGAGACAGGGTCTTACTAAGTTGCTGAGGCTGGCTTTGAACTTGCCATCTTCCTGCCCCAGACTCCAGAGCAGCTGGGATTATAGGCGTGGTCCACCATGCCCTGTATCCTTGGCCTTTCATACTAGAGACCAGTAGCACTCCCTATCCCCAGTTGCAAAAACCAAACATGTCTTCCAAAATGGCCAAATCTTCCCTGGGGAAAAAACATGGCTGCTAGCTGAGGACCACTGTTTTAGTGGAAGATATATAAGAAAAAGTGGAGTTAGCGATGTCGGGGTTCTGACTTCATTGCTCACCAATGGGGACGTTCGGCTGGTTACCTTAACATCTGAATCTCAGCTTGCACAGCTGTAAAGTGGGAAGGCCACCCACTTCACAGGGTGGTCATGAAGAGTGAGATGAGATCATTTACTGGCTCCCAGTCCTCTTGACATGTGTCAGCCTGCAAACCCCATCACGTCGGGAGTCTTACCTGTATTGCTCACCATCTTGTCCCCCGAAGCCAGCACAGGGCCAGGCACAGAGGTAGTGGTCAGGAAATGAATGTTCTTGGGCCACTCTGGACCTCACTGAGCTTTCATTTTACTTCTACTTCACACTTGTGATAAAATACCTTTGGCTTCTAGGAGAGGATATCTCTTTTCAGTCTGAATTGTATATATTTATCCTAAGCTCACAGTTACCTTCCCTGCCTTCCCCAGGAATCCCTGAAGGAGGGTTCTGGGAAGCCTTCTCTTGACCATTCCTCCTACCTTGGAGTCAGTTTGACCGTACTAAGACTGTCTCTCTCTTCATTCCCATCACTGACTCCAATGGTGTCCTTCAGTCCTGATTGATTGGCAGAATAGAGATGATTGATGTCTTGGATTCAAATTGATCAAGTCCTTTCCTTCTCAAATGACCAGTTCTGCCACACTCTATGAGGTTCCCTTGACTGTCTCCTGGTTATGACAGTACCCATGTTGGTAATCTCTATGAAGCATAATTGTGCCCCCCAGAATTATTTCTATTAAAGGAAGGAGGGCATCTCAACCCATTAACATGTGTCTAGATCTGTACTAAGTCTTGTGAAGAATCTGGAGGACAAGACAGGCTTTTCCCTTGAAGGGACTGAAAATTAAATAGGGAAGTCAAGAATAATACAGAGACCATTAAAGAAGGTGTGAGCTCTAAATCAGATACAAGAGGTGGTAAGTGGAGGTGGAGAAGAAGTGGCTCTTGTCCCAGTTCTGTCTTTCTCATCTCCTCTTCCCTGACCTTTTACCTCCACGTCAACACTTTGATTTAGGCTTCACCCCTCTCTGACTTGGAAAGGGCTCCAACTGGTCTCCCTGCTTCTGTCTTCTTTGAATCTGCCTCTGCAGAGAGACGGGGGTGATTTTTCTCAAATGCTAATATGATTCTATCACAGCATGCCTGGAATCTGCTTAAGGTTTATCCTGGTGTTATCTGTAATCATAGAACATTGGAAACAACAGGGGAATTGCTAAATAAGCAGTGGTACATATGAGAAAATATTTCATAGCCATTAAAGCTCGGGTTTTTAAAGACTAATTAGAGACACAGGAAAATACTTGTAACACGATCATAAAAAAACTGGATTCAAAACTATCAAGAGTCAGGCTTAGTAAGTATATAATTTTATACATATATAATATACTTACTAATTATATATATATATATATATATATATATATATATATATATATATATATATATTTGCAAGGCTGGAATTATATATATGGAGGAAAGTGGGTAAGATACAGATTCTGAAATCTCTTTTTGAAATTTATGACATCAGAGATGATGTTGCTTATCATTAATTTCCAATCCCAGCACAGTACTTGATATGTAGTTGGTCCCCAGGTACTCAAAGAGCTTTATGAGTGAACTTGAGTATTTTTTTTTTTTAATGATTTCCAACTTTTGTCCAAAAACTTTGTCCGAAGTTGTGTACCCCTGTGGAGGTGGGGTTGTGGCTCAGCGGTAGAGCGCTCGCCTAGCACGTGTGAGGCGCTGGGTTCGATCCTCAGCACCACATAAAAATAAATAAATACAAATAAAGATATTTAAAAAAGGAGGGTAGATCTCATGTTCTCACTACAATAAATAAATTAAACAAAAGGTTGTGTACCCCTAGAAGCAGACCCTGAGACCTGGATTTCAGTGGAGGTGATCCCAAGTAGGGGAGTGGGGAGAAGAGACAGGGAAGGGAAGGGAGTGAAACTAGGTGCCTTGCTGAGTGGATCATCACTTGGGCGATGGCCGGTTGGGGGCTCTGTGCAAATCTGTGCATCAGAGGAGGCTGTGGGACTCACCCTTCGGTTCACCTGTCATGGCTGAGGGTGGCCCCAGGTGCTTGCAGTAGACACACTCATATACTTGAATGGCAGGAGCTGAGAGGACAGGGTCAGTGTGCTTACAGCCTCTGCTACCAACAGAACCATTTTGGAAATCAGAAGAAAGTGTTGGAAAAATTAACATGCAATTATTAATGGTATTGGGAAGTGACTTAACCTCTCAGTTTCCTCACAAAATGGGGACAGTAATACCTACTCACTCTCTGGGTTTGATGGATGGTGTGTGTCTGCAGGTGTGTGTATGTGTGTGTTTGTCCCCCCAGTGTGTTAGGCACCACCCCCCATCTATACATTGAAGTTTAGGCTCCTAATGTGACTGTATTTGGAGACAGAACCTATGAGGACGTGGTGAGGGACAAACATGGTAATGAAGATGGAACCATAATTTGACAGGCATGTACCCTTGTAAGAAGAAGAAGAGACATCAGAGTCCACCTCCACTGGCACAGGTCACGTGAGCACAGTGAGGAGGTGGCCAACTTCAAGGGTAATTCTTTGGGTCTGGGAGGAGGGTGTCACTCAGTAACAATCCAAACGTGGAATCGCTTCTCCCAAGCCTGCCTCTCAGTCTTTGAAGTAAGCATGGGGTCCTGACTCTCTTTTGCTAGAGGGAGTCCTTTTGCAGGAAGCTCCTTCATCCCCTATATAAATGGATGCCCAAGACCTTCAGACTGACCCAGATATGGCTAAATTATAGGCTGAAACTGGGGCATCTCCTCTCTAATGCATTGTCATAGTATACACCGTCTTGTAAAACCCACGAGCCCTCAAGTTATTTATATACCTCCTTGCTATTCAGCTCCAGTAAATTACCTAATCTCTCTAAATCTTAATTTTCTCATCTGTAAATGGGGATAATGATAGCACTTTTCTCATTGGGTTGCAAGGATTAAAAGTAACTTTACAGGCAAAGTGCTTGCCATATACCTGGCAGGTAATATGCTTTCAATACATTTTAACTGCTGTTAAAATAATAACAGGCTATTGTTTACTGTTTTTATTAGGGAGAGAATACCAGTTTCCTGACAAGAGGTCTAAGCTATCAGGATTATTGTTGAACACATATTACTAAAATCAATAATATTTCTAAATAAAAATGAATCTGGAAAGAACCCTAAATACTACTTAGGTCCATATAGAAGATCTGCCTCCAAGTCTACCTGAAAACTCACAGACATCCACTATCTCATTTCTGACTCTTGATCCTCTTTCCCCTTCCTAAGGTTTAACATTCTGCATGACGAATCTATTTGTCCCCCTGTCTGCAGCTTGAACGTTGGAGGCTCAGAACAGCCCTGGAACCCAGGGACAAGACGAACAAGTGTTCCTGGGAATCTAGGGTGCCCACCCATCCCAATCGGCCTGGGACTTTCCCTGTTTTGGTATTGAAGGTCCTGTGTCCCAGGAAACCACATGGTTCGTCACTAGACCACAAGATGCATGCTGTACCTGCTCCCTTCCATGTTGTCACCTTTAGGTTTGGACTGATGGTGATGACCAAAGCGTCAGTTCTTTCCCTAGCATCTTGTGTGCTTTGGCGCACCAGGCCCTCCTTCCTGGGGCCATCTTGAGAAGACCACCATGAACTGGCATTGGAAGAAGTCCTCATTCAGTGGACAGAACCACTGACGTGATCAAGTAGTTGTCCTGCTAGACTTCTCAGTGCCTTGATGAGGGGCACTGAGAACCAAGAGCCCCGATGGGATCCTGGGCTCAGGGTTATGGGGCAGGGGGTGGGGGGTGTTCCTTAGTTGGAGTTGTACAGCCTGCCCTCCTGCCCTTCCCTGGCCATGACTCCAAGGGGCGGGGGTGTCACAATATGCCCTGTGGATGCCAAAGCTCTCAAACAGTCAGAGCCTCTACCTCAAAGTGCCTGAAGAGGTTCCCTTTGTACAAATGCTGGGAGAGTAAACTCTAACTCTTCTATGGCTAAGGTCATGAGAAAGAGGAGGCAACAAGAGGTGAGATACACACAGAAGAAATTCTGCTGCGAGGCATTAGAAGGGAGGCTGGAGGGGCAGTGGACAGGATGGAGACTCAGATAGAGCCTGAACCCCTCACCCCAGATGCAGAACAGCTCATGGACTCACCTCTCTTTGACCACATGCTGATCACTGAGTTCTGATCCCTGTCTCTCTACAAAGTCTGAGATTCTGGCTACGCACTGGCCCTTGACCTCTGACCCCTAGGCGGTTACCGGGAGAGTTATTCATGGCTGCTGTCCGCAAATCTTCTGTCTTCCTGTAAGAGCAGACAGTGCAGCCCTGTGTTCATGGACCTGAGAGCTCAGCCTCCTTCCCCGGTGTCCGTCAATGCCCCAATTACTAGAAAATTGCTAACACTTGAAGCAACCTTCTCTGCATATCAATTCGACCAAGCACATGTTCATCAAGTAACCCAGGCCCCCCACGTGCCCGCTGGTGTGATTTGCTCTGCACAACCAGGTAATTTCCTTGCTGGACTTTGGTAGAAAGTTGAAAAGCAGCGTCAGCTTCTCCCGCTCTTAATTAGGGCTGGGCTTTTCTCCGGTAAATCACTGATCATTATCAATGAGCTTGTAATTTTATGTCCCAGAATTAGACTGATGATTAAAGAGAAAGCTGAGAGGCTGTGTGCAGGTTGGACCTCCGAAGATCTGGGCATTCTGTTAATCTCCATAATTTATTCCACTGTGACCTTTTCATACAGCTTTGCTGAGACTTCCCGAACTGTAACATCCCCTTCTCTTTGGCAAGGGAAGGGCCATGGCTCTGTGACCATCAGCAATGTGTATGGGGGGGGGGCAGTGGCCATCCCTCTGACTGATAGGGAGTGAACTGCTAGCTTATATCTGGGTCCTGTGGCTTTGATCAAGGAGGAGGTGTGAGGGGCAGGGAGCTCTCTTCTCTGTAACTCGCTTCCTCTTGGTTCTACTGAGCTCAGGGCTGCATCTGATTCCACTGATGGAGCTGTTTTATGCAGTGAGGGCTTAGCTCATGGGGCTCCATCAAAACCACACTGGAGTGGCAGAGGCTTAAGCTCCACTGGGCTTCTGATGCTCCGTCAGGTCCAAAGCCTGGGCCCTTTTGTGGGGCATAGCTAGGAGTTGTACCTGCACCCACATTCCTATTTTCTGGCCACAGCACCTTACTTAGCTTCCTCTTCACTCCAGTTTCAGGGATGGTCTCGGGACTCAGTCCCCGCCTGTCCTTGTCTGTATCACCTCTGCAGCCACAACAAATGGCCCAGGAATGGGCAGGTGATCTGAGTAGGCTCATCGTGGTGGGGTCCTGTAGAAACCATTGCAGAAAGGAAGGGTTGCTGTTGTTAAGTTCGGGGAGGGTGAATGTGCAGCTGCTAGTGTTTGGTTGGATGGCTAGATTTAAAGACCAGGCAGTGGGTGACATTTTCAGATGGGTGCTAAATGTCTACCACGTAACTAGGCTTGAGATAAAATGGGGAACCGACAAAGGGTTTCAAATACTCTTGAGGAGGTAGAAAGATAGAGTTTGCAAAGGAAGCCGAAGAAGAAATATTGGTAAATTTATAAGAGATCTCTAAATTAATATATTGAATCCATCACCTAGGGAGGTTTCCAGATGGAGACTGCTGTCTAAAATAGCCTGAGGTTGGGGGTGTCCCAAACCACCTGCCTCCAAACCCCAACCCTTCAGGTGGGCTTGGTGCCCCTGTCATCCCAGCCCTGTTCTCTTGCACACCCTTCTAGTAACTAGAGCCCTGTGCAGTCCAATCCCATGTGATGTCCTGAGGAGGAGGCACGACACAGTGGTGGGTGGAGTTGGAAGACCTGAGTCTCAATCTGGCTGGATAACTGTCTAAATGGTGCAGGACAAGGGACATCATCAGGTACAAATATTCATTTCCTGTAATAGTTCTGCTTCCCTCCCTGGGTTTCTGTGATCACCATGAGAACCATGAGAACAATTACGAAGGTAGTAATGAACTTGCTGCCAGGTGGCCCACTTCTTCTCAGGTCACATCTTGCCCACCAAATACCCTGCCAGGTGGACGCTGTGATGTTTGTTATTCTGTCTCCTTCCAAAATGCTTTATTCAGTGGGAACTCTGAACCTTCCTTGGAGTACATTAGGAACTCAGGGAATCGCACCTCTTCTCCTGAGCACCATATCACTTCCCAGAAGGACATTTCCCTTTGGGTATTGAGGTTGATAACAGCTTTACGTCAACCCTACTTGGGTTCTTTTTTTTTTTTTTTTTTTTTACCGAGGTTTGAACTCATGGGCAGTCAACAACTGAGCCACATCCTGAGCCCTATTTTTTTATTTTATTTAGAGACAGGGTCTCACTGAGTTGTTGAGCACCTTCCTTTTGCTGAGATTGGCTTTGAACTTGCAATTCTCCTGCCTCAGCCTCCTGAGCCTCTGGGATTAGAGGCATGTGACATCATGCCCAGCTCCTCCTTGATAAGTTCTAGACCCCCAAAACTGGGCAAGTAAGTCCACGGTCCCACCTCTAGTGTTGTAAGAACAGCTCTCACAAGCAAACCACAGGAGTGCTTCTGAACCCAGAATTGATTCCTGGCTGGCACAGTGAGGCACAAAGATGTGGACAGAAGAGAAACATGTAGCACCATCCATAGCTAAGGTGAAGGGTACCATGGGGCTTGGACCCTGAGTCTCAGTCCCTGCCTCTTTCCTGAAGTCTCATAATCTCTCATCTGGGCCTTACTCTAACCCCACCTGCAGGCTCAACTCCTCTGAAGGCTTCAAGACCATCCCTGGGTCCATCCAGGAGGTATTTGAAAGCTTCCAAAGCCTGTTCCAGGATGTAGGCTCAGAGTGCTCTTTGCTAGTCCAGTTGTGACCATGTGTGGGGGCTCCTATTTGGGTCTTCTGCTGTGTTGTATGATGGTGGCCTCATCTCAGGAGTCTGAAATCTGACTCTACTTCCTCTAAGACTCCTGGCCTCTTATGTTTTGTCTGATCTCAAATTCTGTACACATTTTAGTTGCTCTGGGTGCTGGAAGCGCCTGATCATGTGGTCCTAGTCTTTCTCTGTTTTTATCATCCCACATTATCTTCTGTTGAGTTAAGGAACTGTTACCGGTACAGAGAGGGCATTCCGTGAACAGTAATTAGATGACTAGATGGAAAACGACCACATGGAAGAATGGTTGAAGTGCGGCATAGATGGGGTTTGCTCCGTCATGATCAGCTTGGCCTGCGCTCCCAGAATCCCCTTTCTGTCACCCTCCAGGGCCTTGCCTGGTGCATAGCCAGCTTGCTACCTGCCTGGGGGCCCCATTCAATGGGTATATGGTGACATGTTTGGCTGGTTTATGGTCCCTGCCATCCTCAGATTTCGCCTGCTCCATACCAGCACTTCCAGTGGAGCCACTCATGGTCAAAGCTGGAGAGGGGAGCATGCATGGACTAGGGCCAGTTTTGGGGAGGTGGGGAGCCGTGTCCTAAAATGGCCACTAGCCCGTCGGCCCAGATGCAGGGCCTTACCTTGCATCTTCCATTCTGCTCCCAGAGGGGCAGGCTCTTTGCTTCTGAAAACTTGCTTTGCTTTTTATATTAAAAAAAAAAAAAAAAAAAAAAATCAAAGCGCCAACGTGGTTGGCAGCGATTCTGAAAGTCAATAGGAAAGAAGCAAAGGAATGGAGCCAGCCGAGATGGAGATAATGTTCAATGCCTCTCACTGAGATGGATCTAATTAAAACAAATCTTTAAAGCACAGACCTGGAAGCTGGCTCCTGAGGGAAATCTCGGAGACGGACAGTTCTGCTGGAGTGTGTTGCTAATGATGGGACCCTGCGCCCCAGCTGCAGCTCCCCGCAATGCTTCCAGAGCTGCCCCGCTCTGGGACAAAGGGCTCGGGCTCACGTCCTTGAGTCCCTCCCCAGAAACCTGGTACCAGGGCTTGGGGGAGTTAAAGTGAACAGCCTGCGGAGGAGAGACCTTTTGAGGTTTTTTTCCCTGGTCCAAGCCCATATTCCCATGTACCTGTTGGTGCCCATCCTCCAAATGAGCCTGTCACCTGCCAGCCTTTTTGACTCTCCCTTAAAATGCTCCCAATGGTATCAGTCTCTTGCGGAGTCTTGCTGTCTCTGATGATTTCCTTCCAGTCCTTCTTCCCTGCAAGCCTCAGAGGTAATCCTGAAGTATGCATGTGAGATGACACCGCCTCTTAGATCCAATATCCTAAGGACCCCTCAAGGGCCCCTTGTCACTGATAAGGCAAAAAGCAGCAGCACTTAAGGCTCTTGGCAACTGGGCCCTGCCCCGTCTCCCCCGAGTGCTAAACCTCAACTGTGGTTCCTTTACTTTTACTTTTATTTTATCTCACAGACATAAAAATTGCAGAACATTAAATTAACCACGATCTATTTTAAAGTGTACCATTTAAGTGGCATCCAATGCTTTCACAGTGTTGGGTGCTCATGGCCCCTGTTTAGCTTCAAGACATTTTCATCAACCCTAAAGAAAATCCTGTACCCTTTGGCAGCCACTCCCCACTCCTCCCTCCCTCCAGCCCCTGGTAACCACGAATCTATTGATGGATTGGCTGATTCTGGGCACTTTGTACAAATAGAAACATACCATAGAGTCTTTTGTGTTTGGTTTCTTTCACTTACCATGTTTTCGGGGTTCATCCATGGTGGTTGTAATCTATACCAGTACTTCCAGTCCTTTTGATGGCTAAATAATATTCCATGGTATGTATGTACTAGGGTTTGTTTATCTATCTGCTGATGGATACTTGGGTTGTTTTTAATCTTGGCTATGATGAATAAGGCTGGTAGTGAATATTAAGGCACAAGGATTTGCTTGAAGGCCTGTTTTCAATTCTTCTGGGCATATATATACTATACCAAGGGGTAAAATTGTGAGGTTATCTGGTAAGTCTATAAGTAACCTTTTTGGGAACCACCTTGGGCCTCATTTCTTGATCCTGGGGCCCACTGTGCCTTCCTCACACATGCTCTTCCTCAAGCATATTATGCTTGTCCTTCTTTCCTCATGTAATGAACTTCTGTTCTCCTTTCTAGACTCTGCCCACATGTTACCCCCACTTTGAAACCTCTATATCCAAAATGGTACTGCTCTGGGCTCTGGGGCGGTCAGCTCTGCAACTCTTGTAATCCATCACAGTGGTTTGTCTGTTTTCTCTCCCCTCCAGTCCAAGGTGGGCATTATTTGTCTAGGTCATGGTCACCTCTCTAGTGTCAAGGCAGGTGCTTTGTTATATTTTTCCTGGAGAGTGAGTGAAGGGGGATGGGTCCATGTGTGGGCCATGGGGTTGACATCTCAGCACGGAGGTGCCAGGAGGCTGTGGCTGGGCTGTTGAGAGCCCCGAGCACCCCTGAATGGCCTTGCCTGGCTCCTGGGCGGCACGATCATTTGTTTCCTTCCTTTGAGCTGCAGTGGCCGGCTGCCGGCTCCACACTGGCACCGTTATGCTTCATTAAGATTGCTTTTGTTGCTACGTGCCGAGGGATTCACTGTTGCTAGGTTGTCTTTTGTTTCATATATATCTCACAACTTCTTTTTTTTTCTCTCTCTGGCAAATAATCAGGGCCCAATTAATTCTGAATTTCTCATTGTTTGCTCCAGCTGTCGAGCTCCTTGCACAAGCACAGAATGATTGTTCCATGTTTTCCTGGTAATGAACTGAGAGAGTCAGCAGGGTCACTCCTGGTTTTGAGGAGAAGAGCAAGTGAGAGACAGGGACGGAGATACACAGAGACAGATGGGCAGACTGAGGGATAGAAGGAGAGAGAGAGAAAGATGGAGACACAGGGACAGAGACACAGAGGGAGGGAGGGAGAGAGAGATATTGAGAGTGGTGCAAAGACAGAAGCAAACCAAGAGAAAAAGAAAAGATTTGGAAATAGACAGTCACAGTCATAGATGAACACACATACAAGTGCAGAGAGAGGAGTTCAATTGCGCATGCGTGCACGCGCGCGCGTGCCTGCACACATGTGCACACATAGACACCCCAATACTCAAACCGACAGAGAATACACACTGGGGTGCCCAGAGACCATAGAAACAGTGAATGACTGAATGGCACCTTTGTAAGAGTCTGTGGGGCTGTGGTGTAGCAGGACAATTTTGGGGTCAGCATAGCAATGACAAAGAGCTGACAACGTTACTAAGCGCATGCTGCAGTAACAGGTGCAATTTGGGCAACACTTCCTTCAACTCTCACAACCTGCCTGGGACTCAGCTACAGTTGCCTTCCCCATTCTCCAGGTGAGGAAACTGAGGCACAGGACGAGATGATGTATGCGTAGCACATGGCTAGCAAAAGGCATGTTTAAGGCCAGGTTTCTCTGCCTTCAAAGCCCTTGTTCTGAACCCTTAGACTTTAACACTGCCTAGAAGACCTGGCCCCGGGGATCAATTCTGCTGCTCCTTCCATAGTGGGCTCTACAGACAAGGGCAAGCCCTTCGCCTTTCTGGGCCAACTGATTTGGGCTGAAGTACCGCTGGCTGGATTCTGGGGACCAGCATGCATTTGCCCTCTCTTGGAGACCCAGCCTGCTATGGGGACTTCCCCTACCTCCTACTTCTCTTTGGGGCAATCCCTCTGGATTATTCGGAACTCTGTGATGCTGTCTCCCTCCTCCTCTTTTTGAGACTTTCATTATTAAGTGGCTGCTTGCCTTGAATAGAGAAAAAAAGTGAGAGGTTTGTACCTGAGAAGAAGGAATGTGTTTGCCTTGGGGGCAGAGAGGATGGGACAGTTCAGCTTGGGTTACGATGCAGGAACAAGGCATCCTAGAACCCCACCTCAGGTGGGACACCCTACATACTCCCAGGAGCACTACAATTGGGTGGGAGTCACGTGGATATCAACGAGGAGGGATGTGGCTTGCTTCCTGCCCTGTATCTTGGGCCCAGGTCCGTGTGGCGTTGCTTTTATCATCCAACAAATTGATGTTTTGACGTATCCCTCACATACAGTGTATCTTCCTTATTTATCTCATTGGTCTCTTTTCTCTCTCTATCATGTGATTCCCACAAAGGCAGAGATTTGGGTCTTTTTTTCCCCCCCTTCCATCGCTGAATCTTCAGGGTGTGGCCTACGATGGGTACTTTAAAAAAAAAAAATTGTCTTGGACTGCCAATATTTCCAGAAGTTTCTTTTCTGCCTGAGGTGAGGGGAGTTGGTGTCTCGAGAATTTGGAAGACTGTCATGGTGTCTTTCAAGAGTAACACTCCAGGAGCTGCAGCGAGCTTTTGAGCTGTGACATTCCATTTGTGTTCTAGAAAGACGGCTCCGGCGGCTGCAAGGAGGACAGACTGGTGTCGGCAATGCTGGAGGCCAGAGCTGTAAGACAGAGAGGATGGTGTGATCCGACACCCAGAGGCATCGAGACCTGCAAAAATGCTGTCAAAACAGAAAAATGCTGCGAACTTTAACAAAACTGTCAAGTTCACCAACTTTCTTCTTCTTCTTTTTTTTTTTTTTTTTCACTTAAAGATCTTGCTTGCTTGACTGGTTTTTCCAAACTCCCAGGGCTCCCCTGCAGTCAGTCAATACGGTCTTATTGTCATTTGGGGAACAGTAAACCTTTGAAAAATGCTTTTTGCGTTCGGGATTTATGGAAACCGTTTGAACTGTGGTGCGTATTGAAGAGCACTTGGAAACATAGTGTTTTGATTTTCTCAATAATTTCTTGAGGATCATTAGAAATGAGAATTCAAGAGGTAGGATGGATTTTTCCCACAGGCTGCTTACTTGTCAAGAAGCATGATTAATGGGAGCACTTCAATAAGGACTTTATGGAACAGGGAAAGGTGTCCACTCAGCAATCCTGAGGCTTACTGGTCCATCCAGCTCCAAATGCAAAAAAAAAAAAAAGTGTGGGAGAGAGCCACGCACTGTGCGTCAGCTGCCCTTGGGTGGTTCATGGATCATTCACACCCCTCGTTGAGCCACTTCTGCTCCCAACCTCTTCCTGGAGCCAAACCAGAATCAGCAACCCTTTTGCATCCTTCAAACCCTGTCAGATTTTGAGATTTAGGGCCTCAATGGCCAACTCACTGGGTTAGTTCAGCTCCCAAGTGTTGGCTCTGGGAACCTGGAAGTAGGAAGGTATGATCAAGGTCAAGGTCTGAGGTGGAAAGGGCTGGGGTAACGTCAGGAGTGGAAAGAGAACCCAATTCCAGACTCTGACTTCTTTTTTTCTCGTCTGCAAGGAGATGCTTGGGAGGGCATCTTCAAGGGCATGATGGAGCCTGTAACAGAGACAGTAGCAGGTGACCAAGGCTGGGGTCTTCATTGCCATCTCGAAGAAGCTGGCTTGGCATTGTGCTGTGGCAGGAAAAAAAATCCTGTCCTCACACCAGCCTCCTACCTAGGCCCTGCTCTCTGCACATATGCTGCAAACCTTAGCCACTCAACACCACAGAAACTTTTTGCTTTGCTATGCTTGGGCAGGTTGGCTGGCTGTTGCACAGTGTTGCCAGGCTTACTTGATTCTGTGGAAGGTCAGTGGGGCTGGAAGGGTCCAAGCTGGCCTCGAAATGCAAACTCGAAATGCAAGCCCGGTAGTTAATTTTGGCTATTGCCTGGGTTCCCAAATTTACCTCCATCTGGCTGCTTGAGAAAGATTTTCTTTCATTAGCAATTTCATGATAGAAAGAGGGCAAAAGCAAATAATATTCCATTGTGTGTATATACACCACATTTAAAAAAATCTATTCCTCTATTGAAAGGCATCTAGATTGGTTCCACAATTTAGCTATTGTGAATTGTGCTGCTATAGACATTGATGTGGCTGTGACCCTGTAGTATGCTGTTTTTAAGTCCTTTGGGTATAGACCAAGGAGAGGGATAGCCGGGTCAAATGGTGGTTCCATTCCCAGTTTTCCAAGGAATCTCCATACTGCTTTCCATATTGACTGCACCAATTTGCAGTCCCACCAGCAATGTATGAGTGTACCTTTCCCCCACATCCTCGCCAACACTTATTGTTGTTTGTCTTCATAATACATGGAATATTACTCAGCAATAAAAGAGACTAAAATCATGGCATTTGCAGGTAAATGGATGGAGTTGGAGAAGATAAGACTAATTGAAGTTAGCCAATCCCCAAAAGACAAATGCCGAGTGTTTTCTCTGATATAAGGAGGCTGACTCATAGTGGGGTAGGGAGGGGAACCATGGGAGAAAGAGACGAACTCTGGATAGGGCAGAGGGGTGGGAGGGGAAGAGAGGGGGCAGGGAGTTAGCAAGGATCATGCAATGGATGGACATCATTATCCAAAGTACCTGTATGAAGACATGAATTGGTGTGAACATGCTTTATATACAGAGATATGAAAAATTGTGCTCTGTATGTGTAATAAGAATTGTAATGCATTCTGCTGTCATGTATTTAAAAAATAAAATCAATTTTTTAAAAAAGAGGGCAGAAGCAGAAACCACAGGGTCTCTTTAAGTTCTGTCCCAGAAGACCCAAGGCATCGCTGGACTGGAGTCTCTGGGTCAGCGCAAGTCATAAAGGAACCTGAAGTCAAGGTCTGGGGTTGGGGGTGGGGGTGGGGAGGGCTGCAGAATCACCTTGTGGAAGAGCACAGAGGAATGGTGAGGCTGAACCATAGAGCACTCTCCCTGGGCTCGCTCATTCCTTTGGGTGCTCTTTCTCTCCCTTGAAGTTGGGACTTTATTAGTCCTCTCCAGCCATGTCTGGTATTGCTTTATTGTGATTCATGACCCCAGTTTGCCGTGGCACAGATTTGTTTTGTTTTCTCTCTTGAGAAGTCAGCAAGAGAGGCGCTCAGGGCCGGGCACAGGGGCATATCCTGTAAGCCCAGCAGCTTGGGAGGCTGAGGCAGGAGGATCTCGAGTTCAAAGCCAGCTTCAGCATCTTAGTGAGGCCCTAAACAGCTCAGTGAGACCCTGTCTCTAAGTAAAATGTGGAAAGGGCTGGGGATGTGGCTCAGTGGTTAAATGCCCCCTGGATTCAATCCCCAGTACCCCACCAAAAGAGAGAGAGAGAGGTGGGGGTGAGGGGAGGCTCAGGGATACCTCAGCTCCCCGCGGCTTAACTTACTTCTCTTCCCAGTCCCTTTGGTGATGGCCCAACCTGGTCTTGGGCACCCCTGGGCATTTGGGATCCAGAGTTGGGATCCCCAGTGCTCTCTGCACACCTGGCCCAGGAGGGCATTGCACCTTCTAATGCTACATCTAGGTCAAGTCAGCTTCACCTCATGGGCTTCTGACCTACTTTCTAGTCCTTGCTGCCCTGTCCTACCAAAAGGGTGCTTTATTGGCAAGTGAGGTTTCCTGCCACACTTCCAAGGGTCTGAAATGATGGGACATTCCCAACTAAGAGGAAGCACGAGGGAGGGGCTTGAGTGTCTGGTATCTAAGAAAAATGGGCACTTCTTGGCTTTCTTTTGTTTTTAAAGCGGAAGGGAGGCAGTTCTGGATATATTCCCCAAAAGAGCAAAGGCAGGGGTTCAAACAGAGATTTGGACTCCCATGCCCACAGCAGAGATATTCACAAGAGTCGGGAGGTGGAAGCACCCAAGTGTCTATTTTTTTCAAATATATTTTTTAGATGTTGATGGACCTCTATTTTATTCATTTATTTAGATGTGGTGCTGAGAATCGAACCCAGTGTCTCACACATGCTAGGCAAGCGCTCTACCACTGAGCCACAAACCCCAGCCCCCAAGTGTCTATTTTCTGATGAATGCATAAACAAAATGTGGTAGGTGCATATCATAGAATGTTACGCAGGGCAATTCTGGCACATGCTACAGCATGGACAGACCTCGAGGACATTGGCTAAGTGGAATAAGTCAGATCAAAAAGACAAATACTGCACGATTTCGCTGGTATGATGTTCTCAGAGTGATGGAATTCATGGAGACAGAAAGTAGAATGGTGGTTGCCAGGTGCTGGGGGCTGGGGGAACCTGGAGTTGTTTAATGGGTGTGAAGTTTCAGTTTAGCAAGAGGAGAAGAGTTCTAGGGATCCTCCTGCCTCAGCCTCCCGAGCTGCTGGGTTACAGGCATGTGCCACCGAACTCCGCTTAAAGTTAAAATATTTTTAAATCAAAATAATTTCTTTTTTTTTTCTCAGAAGAAAGAAAAAGCAAGAGCCATAAATTATTTTTCCCACCCTTTGGCTACATAGCATCCAACTATTAGCAGTGTATAAACACTTTTCAGGGAAAAATAGACACTTGCATATGTTTATTAGTGAACCAAGTGATTTAGTCGGCTTTTTGTGCTGTGACCAAAATACCTGACAAGACCAACTTTGAGGAGCGAAAGTTTATTTTGGCTCATGGTTTCAGAGGTTTAGGCTATTGTGGGCTGACTCCATTGCTCTGGGCCCAAGGGGAGGCAGAGTATCATGGAGGGAAGGATGTGGAAGATGAACGCTGCTCTGTTCACAGCTGGCCAGGAAGCAGAGAGAGGGGAAGGGATCTCAGGGAAAATAAACCCTTCCAGGGTACACCCCCACCTCCTCCAGCCATGCCCCACCTGCCTATGGACACCACCCAGTTAGTCCATTCAACTGAGCAGGTCATAGCTCTCACAATCCAATCATTTCACCTTCAAACATTTCCTGCATTAACCCAGGAGCTTCGGGGTGGGGGGGACACCTTCTTTCCAAATCGTAACACCAAGCAATAAAAACCAACTGGGCACATCAGTCCTGACCTTTCTATCATCATTTTCTCCTTGTAGGAATTCTTGCTTGTGGGGTGTGTCCCCCTCTGTGGGGCTCTGCCCTGAGACTTTCTTTAATCTGGGATCTTGTTCCCATGGTTCTGCTCAGATTCCACCCTGGGGAGGCAGGAGGTGGATACGCAGGGTCCGTTTCCTTCATCAACATGGTTCCTCTACAGATAACTTTGCCACCTTTGCTACTTCTTCATTGAGAGAGCTCACGTAAGGATCGAAAAAAAAAAAAATCTTGGGCAGTAAAGGAATTTATTCAGCACGTTGTCCAAACTTCCAGCAAGGTGGACACTGCTGCGAGGACATTTTTTTTTTTCAAGCTGTGTCATCAATACCCTCATGGGCTGGGTGTGGCCATCCCAGAGGATTCTCCAACACATGGAGGCAGGAAGTTGAAGTCACTTCTTCCTTTCAAAGAGCATAAGAGGAGGATGTGCAAACGGAGAGGAGGGTGGAGAAGCAGAAACACTGAAGCCTGACAGAGTGTGGACCACCTTTCCCAGGGTGTGTGTGTGTGTATGTGTGTGTGGAAGGGGTGTGTGGGCTGAGGAGGGCAGGGGAGCCACCTCTCATGGGCTGAAACCCAGGTTGGCCCTTGTCATAGCTTGTTTAATTCCCAGCACAATCTGTTCCGTTAGGAATTATCATTCTCACAAAACTGTCGAGGAAACCAAGACTTGGAAGTTCAAACTGTTAATTCATTAAGAAACGAAGATTTGAAATTAGCCTGGACAATGCCACGGTCAAGATTCTTCTCCCTCCATCATGCCCATGTGTCTTCTGCTTTGAACTTTTACCCTCCGAGGGGTGAGATGCCCCTGAGGGTCCTTGGTAGGAGTGAGAGAGATTCAGAATTGAGTGTTGGCAAGGGCTTTCTGGCTGTGGGGGCACTGGTGGAAGGGAAGGGAAGAGTCTACGATGATTGATATAAACTCAGTAAAAAGCCAGAAGCAGGGCAGAAAAGAGTGGGGTGGGGGGAGGTTGGGAAACTATGTTCACTACATGCATATGCCGTGTAATTTAGATCTTAAAAAACCATATACCTAATTAGAATAAATAAATAGATTAATCAAAACAACAACAACAGAAGGACTTGGAGGTAAGAATTTTCTTGTCATTTTCCAAATAAGAATGCTGAAATAACTTGCCCAAAGTCACATCACCCGAACCTGAACTTGGGTTCCTGTGCTTGGAGCAACCTGTGATTTCCTCTAAGCCACACTGTGATAGCTCTTGTGTGGGTGGCTTCAGATGGGATCCCGGCGTGAGGAGAAAGACAATGTGGAGAAGTCTTTTGAGATTTAAGCCTTGGCATGGAATCCTTACTTGGAGAGAGAGAACTCAGGAGGCAGTGGGTGTAGACCCAGCAGGGGAGCCCCGTCAAAACGCTAAATGGGCACCAGCTGCTGTCCTGGAGTCTGGACGTGACAGGTGGGTGTCTGGGAGTACAGAGATGAGGAAGGGGAGAGAGGAGGTGGAGAGAGATGCCCATTGACCAAGCCTCAGGGAGGACATTGCCAGGGGCCAAAGGGAGGAGGAGGAGAGAGAGGTTTTTCCCTGGAGACTGATGGTGAAGGCAGGGAGAGAGAGAAGGGCAATAGGGGGACGTCAAGCCCTGGAGGGTGTGAGAGGAGGTGGTTACTAGTCAAATACTGCAGAGGCGGGAGGAGATATGATAGAGAGAACATCTCCAGAACCTGAACCTGAACTTGGGTTCCTGTGCTTGGAGCAACCTGTGACCACTGATGGTTGTGGGTGTCAGTGGTGGTCTTGGGAAGCTGGTGAGGCAGGTGGGCTGTGGCACTGTGCAGATGCCTGGGGCAGGGCTGCATCAGGGCCTCCCCTGTGGGTCTTCCATGAGGACTCCAACCAGGATTCTAGAGACAACGCCTTTATGTGGCGGGTTATTTTTTGCTATGAATCCACGTGGTCGCGCCTGGTAATTACAGGGTAAAGGGAATTAAGAAAGACATAATTTCTCCCCATCAAAGCCTGACTGTTTTACATCTCCACCTCGCTCTGGCAGTCAGGCTTTCTGCCTTCCCAGGTGCCACTTTGATTTCAGTCACGTAGGAAAGGATTTTGAAATACTTTCAAAGTGATTAAAGAGAGGAAGCTATTGCAAATGTGAGCTAAATGCAATAATCACATTAACTGTTTATGGCTGCAGGGCTTTCAGGAGAGAGGTTCTTGTGTTAGCTGGTGGAGGGGCTGGGCTGGGGCTGGGCTGGGGCTGGCGGAGAACAGCAGTAGAGGTGGCAGTGTGCCGCAGGTGCAGGTGGAGGTGCAGGTGGAGGATGGCTCAGGGGCAGGTGCAGGAAGGGGTGTCCAGCTGTTCATAATACTTGTTATGCCAGTTACTGTTTGTTGAACATTTATCAACCACCCAGCGCACCAGTCTTCTTTAACCTTCTCTAGAGCCCAATGAGATGAGCATCACTATCCTCACAGTAAGGGAAGCAAGGTCCAGAGAACTTCAGTTTTTTTTTTTTTGTTGTTGTTCAAGATACACATGTCAGAAGTGGCAGAGTTTGGAGAGGGAGACAGTCCTGTCCAACTAGAAAGACCACCCAGGCTTCAGCTTCACTGTTTGGTGCCCAGATCTGCTCATTATGGCCTCCAACATGGAGGCAAAAATGGATAGGCTGAGCCTTAACAGTTATTTCCTTAGTTTATCTCATTCCTCTGGTATTTTGCTATGAGCACTGAGAAGAAACCAGGTTGTATCTTCCACACTTTTGGCTTGGAAATCTTTTCATCTAAATATCCACGTTTATTGCTTAATAAGCATTACTTGTAACTGTAGAACACATTTAAGCTAAGTTTTCTGCCTCCATATGACAGAGATCCCCTTTCCCCAAGTTTCCAAAACGTTCCTAATTTCCTTCTGAGACTTTCTTTACTAGACACACCATGGACATTCATATTTCTGACAACACTGTGTGCATGATGCTTTAGATGTTTAAAATCTACATGATGTAGATTTTATTTATTTATTTAAATCAGTTATACATGACAGCAGAATGCTCTTTGATTCATTTTACACAAATGGAGCACAAATTTTCTGGCTGTACCCAAAGTAGGGTCACACATTTGTGAAATCACCTTTGCCTCATCCAAAGTTCCTCCACTCATCCTCCTCACCCCATTATGGATTTGCATCCACTTATCAGAGAAAACATTTGGCCTTTGTTTTTTGGGGATTAGCTTACTTTGCTTAGCAAGATATTCTCCAACTCCATCCATTTACCTGCAAGTGCCATAATTTTATTCTCTTTTATTGCTGAGTAATATTTCATTGTGTATATATACCACAATTTCTTTATCCATTCATCTATTGAAGGGCATCTAAGTTGGTTCCACAGTTTGGCTATTGTGAATTGTGCTGCTTTGAACACTGATGTGGCTGTGTCCCTGTAGTATGCTGTTTTTAAGTCCTTGAGACCAGATATAGATTTTCATATGCTGTTTCTTACTTCCTTTGGGACCCTCACTAGCATGGTCTTAAACATCCATATTTCCACTAGTAGTCTGTTTAAGACAATCTTGGCCTTTCCTATCATGCTCTTTAATATTCTTCCATTCTCTGCCCCCTTCCCATTTCCAAAGCCACTTCCCAATTTTGGGGTATTTTTTACAGCAGGGCTTCATTTCCAGGCATTGAAAAATATGTATCAGTCAGCATTTAACCAGAGTAACAAAACCGATAGGAGATATGCATTAAGAGATTTATTGCATGGAATTGCCTTACATGATTATAGGGGCTGGCTAGGCAAGTCTGAAATCTGTAGAGTAGCCTGTCAGGAAAGGAAAGTGGAACTTGAAGGCATGAACTGAAAGCAGCTCTTTGTAGGCAGAATTTCTTCTTTTTTTAATGGAAATCTCAGTCTTGCTTTTAAAACTTTTTACAGATTGAATCAGACCCACCCAGATTGTGTAGAACAATTGCTGTTACTTAAAGTGAACTTATTAAGGATTCTTCTTACGTCTCTAAATTACCTTACAGCAATATATTGATCAGTGTTTGGATAAATAACTGGGTATTGTAGTCTAGCTAGGTTGACACATAAAACTGATCATCATACTCTCCCACCCCCAGTCCACTGGCTAACGAGGCGTCTGAGTACAGCCCCAGTGGGCTGGGCCACGAGGAGAGGAGAGAGAGCGGGAATGGTCTTAATGACTTGGTGAGGAGAGTCTGGCAATGATTTCCTCTGGCATCTGCTGCTGATTATAGCTGACCCTTTCACCCACAGGTGCTTCTGAGTTTTTCAGACCTGTGACACTAATAACCTTTGCTGGATAATGCTCCATAAGAAATGGCTGTTAGACTCATTGGCATACAAAACAGCATTTATCCTCATGGTCACGGGTCTGCAGGTTGACTGTAGCTTGGCTGGTCTAGACTGTGCTTGGCTGGTGGGTCTGTTTTGGTCCATGGGTCCAGCTGGCCATGGCTCCAGGTTATGGATTTGGTTCATAGCACCTCCATGTTTAGTCTGTGGTCCAGGCTGAGGACGTCTAAGTGGTTGCCTAGACGTGGTGGATCACTGGAAATCAAGAGGGCAGGCCTAATTGCTGTGTTAGGGCATTACAGTCCTCCCCTGCTCAGCCCCTCTCGCTCCAGTGATACCTATTTGGCCATGGCAAGTCCTTGGCCCAGCTCAAAGTAGAGGGTCAGGCCAGTTAGCTGTGCCCACCACAAGGTCATAACCAGCCTGTGACTGTATCATTGTAAAGGAATGAATGATTATGACTCATCAGTCAATATATGGCCTCATCCCCATTGGGGTCTCTTTCTCCTACACAGTCTCCATGGACATTTTATGACATTTCCCCTTGTCTCTCATTCCGGTGGTGGAGACCTTATGCAGACCATCTCTTGAGGCCCTGTTGCTTCCCCAAGATAGCCCTTTTTGAGAAATTTCTTTTAAGATCACCTCATTCCAGCTTTCTACAATGCTGTCACTGGCCCCTTCAGCCAATCCTTTGCACTTTCGACTCAGACATGGATCCAATGCCAATCCATTGTGTCCCCCAAGCTCCGTGGGGCTGTGTAGCAAATAGTCTCAAAGCACCTTTCATTAGCAATTCCCATTGCTCTCCTAGGAGATTTCCTTGGGTCTCCACGCATGGCTGGGCTTCCATTTTTTTTTGCAAGGAGAATCAATTGCCAAGTTTGGGGTAATTGGGATATTTTTTTTTTTCCCCCTCCACTCAGAGTCATTTTTCTCTTTCTCGGTCAAGCATATCCCTGTGCTGGATGCTTTTCGCAGGACATGGTGTTTGTGTTTGGAGATGAGATGTTTCCTGTCAGCTTCGTTGTGCTCCACCGAGCGGGGTGTTGTGCGCGCTGCTCATTAAGATTGCCTATTATCTCAGATTCCCTTCACTTACTCAGGACAGTTTATTCTCTTGCAGAAGGACTAGAAGGTTGCTTTGCCCAAGCCTTGAATCCATCTGGGTACATGGGCAACAAAGATTAGGGCAGTCTTGGCTGGTGGCTGGATGCATGGTTTATACCACATTCCACAGAGGATTACTTTGGGCAATCACAAGGGTGAATGTGAACACTGATTACATCTGCAGGTACCAGCCAGATGAAATGAGGTGTAACTATATAATGTTAGGCAAATTTAAAAGATTGTTGTTTCTACTGGGTCAGATCACTACCTCCCAGCACAGAAAAGTAACCTCGAGGTCAAGTCCAAATTGCCTGTTTTATGCATCTGTGAATCTAAGTACAATACAAGAAAGCGCTCAGCTGAGGCAGTGGGTCCTGCAGGCAGCCATCTGTGCCTCTTTACTGTTCCCCACCATTAAGCCTCCTCTGAGTGATGGCTTGGCATGGCCCAGCTGGGGAACTCACGTCTTTCCTCTGTGATAAGGAGGGAAGCTGGTCACCCCATGAGGAGGGGAGAGGGCTCATGTGGCTTCCCACCCTGCTTTGGAGGTTGGGACGTTCCATGGTTCAGCACCCTCTGCTGGACTCCCAGGGAACATTCTGCTAAGTACCTTGGAGACTACATCCTCACTGAAGACTGCACACTGAGGCGGATGTTTCTTCCTTGGTTTTGCACAGTGTTCATTCTCCTGTTTGCTGTGACAGTTGCCACATGGTGTTGTGGTGAGTTGTTTGTTTATTTTTTTTTTTCCTTCCGAGCTCTGACTCCAGACCTGACTCTGATGTATCCCTGGGTCCCCTGACATACAGCAGAAGCCCAGTCCATGCCAGATGAAGAGCTGGAGATAAGAGGAGAGGAGAGGCAAACATCTCCTCCCGCTGAGCATCTGAGCAGCCTCAGCTGGACTTCTGGGTGGGGCTGAAACAGCCTTATTACAGGTTTCTGTAGCGATTCTGGGTGGCCGGGGTTTTGGCAATGGCTTGGAGATGATTCATTGGACTTGTTCTTCTGTGTCTGGGGGTGCTGGACCCTCAAGCCATTTACCATGGTTTCACACTCCTCGTGGCCAAGCAAAGGTCCAGTAGAATCCACCAGCAGCTGACTGTCTCCATTGGACAACCTGGGCTGCTGGCTGGAAAAATCTGGCAGAAAAGAACTATCAAATCATCCCAATGATGAGATGCCTCTTTTTAAAAATATGAATTGTTTGGACTCCCTCAGATGGTTCTTTCCAAGGGGCCAATGGGAGTACGTGTGACTGCCTGAGGGGAGCTGGGTTTGGGCTCATGGAAGGCTGACTCAATCAACCAGTGTGGTGAGGGTAAAAGTCAGGAGGTGATAGGATTTGTGCTATCATTGCTGTGTTACTAGTTTTGTGACCCTGAGCAATTATTATTTTTTCTTTCTGGACTTCAGTTTGTCTATTTGTAGAGTGGCGTGCTTAAGAGTATTGGAACTTAACCCAAATTTGCTGGGTTTACTAAAATTCCAACTTGTTACTTTCTACCAACAACACTTTGGGAATGTTACTTTTCCTGAGAAAGGGGGACAACCATAGATCTAATTCATAGAGCTGCAGAGAGCATTGAGTGAATAGATCCAAAGTGCCTGGGATATAGAGAGTGCAATGTTAAGTGTTTACTGTCGATATTCCTTTCATCGTCATCACCTCCACTACCACCCCACCAGCACCATCATCATTGGTCCCAAATGTGGGTCTGCAGACTGGGGCTGGTCTGGAAGGGAAGTTCTCATCAGGCAGTCAAAAGTGAGAACCAATGTCGATGCCATTTATGTGCTATCCTGTCAACATTTCTTTTTTTTGGGGGGGGGGAAGATTGTCCTTTTTTTTTTTTTTTTTGAAACAATGTCCTCCTTATTCTTTTAGTGCTAAAATAACATTCTCAGATAAAATACTAATAATTGCGTTAAAAAATATCCTATCTCAGAAAAAGAAACTGATC